>NC_051176.1:118441710-118755600 GCF_013339695.2 Rhipicephalus sanguineus | reverse complement strand
GAAGACTTGACTTTACTGACCAGCCGTGGTACCTTAGCGCGCAAGGTGTCGCGTTTGTGCTCGAGGGCGCGTACTCCATCCCCGCGCCACGGCGGCCGCATTTCGATGGGCGCGAAATGGAATGAACATTCGTGCATGTTACTTAGATTAGATGTACCTAGATTTATAAGTGCACGTTAGAGAACCCCAGATCGTTTGAATTTAATCCAGAGCCCCCACTATGACATGCCTTATGATCATGTCGTTGTTTTGGCACCTAAAACCCCAGGAAGATTTTACTGCGCTAGTATAAAGCTTATCGCACATATGTGCATTGGCCTAAGTTTAGTTCTCAGCATTGAAAACAGTCGCACTTTAGCGCTAGGGACGGCGCCGTCCTGGTGAGCTTATTTCGTACGAAATCAATCAGGAGGGGTGTAATTATCGTTCCGTGTTGCGTATGTACGTTTTGGTATACACGTTGCGGCGCTACATGTCAACCCCATGCGAAGAGCACTCCGTGCGCCATATAAGTGAGCACCGGATCGCGGGCGCATGCGTACCGCTCATGCGTCTTCCTGACGTTTGAGCGACAGTGCCTCATCGACTGTGGCGCGACGTTTGCCGCTGCACAAAAGGACTGCGTGTATTTTTTTTTCTTTTTTTTCATTCCTTGTCCCTCGGGGCGACTGGCGTGATCGCTTTTGTTCGCGCCGGGCGTCTGTATTCTCTGCGAGGCATTTTGCCCAGTCACGTTCGCAAACCTCGGGTCTCCCTATACGCGCAAAGGCTGGTTGCTTGCTCAGACGTCGTTTGTGCAGCGCGGGACCCGTCGTTTGTCTTGGCCACAAACGCGGCTTCCTCTCTGCCGCGCCCGTCCTCCTTTGGACACCGTCATCATTCGACATTTAGTGCGGCGTCACGGAGGCCGTATTCTGCGCGCGACGAATGTTTAGCCTTCCAGAGGGGCACACGTACTGACTTTCGTATTGTGGCTGATAAAGAGAGAGAAATAAACAAAACAGGGTATCGTGGCTCTCCTTGCGGCAATTCTAGGATGCCGCCCGAAGGAGGTCGGCCAGCGGCCGTTCTTCGCCATGCTGCGCCACGAACTTGCTACCGAGGGCTGCGCTTGATGACGTGAGCCCTGGCATCGTGGGAACTCGAGTTAAGGAGCCTTGGATGCAGCGAGCTTATATACAACGCCACACTGAAGCAGTACATGCAATGATCTACTTGCGTACCGTTATTTCACGGTTCCATTGTCCCCGACGCTACCAAATTTTCTCGAAAGACGACCGCTTCCTGTAGCTTCTACGTGTGGCGAGCTTTGTTTCAATTCACAAGGCGTCGGCGCCAGCGGTGATGCCGCTAAGTCTCCCGCACTCTGTGTGTGCACAAGGGCGGGCCCCTTGCAGCGCGTGACCTTGCGTCGACCCGGGTTCCTTCGGCGACGCCGCGTGGCCGGCGTCCGCAGCAAATGTAGGTGCGCCTCGGCGCACCTTCGAAATAGAAACTGGGCGCCAGGTGCGCCTTTATCCCCCGTACACGCCACGTTCGATCGCTCACTGCAGTTTTCGGGAGAAGGGCAGGGTTGGCGCACACGGCTCGGTGGTTCGACAGCGGCGCGAACTGCGCGCATGTCGTCGTCAGCCGCGTGAGTGGGCCCCGCACGTTACTGTAGCACGGCTTGGGGCAGTCCGTGCTGACGTCACTCTCAGGACGAGCCGCCCACGCCGGCGTCGCGCTCAAGTGCGTTGCGAAACGAGGTCAAGCCTCTTGCTGGTCGGGCGTTTCTAGAAACCGATATACGTGTACATACGTCGACCGGCTCTTGCGGTCATCTTGCGCGATCGTCGGAAGTAGCCATACAATGAGCTTGCTCGTGAAATCATTCCCTGTTTGCGTTTACGTGAAGGAATAACCAAACACATTGCGCGCTTTAACGTGAAATAACCACGGTGGGGTAATGAGGCACACCTTGGTGGGGTTCTGCGGATCAGTTTAACGTCTTGTAATGCGCGCACGAGCGAAACATTCCGTCCCCATCGGCCGGTTAGTGTTTGCGACCTTGCGCTCAGCAGCGCAATGACATAACCTAGATATTTCAGATATTTCATGTCTGTGTGACGTAACACCAACAGCGAATGCGCAGCAGGCTTATCCTGTTATCCATCGCGATGGCTCATTGTGTTAGTGTACTAGAATACCATATTCTGTCCTCTATACGTAGTGTTTCCTGAACAGGTTACGTGGCAGCACGACATCCTTTTGCACATTCTGTAATATATTTTTTTACGAAGTGAAAATTTCAGTGAGATGGCATTACCGCCCCAGGTTTCTTCCGATCCACTTTTTATTAAAGCGTATTCATCCCGTTTCGCACTGATTGGAAGTTACCGTTCATACCGACTGACATGCGCGTACGCTATCTCGATTGTCATTTAACTCGTGGGGCTCCTTGTCCTGGTCAGATACGGCCTTCGCCTTGTCATCGCCGGAGTACAGTATTAATGAATCAAATTACATATAGGGACACAATGGAGCGAAGGTTTCGTTATTGCCTTCAGTTGGCTGCTTGCGGCATTGTCTTCTTTCAGGAGGTCGTGGCGTATGCATTTGCGCCACTTTCCGTCAGCGTGGGAGCCACATGCAGTATGTCATGGTCACAGGATGAAAAAGGCTCGAATGCGTGATGTGGTTACCACACCCAACACCGGTGTGACTCGTATCGGAGCGGTATCCACTCTCGATTCGTCTGTGTGGGAGATACCTGTCGAGGGACACGTATTACCAGCCGTGAAAGTTCTCGGACCGCGGGACTTTCTAAAAATACAAAAAGTAAGGAAGAAGTGAATAAATATTGTATTCCCATACCAATAGAACGTCTCCGAAGTACTGACTTAAATTTGTGTACGACCCGTTGTTAGCACAGCACATACCGCAGCACCTTTACCTTGTCTTAGCGGCGAATGTACGGCAGAAATGACTTCTCTCGAATTTCGTGCTCCGAAAGCTTTCACGGTGTAAGCAGGAGCAGTTAAATCCGCACGAACAGGGCGTAAATTCCAGCGAACGGCGATTCATCTTGGGATAATTCCGTGGTTTCGGGTAACAATAATCGGCAAGGCCGAATACAGTGGCTTGCGTTGGAACTCTGACCTTTCCAGTACCGCGCCACTGACTTCTGGCTTTCGCTGTGTACAGGCACGTGTAAGCAGGTGTAATACCTAACTGCGGCTATCCTGCGGGCAACGTTTATTTCACACGCGTGACTTCCTAAATACTGTTTTCTCTTCCGCGACCTAATTTCTTCTTGCTTCTGATTACGCGTACAAAAGCAAGTCACTGCTGTATATAATCTCGCAAACCAGAAATGTGACGGGATCCATACGCGCGATAAATAACTGTACGACGGGTGGTGCGTGTTCACGCTCAACGGGCTTGCTGCCACGTGCATTTTAAAGAGAATTGGCGCATCTGTTTCACTTGCGATATGATTCGCGGGCCGCGGGCCCCCATTCAGGATTCAATTTGTTACTGTTTCTCTCTGGCGGCGTTCACGCATCCTGCAGCCCTGTAGAGTCGAGCTTCGCGTCGGGAGTGGCGGCTCAGCTGCTGTCGAGATCCGTGCGGGCATGGATTTTCTACTCGCGCGCAGCTGTGGGGCAGCTGTGCAAGGTCGGCGCCGCTCGGTCTGCGTGCGATGGGGCCACCGCTGCTGCGAGCGCCTCTCTCTCGCCAAATCTTATTCGGTGCAGCTGACACACGCGATATTGCGAATTGGGTGTCCTTCGTCGCGGTCTCTGGTGCGCGCCCTATAGTATCTCGCATATTCATACATTCGGTCGTGCATTAGTCACGGATTGTCTCGTGGCGCACGCTAGCCGCGCTCACTGCCTTCGCATATCGCGTGCGTGTCGTGAATAAGCCCGGAATTAGTTTTCTTTGTCAGTATGCAAGTTTATGAAGGTTTAACCGGTCGCGGGGGTCCGTTGTTAGTGCCTTAATATAGGGCACACGTGCGCTTAATGTAAGAGCGAGATAACAATATTATGAAACGGGATGAAATGAGACTGTAAGTATGAGGCGGGACAAGGTAATTGTATGAAAGTAAATCTCGTAGGTCCCTAGTCTGTTTGATAACGTTGTCGACCATGCGTCGCAGACAAACGAATTCCAAACACTGACGGCTTTTGCGTGCATTATCAGTCTCGCCGTTCATGTGCCGTGAGAGGCGGCTTCCCTCTTCAGTTCCGTGATTCGCTCTGGTTTGGCGCTGCTTGTGCGCCGGTGTCCTTCTGCAGCAGCGGCAGCTCCCCGCTCCGCTGCTTCGTCGGTACTTGGGCTGCGTTCTCTCTCTTTCCCCCGCTGCCGTCGGTTTTTTTGGGGCCGTTTCTGACGGTTCTTTCGGCACGGGTTGAGAGCACACACCGCTATCCCGGATTCACGCTCTGATAATCCGCGCGTTCTTTCCACGCCAAAACCTGCCGTGTGGGGGGAGGGTGGGCAGAAAGGAGGTACGAGAATGAACAAACGAAATACGCGCGCATGTAGGTAGGTGCGGACTCGCGCTTGCATGGAAAATTCGTCCTCGTCGCGCGCACGCTACACGCGGAGGCTGTCTGCCTGCGCGCCCGGTGAAAACTGCCGACGGCTCCCGAGCGCGCGCTCGGATCCTTTCGCTCGGAGTGTCTGATCCCGTTTCACTCGGCGCTTCTCTTTCTCTTGACTCCGTGGTGCGAACTGATTCGCGGGAGAAGAGGTGGTGTGGGCGGCTCCGTGGCTGGCCGCCTTTTCGTCGTCGCCGTGTTTGCCCTTGTGCGCGAGCGGTAGTGGCTGGCGGCCGCGCGCCGGCGCTAAGACGCGCTCCTCATCCGACGGAGATCGGTTGCTCCCGACTTGGCATCGGATTTTGCGGCCGGCGGACCGCATTCGGCGGAGGGACGCTTCACGTAGTCCGGACTCTCCGCCACTGGCCACTTCCGCCGACCATGGGGTGAGCGCGCTTCATCTCCGAGAGCCTTGTATACGGGTGTCACACGGGAACTTTCGAGTGCGATCGAATTTCTCGACCGAGATTTACCCTCCGCCATATCTTGCGCAGATATTCCAACCGCGTTCAAGAAGTACGATCGCGATCAAAAATGCAGCGTGCGACACTCGTATTAGACGAAAAAGAAAAAAGAAAGACGTAGTGCAGTCTCGCCGTAACGCCTGTTTGTAGCACTGCGCGCTCCTGGCGTTCTTCTTTATTATTTTTAATTGTTCACTATAATTGAAGGGGGAAAATGTGCGACGCCCAGTGACTTAACTGTCCTTTAGTTTATTAAGTCAGTGTTATCATAAACACTATCCGGTGTATAATGATCTCGCGGAAAAAACGTGTTGGTGCGAGAAATCTGGCTAGTTAGCTTTCAATGAGTACTGCTGCACCCCCAGACCGAATCGAGCTTTCGGCTGCGTTGTTCTTGTTGCCTTCGGCCATGGGTGGCTTGACGAACATGAATGTCTGCCAAGTTGGCATCGTTCTGACGCCCCACTCTGCTGGTACGCTTGGCGAAGTTTGGCTTAGTTTTGCTGCGCTGCAGCGCATTTAATTGTTCTGCTGTAATAGCGCCATTGTGCCGCGTTTGCGGAGGACAACGGAGTGTCTGCGTTTATATTTTTATCGACAGATAGACGCCGCCCCCAACGCTGAAGGCAGTGTTGTGTGTATCAAGCAGTCGGAAAAGGGTATCGTTTATCTGCCATTAATGTAGACTGTCTTAACCTAACCTAACGACAGCCAGACTGTCCAGTATGCTTTGAGCCAGCTCGATTATGAGCCTGTCACGGAAAAAAAAAAATTTCACAATTCATCAGCCCAGAATGTCATCCGAGCCTATCCGCAAGACTTGACGGTACAGTGGTCTGCAGCTATGCCATACGATGTGCGTGTGAATTGGGAATCATGTGCGCTCACGCATTCCCTCTTTCTCCTTTACCCCCATCGTTGCCCTCCCCGCGTGTAGGGTAGCAAACTGGGCAAGGTTTAGCTGACCTCCCATGTCTTTCCTCCAATCGCTCTCACTCACTCAATCACACACGCACACTAAATGACGTGCTATCCCGTGGCAGGTATTGTGAACGCGCAAATGAAAGTCACACATACAGAAAACAAGAGATATGCGCATAGTGTCGATAGAGGAGGGAAAGAGTAATCATCGTCTCAGGAATTCTTTCTTGGTGGATACGTACGCCTTTGTGCACTGGCTGACTTTAGTTTCACTGTGTCGTGCAGTAAACTTCTCGAAGTAATTACATACTGAATGTGCTTAGTTCAGTAATAAACTTATCATTGAGTATCATCATGATGCACGATGTTCATGAGAATACGCGTTTCGCCGAAAACCTAGCTACGTTTTGTTCGCTGTGGTTTGAACGAAAGTTTTTCGGTATTTGCTGAACCGTCCTCCGGTTTGTACAACGTGGTGCTTCGTTTTCTCTGCGCTAGAAAGCTTTGCTCGCTTTTCAACTCTTGTGCTGCCGCAAGGCAGGTGTGCGCAGCAGGGGCAAATGCTAAATAATTTTTAGAGGAAGATTAATGAATTTATTGTTCCTCAAAATACGACACGCGCTCCTTCTAAAACTTAAGCTAAGCGGGTACCGCAAGTTTGGCAGGCAGGCAGCGCATTGCCTGCCGTATCGCGTAGCTTTTTTCATCTGTGTAGGTTTGTCTGACAGTGGGACAACATGCGTGCAGGCAAAGGGCTAATCTTTCTGTGGTGGTTTGTCTCTGTCAACATCGTGGCAAACGGGTTACTTAGAGAGCAAAGAAGATTCGAGCTTCCTTAATTTTTGTCATCTTGGTTTTTGCTCGTGTTTGCTTGAGAATGTATGTAGCCGAGGCAAGTACTACACTCAGAATGAATTTCAAGTTGGAGGGCAATTCGCGTTCAACACTTTGAACGAAGTCGCTAGTGGCGAAACTAGAGCAAGATCAGCAATGCTTTATTGCTTACATTTGTGATCTGCTCAGATGTGGCGATCCCGATGGAAGGACACTATTGAGAAAATTGCCGCTTTGCTGTGTGTGTGTTCTGAGATCGATAAAAAATCGCTGAACAGGGAATATCGCTGGCTTCAGCGATATTTTCTGGCCAACGGTTTCTCACGACTTCAAGCCTCGATATTCCCCCTAAACTTCTGTCTTATTTGGATTTCTTCTGGGGTTGGTTGTCAAGAGTAGCGCGCAGTGATGTCGTCGTTTACACAGACTGCGTCCTCTTCAGTAGCGCAGCTGCAGAGTCGCGCAGAAATCGGCGCATTTTATGACGCGGCATTGCTGGACGAGCAAAACATGTGCGGTTGTGACACAAGCATGTCCCCCTCTCCCCGATCCCGTTTATGTTGCCGCCCTGAAATCTTTTGGTTTCACTTGTGACACATTAAATATTTAACGTGAATCATATTGATAATGAAGAAAAAAAAAGAAAGAAAAAAATTTCACCGACGATTACGACACCGCCTAATGCGAATTCTGAGCGCAGCTTCGAGTTGGAGCAAGGCGAATTGTGCTTGAAGTTTTTTTTTTGGCTTTCCGCAAGGTATCGAGGACGCCATAAATCATAACTTTTATGAATAGGACAGCACCCACTTCGCCACTATTCGTCTTTCTGCGAATAAGCGAGATACCCGCTACACATCTGTAAGGTATTGTGTGCACTTTGTTGATGCTGCATGTAGCTGATCACTATGAAGAATTATGGCTGAGCATTTTGCAGTGGGTGGGAAGCATTAAACCACACACTTGTTGCGCAATTAGCCTTGTGTGATGACTAGGTTTTATTTTACTCCTCTGCCACGCTATAGTACATAGGTTAACGCTATTCCTTGCCCGACATGACTCCTCTATAGGGTCTTTTTGCAAATGAGTTTCAAGCACTAACGTGGCTCTGTGGTAGGATACTCGACTGCCACGCAGAGGGCCCGGGTTCAATTCCCCTTAGGTCCTGGGTATGTTTTTCTCATTCTTTTTTTTCATGTCTCTCAGTTAACTTTTCATGTCTATCGGTTACGCCACCGACGGCAACGGCGACGCCGCTCAAAGCAGGAACGGGCGCCTAAGAGCTGCGCTCTAAAAAAGCAAAGGCGGTGGTTGAGATCTTCGGCTGTTAAAGTATGACGTTGGAAATTTTTTCGTATAGCCCTCGCGGGGACGAATTCGGCTCTCTTTGAAAGAGCCCGAAACTGACGTCACGTATCCAATGGCGATACCGACGCGTGGTACTCGCTGCTGGCACATTTCGTGTAGCGATTGTCGTCTTCCGTATTAAGTCACCGCGTTGCGCCTTTCCTACGGCGCTTCATCTGCAGTCTCGCTTGTTCGCACATTTTCCCGTTCGGCGGGAGGAAAGGCAGAGCGTGCGGCGTGCCGGAAGCCGTGTAGCTGCCGCCGTCTCCTCTACGGCGGCAGCTGTATGCTTCTACACGCCCGCTGGTGTCCGTGCATTCTGAGATAACGGCTAGCGCGGCTGCACTGCACGATGAGTGGAGGAGGGAGACTAGAAGCAGAGGTCTGCGAGCGGGCACTCCGCGGTGCAACCCGCGCGCGCTGCATTTCTCTCTCTCTTCCCCGAGTCTTGTTGGGAGACAGGAAGTGAGCTGTGTGGAGGGGGCCTTTTGTTTTTGCCGCGGTCACGTTTTTCATTGCCTCTCTCACTTGCTGCGGGGACCGGCTCGGTTTGCTCCTGCCGACCGAAGGCTTAATAAGACAATGGCTGACGCCGAGCTTATCTCTCCGCACATTACCGCGCACTTAGCGACCGTTTCTCCGGCAAGATGCCATTGCTTTGGCGTGGAAGACGCTGCTGTCGATTCGTATTGATATCCGTGCCGCCGGTGCCTCCATTCGTCAATCGTCGGCGTAGAATTCTGGCCGTCACTTCCGGGCGGACCCTGCGCCGTCGCGTCTGGGAACGCACCTAGAACCCATCGGCGAAATAGCGTCAATTCTCAATGGCATAAATCTACATTGCCGCCTCTTTTCTGCACGAACACAAATCTCATTGCGTCTGTGGCGCCGTAAGCTCTCTTCTTGTCTTCTGAATGACAAAACAGGGCAAGTGGCCCTGTCCTTTCCATTAATCTTGCCTTCAGGCCTCCCTTGCGAGCCCAAATTTTGCATTACTGAGCTGCTTAGGCTATGCATTTAGCAGTGTATATAGGGCGCGGGTTCGGTTCCCGGCCACGGCGGCCGCAGTTCGATGGGGGCGAGATGCAAAGATTAGGTGCACTAGAGCTGTGCACGGGCCGTATTTCAGAGCCCGAGCACGGCCCGGGCCCACTGACTTTGTCGAAGGCCCGCCCGAGCCCGACGGCAAAGGGCTGCGAGCCCGCCCGGCCCGGCCCGAAAACACAATCCCGGGCCCGGCCCGGCTTTTTGAAGGTTCGCTGCGAAACAAAAAACTTCGTTTTCCGCTAATTTGGCATTTTATTGAGCATATCGAATATGATCCAACGACACACGACGAACAGTCTCTAATAGAGACTGTTCTAATAGAGACTAATAGAGACTATACAAGTAGACGGCCTCATGCCAGCAACAATGGAGTTCGCTCGCCAAAGCCGTCACGTGTATGGGGTATGCCAATGCAAGCGTCAGCTTGCACGAAGGCGATCTACGTCGGGTCGCTCGTCGCTGTTGCGTGAATTTTCACTCATATGGGATTTGGCCTTAAATCTAACGCGGAACAGTCGCGTGGCGCCGTCACTAGCTCAGGTGGTGTTACTTCTCTGTTTGTCGCAGTGCAACAGAGGCAGTGCTTTACCTGCTCCCCTTTTGTTTAAAGTGGCGAATGGAAAGGAAAAGCGGTAAAGGGCGGTCGCGGGAAAGGCGCTGTATGCGTGCTGGAAAACAATTCCTGCTGATTCTCTATATTTCGGGCTTGAGTCGGGCTTTGCGCCGGGCCCGAGCCCGGCCCGATAAAGCTCCAAGTAGCCCGAGCCCGGCCCGGGCCCGAGGTGAAAGTACGTAGACCCGCCCGAGCCCGGCCCGCGGGCCGGGTCGGGCTCGGGCTTTCGGGCTACCCGGAGCCCGTGCACACCTCTAAGGTGCACGTTAAAGGGCATGTGGCCGAAATTAATCATGATCGTGGTTTTGGCACGGTTAACCCCAGCAGTTATTTAAACACACACACACACACACACACACACACACACACACACACACACACACACACACACACACACACACACACACACACACACACACACACACACACACACACACACACACACACACACACACACGTGTTCTTCGTATTTCGCTACTTCGCTTTTTCTCTTGTCGTCGCACGAAAACTGTTGGACCCGTTGCTTACAGGGTCTTGCTTAGCGTACAGCTGCGTTATCAGAGCCGCTTGTATGTAGAAAGAGAAACAGAAGGAAGAAAGACTGTTCTGCGGTACACAACATACGCGTACCTCAGGAAAAGGGAGGGTGGTGCTCCGCATACGCAGCCACGTTACACGGCTTCGTCCTGACCCCCCTCCACCCTATTTTATTTATTTACTTATTTTTGTCTGCGCACTGCTGAGCTCTGTGGGAGGAGGATCCGAAGAGGGCGGACACTGCGCAGAGCCAGTCATTTGGCTGGGAAATGCCGATTGTTCTTAAAAGAAACAAAAACCTCCCCAAATGCTCTCTCGCGAAGAGGGCGAAAAAGAAAGCGACTGACTGCGCTACAGTGGATTTCCCGCTCTGTTTGGGATAGGGGACGGTGCGCGCCGTGTTGCGTGAAACCATGGCTGCAGATGTGATCGCGCTTAGTGTCTTCGTGGCGCCGAGGCGAATGAGCGGAAGGGGGGCATCTGCTGGCCGAAAGCGTATAGCTGGAACAAAACAGCGGCTGCACGACAGCGCTATAGAAATTCAGTCCCGCGGCGGCATCCCAGGTGGCTCGACATAATCGACGAAAGTGTGCCTTCTACTCGGTGCGCCGATACATGACAGTGCAGAAAAGCGGACAAGTGGGTTAGAATAATTGAAAATCGGGCGACGTTGGTGTTCATACGTGAGTAGGGGCGCTTGAAAAACGAGAGTATGGAAACATTACACTTCAGGACGAGCTGGAGAGGCTGGTCCATTTCGCGAGCAGTAAGTAATTAGAGGATTTACTGTTAGACGGGAGTGGGGGGGGGGGGGGGGGGTAAGTTTTCGGTAGAGGAAAGGCGGGAAGAGGGTGGGGGGGCTGTCACGTTAATGTATGATTACTGAGAAATGAGAAGCGCGGTTGCAGTCTCAATCGGTTGTGAACACTTCAGCCACGGTGTGCGGGAGAAGAAAACGAGGCGATTAGCGAAGGCGCTGGTGGTGGGAAGAGTGGAACGCAGCGCATGCATGGCTAGCACGATTGCGGTGCGAAAGTACGGATTTCCGAAAGGAGCGCGGCACGGTGTGCATCTGGGGGCCGCGCGGACCCTGGCGGACGTACCGGTTGGTATCGTGTAGCACTGCCCGGCCCTGAGGGTGTAGCGCACTGCTAGTCAGTGCCCGCGCAACCTGAGGGGAACGGGAACGACCGGAGGCTATAGGGGTCCGGAGGTATTCTCTGTGTTTCAAGAAATATGTCCGAAAATCCTCAAAAATAATAAAAACGCGATATTTGCTTACTGCCTTCATTACCTTTTCTGTGGTGGCAGGCATGTTAAGATGACTAGAAGCATTATAATTACATCATTATTACAAAGAATTTCAAATAATTAATTTTTAATTAGACTTGATAGGCGGTCTGGTCAAATGGGTGAAGTCCTTCCTGCGAAGAGCTCATTGCCGCTTTGAGATTTTCAAAAAAGCGACCTCTGGTAACTTTTGCGAAATGATGAAATTCGATGAAATTCACTGGCGAAACCGAAGCAACGATTAGCGCGACTGCCGTACCGTAGCAGTCGACCAGAATGACGTCACTGTTTCAGACAACGATTGCAGTGGCGGTATTTCTTTTGCATTCATTAGCTTACGTGCGCCATGTATGTTATAACGGTCAGCGTATAGCGCCCACGAAGCGAAATAGAACGATGGTTAACGTAGCAACGCTCGCTCATTCTGCACGTGTCGCTTTTGCCGACGAAATTAGTCGGGTTTCATCATTCCGTAAAAATTATCCGCGACCGCTTTTTGGAAATATCATAGTGGCAGTCGTCTCTTGCCAGGAAGGACTTCAATCCTCCCATTTCACCCGACTGCCTGTCTCCGCTAATTAAAAGGTTAATCAAATCAATTTCTATCACCGCCGTAATGCATATCTCTAGTCTTGAGGTGGCTGCCGCCACAGCAAAAAAGTACTTATGAAGGCTACGAGCAAATACTGCATGTTCCTTATTTTTGAGGATTTTCCGATACGTTTATTGAAACGCCTTGCAAAAGACGCACGCACACACAGTGCGGCATGCTTTCGGCGCTGCTTGTTGGCCCGTCGGACTTAGGTGTTTCATGGTCAGTTCTGCAACGTTACGAAGAACTTCTCTTCCGAAGTTTGTTCTTCTTTCGCTCGTCGACTACTGCGCATCTAGCCATGCGAAAAAAAAAAATCTTCTCTGTTTTTATTACTGTTTAACTTTTAGTAAAGAAAATTGCGTGTGTGTGTGTACGGGGGGGGGGGGGGTATACAGACTCGCAAATTGGGCTGCGTGAATGATTAAAACTGAATCGTAATTAAGCTCAGTGGGCCGTTCAAGAGTCAATTATATCTCGAAGCAATTGTGCGAAGGCCACGCGCGTACAGTCCGACTCGGAACAGTAGTGTCGTCTGCTCGTGAAAACAATGGTTCCAGTAAATTAAACAGCGAGGAGCGCTTAGTCCTCGATTTGACGGCATCGCCGATTTCCCGATTTCTAGTCACTGAATGTGATTTCTTTCTTTCTCTCGTTTTTCTTTTCTTTTTCTTTATACTGGCGCGGGCTTTGTCCTGCGCGCTGATGTCGACGTTTAGGTTAAGGCTGGTTAAATAAGTTCCGTGTGGTCCGCCGCGGTGGTACCGTGGTTCCGGCGGCCGACCCGAAAGTCGCGGGTTCGATCCCGGCCGCGGCGGTCGCATTTCGACGGAGGTGAAATGCTAGAGACCCGTGTGCTCTGCGATGTCAGTGCACGTTGCAACAGTGCACGTTACAACAATGCGATTGTAGGTAGAGAGAATATGCGATGAGCGCGTAACAGCTAGATTTATACTCGTCACTAAAATGATTAATAAATTCGGCATTTGACCGATGGCCCTAGACTCATCGATTAATGCGCACTATAGCGCTCGACAACTCGAGCTCTCTAAGCACATTTTCTTTTGGGAGACTGCGTAAAGGGCACGGCATTTTTGGGGGTGGATGGCCATTTGTCATTGCGCTGTCAAATAATTGCGGGAATTCATAGTGACTTGTCTATATGCCAATAAATCAATCATGTTTGTTTTTACGTGGCCAAAATACGTTTCCGGAAGGGGAGTATGCACGGTCTACTGGGTTTCCGTTGGGTAGATTTGCAGAGGAACCACAGACTAAACCTTTTTTTTTTTTGCAAATAATAAGAAAAATGGCTAGTAATTGTGCCAAAGTAGAAGTTAAAGGTAGCTGGAAAGTATCCATGGAGCCAACCGGAAGCTTTCATAGAGGGTCTTAAAGTAGTCAATTCGGCGCAATGTAGCCCATAACGGCTACCCTGAATGTCTCTCCTCTCAGTATCTTTTTCAGCCAGTTGATTCTCGTCGTCACTCCGTCTTCTTTTGCCCTAATCTATGGTTCGCGTTTTCGACTGCGGAACATTATAGTGCCAACAGCTTCTAACCTATCCGCCGTATGCGATTTCGAGGCAACAGTGGAATGCCGCCGTCGTGGCCTGTTTAACTCAGCCATTCTCGAACGTTTGTTAGCAACGCACGGTATTTATGAGTGATTCTTGAGCATCCTAATGGTTTCGAAAACGCGTGAGGGGAGTTATCACAGGCCGCTTTTTATCTTGAATTCATCGCGTGCCGGAAGTAAGCAAATATCCCCGCGGGCGTGCGGGCCCGTGGACCGAAACTAAAGACGTCTGTATTATATAGCGGAACGACGCTACTCCTCCATCTAGATTATAAGAAGGCGCTTTTATTTCTACCTTTTCACATTCCTTTTGGCATACCGAGCGGCCGTGTTTACGCGCGATTGTTTTACCTGCGTCGTTGGCCGTCATTTCAGGCCGCTATGCAGCGCGCAGCCTCGTCCTGGCTGTATATACCTTTTGATGAACTTGAGCTGCGGTGGTTTTTCTCGGGAAATTTCGTATGGACTCAGGTATACGCGGCCGCCCGGCTTCGGGGCCGTTGCACGGTCGTTTGGGGGCTGCGTGCCGCTTCTCTTCCCGCGCGTGCAGCGTACGCCTCCATCAGCCGCAGTGGCCCGCAGTTCTTGCGTAGGTCGCGCGGATACGCTGCGCTGCGTCCGCGCGTCGCCCGTGTGCTCGAGGCGGCGCGCACCGCAAGGCAAGCACGGAGGGTCGTGCCTGCATGGTAGCGCCGCGCGCTTTTGTGCGTAGCTCGGCTCCTTTGGCTTCATGCATGCATGCGTGGAGCGTTCCCTACTCCTCGAGGCGTCCGCTAACGCTCGGAGCCGCCGACGCTGACCCAGCTGCTCAGCGGCGAAACGCGCACGTCGACACCTAGTGGTATGGACGCCGGACGTTTATGCGAGGTGTGATAATCGCATTGCCGAGCCTGATGTGTGCTCTGAGAGGAGTGCTCTTGCTGTGCGCGGATCTCCGCGGCCGGCTTAGTTCCGTCGTTAATGGATTCCGACTGTGGAGAGATGCCGTAGATGGGAACTAAGGACTGTGGATATTTTTCTCTCTCATTGATTTCAGACCCTAATTACCCGTCGTCATTAAAGCAAAGGCAGATGACTCAGCGTGCTTCGCGCACGCTGAGCCATCTCTTTCCGAGGTGCATATCGAGTATTATCGGCGGTCATTGGAGCACCGTCTATGTTTGCGCAAAGAAACAGCGCATGTCCTGTTCTTCAACCGCAGTTCTCACAACAGTTCTTCAACGGACAGGCATTCACAGTCTGACCTCACAGTGGAAGCCTGGCCGAGAAGGGAGAAAACGAAAACGGTTTGAGGGCCAGTTGTAACGGCATTCACCATCATTGGCGAATGTTGTTACACTTGGCCCTCCACCCGCTTTCGTTTTCGTCGTTGTCGCCGTCAGCCAACTTGTGTCCACTGCAGGTCCAAGGCCTCTGCCAAATGATCTCCAACTCACCCTATCCTGAGCAAAATTGATACTTCGAGAGAGAGAGAGAATAAACGTTTATTTTGAGCAAGCGCGCTGTGCGCCCAAGGTGGGCGGCCTCCTTATTCCAGGTAGCCGCGGGCCTTCGCCATCTCTCGTGCCCGTTGAATCAGGCTTCGCTGATTCTTCAGGTCTGGGTCTGATAACTTCGCCTCCCACTGCTCTTCGGTCAGTGTAGCGGTGCTAGGGTTTTGTTTGCATCCCCATAGCATATGGCATAGAGTGTCCGGGACATCACAGTACTTGCAGATGTACGAGTGCTCAGTCGGTGAGATAGGGTGAAGTAATATACCGTGAACGTAAGTGTTTGTTTGCAGCTTCCTGAGGGTTACTGCCTCTTCCCTAGTTAGGCTGGGGTGAGCTGGCGGATAAGTTCTTCGGCCTAGCCTGTAGTGCTGTAAGATGTCGCTGTACTTTTTGGGTACATCATCTTTCCTCCTAAGTGAGTCCTGTGGGAAGGCCCGGTGAACATGAGCTCGGGCGGAAGCGTCGGCTGCCTCATTTCCCATCAGGGACTCGTGACCCGGAGTCCAAACGATGTACGTTTCTGGTAGGTTCTTCTTTGCTGTAGCTGTGAGTATTTGTAAGGCTTGCCTGGAAATTCTTCCTTTCTGAAAATTTCGACAAGCTGCTTGTGAATCGGTTAGTATGATTGCTTCCTCAGCACAGGTTGAGATGGCCAGCGCTATGGCTGTTTCTTCAGCCGTATCGATTTCCGTAGTTAAGATGCTAGCTGCCGTTCTCTCTTTTCCTTTACTGTCGACTACGCTCACGGCATGGGCTGGGATTCCTGAATATTTTGCTGCATCAGTGTATCTTGTGTCCGGATTTCGGCCGTAGTCTTGTCGTAGTTTCTCTATTCTGGATTTTCTTCTTCCTAGATGGTAGGTAGGATGCATATTTCGTGGGATGCGGCTTACCGAGATGTACTGTCGAATTGTTGCTGGGATAGGCCTTTTCTCATCACATTGTTGTATGGCTTCAGGATAGCCTAATCTTCGAAGTGTAGCCCGTCCTGTTTCAGTAAGTCTAAGTCGCTCGAGTTGGTTCACTTTGTGTGCTTCCACGAGCTCCTCCCAGGTGTTGTGGAGACCTAAGCGTAGTAGTCGCTGTGTGGAAGCACGTTCAGAGATCCTTATGGCAGTCTTGATGGCCTTTCGTATGAGGGTATTCAGTTTTTCAATTTCTGCATTCTTGAGGTCTAAATAAGGGGTCCCATAAGTAATTCTACTTATGATGAGCGCTTGGAAAATATACTTAAAAAGAAAGAAAACAAAACGCCTCGCAAAGTCAGACTATTTCATAAATATGATCTGCTTTGTCAACCTTCATGAGGGTGTCTTGTTTAAATTGTACAGTAATCGAAGTATGTTATAGCGTAATTGAGCTCTTAACGCAATTCGTTCTATATTACGATGTCAGACCATATTCCCGCGGCCTACATGTCGCCGTAACCTAGCATATATGATAACTAAATGTGACCCCACTGCTACAGGAAGCTAGCACCTCGCGGCAGCAGCACTGGTGTACTGAGCGCGCGCCGAGTTATTGTCTTTGAGAGGCCAAGGACCACGGCGCGAAGAAAAGTATTTCACCACAACTAACGCACCAGCGGCTGCGGAATGGGATTCCTTCCGCGTCATTTGTCCCTTGGAGCTCACTGGTGGCCAAGGGCGTGTACACGGAACAGCAGATATTGTTACAAACTGCAGAGGACAATTTTAGCGAGAGTGAACACCGCCGTTCTGTCCAGCTTTCCTTCAACGCGACAATACAAGGCGGAACAATGACTTCGAGTTTGGTGTAGTGGTGACACTGCTGCCGCTTGCGGTTCTGTGCCCGTGATTCATCGCCGGGAGAACGGGATTTCCTTTGTTCTCTTGAGGTCGGACGTCGCGATTGGGTGTCTTTTGCCGTCAGTGTGAATGGGTTCTTATATCGCGCTCGTTCTGCCCACTGTGTTTTGTTCGCCATCGGGAGTGAAACAATCGCCCGGTCTTCGCTTTCTCCCAGCTGTTCAGCGCGCCGCTACAGCGCGGGGCAGTCGTTCGGCCTTTCGGGGTCACTGACGCATCGGTGAAGACGAGGGCGATATCAATCTCGGCGATACTGCAGAGAGGAGTCTCTTACCATTGAGCGCCAAGTGCCGAGGTGAAAGTGAAAGTGTCTGGCCGCGAGCGGCATCTTTCTTGCTTTCTTTATTTCATTTTTTTCTGCGATCCACTACTTTTGCCGACTCTGTACTGTCCTGCGAACCTAGCCCTGGCTCCGCTGTAAGGACGGTCCCTATTAGAGCACTGCACGGGCCCGCTTTATGAAGCCCGAGCCCAAGCCTGAGCCCGTGTCTCAAGCCCAAGCATGAAGCCCGAGTCCAAGCGCGGGCCCCCCGGCCCGTGCCCGGGCGTACATGACCATACCCAGCCCGAGCCCGGCCCGGGCCCGGACGTTCATTACTAAACTAATCCAGGGCGCGCTTGTTCATGACCAGGCCCGACCCGGGCCCGCTAGAGGATATTAGTAGTTGATGATGATTATTAATGATGCCGTGCGCTTTGTAGCGGGCGATCGGATGGAAAATCCGGTGTGTACATGCATCGAAATGTTGCTTTGCCCGCGGTGGTAGCTCAGCGGTTAAGCTGTTTCGCTGTTAAGTCCTAGGACGCGGGTGCGATTCCGCAATTTGATGGGGGCGAAATGCAAAAACACCCGTGTATATACTTATCTTGAGGTGCACGTTAGAGTACTCAAGGTGGTCGAAATTGATCCGGTGCCACTACGGCGTGCCTCGTAATCATATCGTGGTTTTGGCACGTAATACCAAGGAATATAAATGAAATGTACCGTATGTGTCAACCTCGAATAAAAGACCGAAATTTTTATTCCTTTCATGGGAACAACCGTGATCTTGCCCATTGTTAGTGCTGTTAATATATATATATATATATATATATATATATATATATATATATATATATATATATATATATATACGTGATCTGGCGTGTTTATGAGGAAATCCAACACGATGTACTTGTTGCTTTGACAAAGTCTGGTCCAGCAAACGAAACGTTAGTGAAAATATACAGTGCCAATCTATATCTATACTGGTGGAAAAAAAATAGCACTTCAACTGTTTTTCTATTCTTATTGCTAAGCTTTATTACGAGCCAGCTCTTTGCACGTGTCGCTTCAGCTTGCCACAGTATACCTTAGTCCATGCAATGCATAACGTTCGCGTGTGCTCGAAGGCTCGACTTACGCCTTTTAAAGAGCGGGTCCGAGTCCGGCCCGGCCCGCAACCTCAAGCCCGGGCCCGGCCCAGGCCTGCAGCTTCAAGCCCGGGCCCGGCCCCGGCCCGCACTTTCAAGCCCGAGCCCAGCCCGGGCCCGCCGGAAAACGCTTCGGACGGCCCGGCCCGCGGGCCGGGCCGGGCCCGGGCCCGTGCAGTGCTCTAGTCCCTATAGCGGTGAAATCGCCTCATGTACAGCTCTAATCTCGCGTTTTCTGAACGTAGGAAATGCTCTATCAAAGTTCTTTTTTTTCTGTTCACCTGGAACTGAAGTTACGTTGTGTATCTAAATGTCAGGGGGGGGGGGGTTATTTCCTATTTGTGTCGATGTGGTTGCGTAGGACTAGCAACGTCGTTTGTGACGCCGACACGCGTGACAAACGTTGCGAAGAATTAGTGTTTGACTTGATAGAAGGAATATATACTTATGAACATATATACAATACTGAAGAACACAAGACCACATGTAATGCATCTGAAATTAATGCATTTACGGCTGCTAGATACAACATTTAGCCCAATAAACACGAGCACAATTACCGTGCGACCCCAGGCGGTCAAAATTTCCGGAGCCCTCCACTACGGCGTCTCTCAATCATATCGTGGTTTTTGGACGTAAAACCCCAACAATGATCATTATTAGTTTTCTGTTGAATACTGCCGAGTACTCAGTAGCTGACGTTTTTACAGAGCATTTACCACAAAAGGGACCAATGCGTTCATGTTACCATGACGTTGTTACGTCGTTTAAGGATATTGTGCTGGGACAGATTTGACTTGACTTCAGATTGGTTCAACTCCGTTCCCCGTTACGAAGACTTGGTCTCTGGTGAGACGCTTCAACGTCGCTGCGTTTTTTAAAGACGATAGTCTTTCTTGAGGAACTTAAACGCAGAAATTCTGGTCTGTCTTTCTGTTTGTCGGCACGTCACCCGATTCAGCCAATTCAGCCACCCAGCCAAAGTTGAACCACTTGCTTACCGCCCACCCATCTTGAACTGGTACGGCTGTTCATACTTGTGAACGTTGTCGATCAAAAAGTAAATATTACGCATATCTGAGGCGCAACATCATTATGTAAGTATTAGGTGGTGTGTTCCTTTAATAGAAAATACATAGATACGCAGTTTTAAAGACCCTAGTTTCTTAAGCTGCGCTGAAAATGCGACTGCGCTGAAACTTGTCTTCCTCCGTGCCCTCTGCACAAGCTCATGTTGTGTTTCGGTTTCGGTTCAGTATTGCATTGTACGAATGACAGGGGGCGCCGCTCTGGCATTCCTGTTTTACCCACGCAACGTGTAAATAAGAGAGTTTGTGGAGAGTACTCGTTGAGTGCGGACGTTTCTTCTCCTTCGGCGCATCGCGCCAAACAGCGTGTTCGGGCTGGCCGGCGTCCCCACCGGTCGCGTTGGTCACCGCCGGTCTTCGCCTGCCGCTGCGCCGGGACTATCAGCCCGCAACACAGCACTCATGTTTCCCGACGTATTGCTTTACCCACGCAACGTGTAAATAAGAGAGTTTGTGGAGAGTACTCGTTGAGTGCGGACGTTTCTTCTCCTTCGGCGCATCGCGCCAAACAGCGTGTTCGGGCTGGCCGGCGTCCCCACCGGTCGCGTTGGTCACCGCCGGTCTTCGCCTGCCGCTGCGCCGGGACTACCAGCCCGCAACACAGCACTCATGTTTCCCGGCGTATTGCCAGATGGCGTCCATATCTCACGCAGCGCCTCTTCTATCGTCTTTAGACGACATTTGCAGCGAAGCACGCAGATACGCGGCCAATTTTTTTTCACGCGAACGGCCGAAATATTGACTTGAATATGACAAGTGAGGTCTAAGCGCACATGATGACACACGTACCTGATGGGCCAATGCTTGGATAAGACTATGGTCCGTTCAGTTCTTGTCACCAAGGTCACGCTGCGTGGCGAATTCGTGTTCCAAAGTATTTTTGTTATTTAGAGTTTAAAGAGTTTGACGATTGCCTGACGACACGTTCGCGTCTCTGTTAAATACGTACGATTTCTTTTCACTCCATTACAACTTCTAGCTTCTGTAGATGTAAAAGAGTGCTAAAAAAGGAAAACAAAAGGAAACGTTCAAGGTGACTATTTCAGGCTACATCTTTGAACGAGTAATGTCCTCGCTGTTTAAAGTTAAAGCACTGAAAGGTTCTCATCGGAGGTCGACCCACTGTCATGGATACGCTGTGCTTGCACATGGATTCTGTTCTATGCATTAATGTTAACGATATAGCGTTGCAACAGAACGCGTCATCTATGGGCAGCTCCACCTACGAGACACTGACTACGCTACTGTTTCTTAGAGCGCCTCTCGTTGCTTTCGAAGCAAACTGCGCGACGTATAGTCGGCGGCGTGTACAAGTGGCTGCAGGTCCAGAAAAGACCGCGTGGCTGGCGATTTTGCACCCGAAGCACGCAGCCGGTGGGCCGTTGGCAGAGCGCGAACGGTCTCTCTTCGGCGAGATACGGGGAAAAAAAAAATCAGACAGAAACCTGCTTTTGCTTGCCTTTTAAGATAAACCGGACGACCCCGACAAGCTAGCGGGACAACCTCCGGTTTTATCCCGCAGGAAAAGGGCGCGCTAGTGCAAAGACCCTGGAGCCCGAAATGGGCACAAAGCGCGTATTGCCCGGTGGGTACGCCTAGGTACGCCGCATATACGAATCCTTTGTGAAGTACATGTAACTGATTGTATTTTTTTCCCGGCGCGCGGGCCAAGCGTGACCGCGCACGCATTCGATGCTAAGTCGGAGTCGTAACTAGATTGACACAGAACATGCAAACAATTTGCGCATTCTCTTTAATCACGGATGTAGATTAATCCGTGTTCTTGTTTGTGCTGCATTTAAGCGATGACAAGCAACTGTCGCCGCAGAGAAGGCTTGCATTGAGCAACACCTAAAACCATCACCGAAAAACACGCGATGCCATGAACAAATGTATTTGGCTATAAAAAGGTGGCATAGTGTGAAAAATAAAGGCAAAAATACGGCAAACTGCTATAGCTTTACACCTTCGCATGAGTTGGTTCAACGGAACGAAAGAGATAGAGCTTTGCTGCTTTCTTTCTTTCTTTCTTTCTTTCTTTCTTTCTTTCTTTCTTTCTTTCTTTCTTTCTTTCTCTCTTTCTTTCTTTCTTTCTTTCTTTCTTTCTTTCTTTCTTTCTTTCTTTCTTTCTTTCTTTCTTTCTTTCTTTCACCGTTGTTGTAAAATATAGAAAACGTAAGATCTGTTCTGTAAAATTCGCAGTAAAAAAAATGAAAACTTATGTGGACACAACTTCGCATTTCTTGGTATGCATGCCGCTAACTTGCCCCGTCACAGCGGGACAGGCCGAAATATCCGCGAAGCAATTGCCCTCGACCTGCTGATATTCTGATTTCTCGTAAGCTGCCAGTTGATCTCCATCGCCTGTAAAATCTCATTTTTGTCTCATGCTGTTTTCAAGTACAATGAGGGAACAATCCACCGTGTGGTAGCTTAGCAGCCTGGGTGTCGCTAATAAGCTGGAAGTAGGCCTCATGTTCCATTCCCGGTTATGGTGGCCGCATTTCAAGGGGGACGCAATGAAATTACTTATTTTACCCTCTGGGCCAAATGGCAGTACACAGGGGAGTCGGTTGTTACAGAAAAATAATTTAACAAGAAGCAGTCAGTACAGTTAATTCATACATATAAAGCTCGTATAATACAATGTTAGCTAATACATCACAGAACCTAATCATACAATTTTAGCTAAGGCATCACGGAACGTGCGGTTATCGTTAATAAACATATTGAGTGGATTCAGCGCGATACAACGAGGACAGAGGCGAAGAAGGGACACGAACACCAGCGCTGTTCTCACAACTAACTTATTAGCGCAGAAACACGTATCTTACAGCACAACCTATAACCACGTGACCACACGCTGATGACTTCAAACAGAGGATAAATGCAAAAGATTAGGACTAGCCATGAACAAACTGTATTATGTGACAAAATTTCTTTCTTGAATAGTTTTGTCACATGATGCAGTTTGTTCATGGTTAGTCCTAATCATTTGCATTTATCCTCCGTTTGACGTCATCGGCGTATGGTCACGTAGTTATAGGCTGTGCTTTAAAATGTGTGTTTCTGCTCTAATAAAGTTAGTTCTGGGAACAGCGCTGGTGTTCGTGTCCCTTCTTCACCTCTGTTCTCGTTGCGTCGCGCTGAATCCACTCAATATGTTTAACTGAATCCAACTCACCCAAATGTCAGTTCTTCTGTATCATTTATTATAACATTGTCTCGAGGAAGTCTGTTCAATTCCTTTGAACTGAACCATCCGACAAACGATTGCAGAACATCGCCAGCGAAAGCGGTTTAACGTTTCACGTTTGGAGAAAAGGGCTGACTGAATAGCGGATTTGCTATACGCAGCTATAAGCTTCGCCACTTAGCTCCACGAATGCCAATGAGACATGGATGAAAATGGTGCCTGCAAATATCGAAACCTTAAGTACTGGCATTTTTTATGTTTTCTACGGGCCACGTTTTACTCACCTTAACATCTTCTTTGTCAGACCTTTTCTGTATAGCGATATATATAAACAGTTTGTCAGTGCTTGCGCGCGATACGTGTTTTGTGTTGTGAAGGCATACAGTGTGCTTACTACGTCATCGAATGTCGCAGTGCGAATCAAGGCGTGTGATCGGTAGCAGACAAAAAAAAAAAAGAAAACAAGCGTCTTTTAGCTCCACTTTCGGGAATGCGTTGTTTGCGAAGAGTCAACAAACAAGGAAACAACGGAAGCACTTTCATGGCAGCCGCTTTCGTTCGGGTTCGAAATGCTATATGCGGCGACACTCTCTGTGACATTTTACGTATGTCGGCGCGGTGAAACTGCCGTCGGCGTTCCTGGCAAACACCGCTGTTCAGCGGGTGATGCCTGAGTGTTCCGACACTGTCGTCCCGTGCTTACAGGAAGGGAGCGCGCCCGACAAAAGAAAGCCCGGGCCGCCGCGGTGTCCTTGTCCCGCCTTCGTCGCTGGGGTTTGGAAGCGAGGCACTTGACGGCTCGGAATTGCCGCTGCTCGCTCGCTCGGAATGGCAGACTGACGACCGAAACGTGTGGGAACGCGCCTGCACGCTCGTTTCGCTTGAACGACGAAATCCTTGGACGTCGCCGCTCCGAGGCTGTTAAGTACGCGCGCCGTCAGTTGCTGCGTTTTACACATCCGCGCATAGCGTTGCGCAAAGTCTACAGAAGAAGACATAGACGAATGTGGGTCGTCTTCCGGACGTCGTCCTTTCGATTGTCGATCTCCGTCTCGTGTTCTTTGCCGAACGCGGTGAGCCATGACCAGCGACAACGAAGACATCGATAGTTCCCCGTCTTCGCAACCATTCTAACGAGTGCCACGTGGACGCGTCAGTCGCTGTGTTTGAGTTGTATTATTTTCCCTTGCAACGAGAGTTTTGACGAGAGCTTTCTTTTGTCTTACAACGGAATGAGAGATCTCTCTCCGTCACTTGTTGCGAAGGGCTTCGTTGCCCACAATACGAGCTGATGTCATTAGTGTACGCGTCTTTTCACCACCGAAAAACCCTGCCGACCGCGCACCAGGCTGGCAGGCGGCCGTTTTTCCTTCGTACACAACGAACAGTGGCAGTCACGGACGCGCCTCCGACATTGTATACTCGGGATATGGCGCGCGGCGGCGGCGATCGTTGTGACACCTAATGGGCACCCGTCCACGTAGCGGGGGATTTGCTCTCGTATATGATAGCGCGTATAAGGTCGCATTGCAAGAGCCGCGGTGGCCGTTGCTGAACGAGTGTACCTGAAACGGGCGTGTTCACCGTTATTCTATCCCGCGCTTTTTCGCCTCCGTCATTATGGACAATATGAGTAGTGGGTGACACCAACCGTGAGAGTGTGGACGCACGCGCTCGTATCCTTGCTTTTGTCCGCGTGTCGCCGGCCCACTGTGGCGGGATGGGGGCGGTGCATCATCTCCGCCGGAGGCGTGCGCCCCCAACAGTCTACAGACGTGGCGCGTAGCGGTTCCGCTATCTTCTACTCCTTTGTGCGTGATCGCCGTTCCAGGCAGCGGGAGTTTGCGCAGACCCTTGTCGACGCGTTGTCGCACAGTAGCTCGTCCACCGGAGTGGGCCAAGGAGAAGGGGAAGAACCACGACGCGCTCGGCACCGGCCCGGCGTGCCTCGGAAGCGTAGGCCGATGTGTAAGAGGAAGCAAGCACGTATCACGTCTGTTGGCTCTCGGTCGGGTGACGGAATTTTTATTTTTGAAGTGGCTTGTTACATACATACATACATACATACATACATACATACATACATACATACATACATACACACATACATACATACATACATACATACATACATACATACATACATGCGTGCATACACATACACGTCCCCTGTAATGTGGGAATCTGTGCAAGGGAATCTTTCACGGCAAAGTTGTGCATTATGACGAGAGACCCACGTCAGATTTCCATAGTGGTGGTCGCAATACGCTCGATATGACTAAGTTGTGTTTTAAAGGTGTGCGCACTCTGCCGAGTAACTGATAATAAACGCGTTTATGGCTAGCGGGGCCATAAATTTTGAATTGGTATTGTGGCTCCTACGTGTGCAAAGCAAACTGTGCCATATATCGCTTTGTTCCTGCATTGCGCATTGTCAAGCGAAACGTCTGTTTTATTCTTTGCATTCTGTTAAATCACCCAAGGCGTTTTCGGTGGTTTGCGGTGACGGGACAGTTGGCCTGAGTTCGCTTACACAGTCATGTGTACCTGTTTTTGCGTATGTAACATACTGTATCCATAAAATGGCTGTCAAAAGCAGCGCAGGGCATCTTTCGTATAGGCAACATCTCATTGTTATAGTGCTCCTGAGCTAACATATCTCGACCTTTAACGACGCACGGGATACCGATAGCGTTTGTGTACTTCATTTTGTCGCAGTTAAGTCTGTTTGACGCTTGTGTGGGTGTGCAGTGTTTATACCCTGTATTTCGGGCAACCCTGAGGTATCCTTTATAGGGGTACTGACTAGTGATGCAGAACTATCGATGGTACTATCGATACTATCGATAGCTCCGTCACTATCGATGGTAAACGTACTATCGATAGCGCTATCGATAGTAAATTCGATGGTACTATCGATAGTATAAAATCAACAGCGCGAATATTGTAGAATAAACTTGGTTCCCCGCGCGCGTGGTGCATAGTGGAGCCGAAGGAGCAGGCTGAAGTTGACATGCTTGTGATCTTCACCAGTGTGCTTTGCTGACACATGATCATAAAGTGACTGTTCAGCTGTCGCGGAAAGGAAGCCGTTACATGTAGGGGAACTGCGCGGCTTCATATTTATATTGCATTTTATGATTTCAAAATAAAACAAATATCAAGAACTAAGTTTGTTCATTTTAAGGCGTAACTGGTTTGTTTCTGGATGTGAATTTATTGATAGGCATATTCCGCCATTTTCACAGCGGAAGTCATTCATTTATCCCGCCCAAAATTGCTCATATATAAATTAAGCGAAGCTGATAGCAGGCTATCGCAAACATTTTGGCAATATGGCCGCCCGGCAACAGCATCATTATTCACACCACTATCGCTAGTATTGTCACGTGGTTGTGACGGTGAAGAATGCTGCAGAAAGAATTGGAAATACGGAGCTCTTTATCTGGGCGAACTTGTGCCCAGAAAATCAAAACTCAATATACAAGCGATACACGCTGCGCACAGATAGCGGCGAGAACGGTCGTCGGCCGTCGAGTAATCTGATCGGTGGAACGCGTCGTCTTTTATACATCAGTCATCGAAACTTCCAGCGTTATCGCGGGTGCTCGCGTAAGCTCTCGAATAAACGACTGTTCGCATTCGGTAATCTTAACAGAAGGACATCAAACAATCATGAATCTTCTCAAACATTACGGTGCGGTCTGCGTTAAACGTTGCTAACCGACTTTGTGGGTGAAACCCAAATACATCAAAAGAAAGCAATAAACGCGTGGCAGTAATATCGCTAGTAATATTAACGATGGTATTACCGATTGGCACTCTCGATAGTTTGTCGATAGTAGCACTATCGATAGTTTGTTTGCACTATCGATAGTTTCAAAAAAAAAAAAAAAACTATCGATGCTATCGATAGTCAATTTACCGACATTTCTGCGTCACTAGTACTGACACCTTTTTTGAAGGCGAGTTTACTCTGCCATACAAATCTTCTGTATGCAGAGACGGCTCTGAGCAAGTGTGAAGCTCAGCAAATGCTGTTAAGATATTTTATTTTGAAATAAAGTCAATTTTTTTTTGTTGTGCACCTACCGACATCGACACTAGCTTGACTTCAGGCTACAGTACTAATTCTGGTGACTTCACGCAGCAGTCTGGCTAGTTGTGATGACGTCAAGTACCAAAACTTCCAAGATGGCCGCTTGTGCGCCACCAGAACATTCAAAATGGCCGCTTGTGCGTCACCAACGGAGCAGCCGTGGAAACGTCACTATATATAGTGCGAGCATGTGACGAGAAGCTCATACCGTGTTGTGACGTCAGGGTACAGTAGGAACCGAAAGTAGCTTTTAAAAACATACTTTAACTACTTTTTCAGGGTGCACTGGTGCTTAGCACTACCTTTTCTAGGCTCTTGATGGCTTAAACTGAAAATTTTCGTGTCATTACCCCCCCTTTTTTTTTTAAAGAAACATGAGTTGCGGAAGTTTTCATTTCTTGCTACCCAAGGAAAATAGCTTTTAGGATTTTTGATACATGCCAGTCTTTTCTTCAACTCGTATTAGGAGATAAAGTCCCATCATTGCAGCTTGTCACGGACAGTTTTGATGGTACTGTGTTGTCGCATGTGCAACCATTCTGGCCTTCGGTATACAGCAGCCACCGCGACTTAGACAAGTGTTCTTGAGGCACATGCAGTGTTGTGTTGTGGTTCGCACACGTTACCTTTCTGGCGGCAAAAAGTTCTCTTCAGGTAGCTTAATCCTCTGCCCAAGCGGTCGCCCTGGCCTTTCTCGTGACCACGCTGCTGGCTTTTGTCGCGGCGTCATGCATACAAAGCCTGTGCGGTAGTAAGTCGACGGCCGAGGCCGACACGGTCGTAGCCGCCCGCTTTCTGCGCATCCAACCTCCATTGTAGAGTTCCGCGCAGCCGCCTCCCAGATCCTGTTTGAAAAGTGGGCCGCCTTTTCCTCGCCGTGTAGCTTCGCTGGCCGTCCCGCACGCATTGCGCAGAAGCCGCTCTTGCGTGTTGTAGGCAATGCTTGTACGTGCCGCTGATCTTCGTGAAGTATTGTCGCGTTCGCGCCAGCCATTGAATACATAATTTGGGGTCTGCGTTCCGTTTGGATAGTAGGGAGTTTTAGCTTGTAACGTATACTTCTTTACGTTACCGTTACCGGATTACGTTTACCGTTTTTCCGGAACGCGACTTTTAGTAAAGTTTTTTAGCTGCCCAAACGTAAACCTTTACGTACGTACGTAAACCTTCACGTTTGCGCAAACCACTAAATGATGATGATAACAGCATTTAAACTACATTTAATTTAGATAATATTGAATTACGCTGCGGCAAAATCATAAGAGAGGTTTTTAGCGTGTGCAGTATCCCGGTATAAGCGAAGGGGTGTAGCACAACCAGGTTACCGGGCGATGGTGTCGACATCTTGTGACGCTTCTCGCAACCACAATCATGGGCACGTTTGTTTTCGCTTAGTGTTCTTGAGGAGAAAAAATGATTAAAAAGGCAACTCATTCGGAAAAATAACGCTGCAAGGCATTTACATTAGCAGTAGAATGCCCGATCTGCCTGCAATAACAATTTTGTGCTCGCCTGGTACACCTTGGCCCCGCTAGATGGCGCCACCTATCCAGCCTGTCAGGCCTGTCAGAGTCTTTAGGCCTCTCACGTTTGCGGATTCGGTATTCTACCAATTCTACGTCGCTCTAGCCTCGGTAATCCGGCTGAAATAAGGTGATCGTAAGTGGCGCTCGCACTTCGGCTTATTTTGACTCGGCGGCTGGAGTCTCCGCGAAGCGGACATCGCAAGTAGCCACGAACGAAGCTGGATTTGCGAGATAGGTCCGTAAACGTAAAGCCTATCCGGCGAGTAGTTTACGTTCCGTAAACCTTTACGTTCCGTAAAAGTTCGCGCATGCGCAGATCCCATCCGGTATCCGGTAACACGGTAACGTAAAGAAGTATACGTTACAAGCTAAAACTCCCTAGTATGTTTCAAGATGGTCGGGCGCTCATTTTTTTTCTATTTCGGGGCATAAGGAACGAATATTAAACGCATCGCCCTCAGGATTTTGGCATCGTGAGGATGTTGGCATCGCCCTCAGGCATGCCAACGTCCTGAGGGCGTGCATGGCCAGATATATTCACTTACTAAACAGGATTGGAGTACATGTGCAAAGCATCGTCTGAACGAATAATATGTATCCGTGTGACTGAGTTGCAGGCTTACACACGTATGCGATTTCGATTTGTTCCAAAAGGCATTTCTCTGCCGCATATAGTTTCGCTGGACGGTAGCAACAGCGTCGCTTCGCAGCCTGTGAGCCCTTTTCGTAGCTTTCGTGTGTTCCTCTGCGTTCAAGCACTTGCAAGCTTTTTCTTGCGTTCAATTTGTCTACTTATGTAGAAGTGAGTAGTCGATGAAGGACATGATCCGTTGATCAGTTTCGTCTTTATTTTGATAGCATAGAATGTATTCGCGGAAAGAAAAGTCTCGCGGACGAGGGTTTTACAGCAAATGAGAATTTCTGCTCCGTTAATGCATGATTATAATACAGGAAAGTGGCGCAACACGGGACAAAGACTAAGACGAGGGAACAAGCGCAAGCGCACACTACCAACTGATTTACTTCCGAAAGAACACTCAATATAAGTAACAGCACGCACATGCGCAAATGGTCAACATGACCCTTCTAATTTAATGGATAATTATCGCAATAGCTACTACAGGCTGGTATTTTCTAATTACAGGCTATCTGCTCAGTTGAAGCGTAGAGCTGAGCTTTAACGAAAATCTCGAGTCCTGGGCACCTTTGTTTGTTTGTTTATTTATTTATTTATGTATTTATTTATTTATTTGTCGGTCGCCTAAAGGAGACTTTTGTCCCCGATAGTACGTTCTCAAAACCACTTGAATGCACCCAAAACTCAAGCTTAGCTGTTTCGGTCGGGTACGTACCACATTTGTGGCGGAATGCGTTCTGCTGAAAATTGCATCTTACATTAATTAATTAATTAGTTAATTAAATAATGATGCAGAGCTCGTAGTCGATCCACGTTCATATAGCGGCTCTAAAATATGCCTGACATTTCTTACGCTTCGGCGTTATCAGAAAGAACACTCTGTAAAGTATCGTATTACGACGACGCCGTGATTTGACTTCGCACTTAAAACTCTAGTTAGGGTCGTGCTCTTTATTACCTCCCCTCTCTTAAATTGGTTAGGATTGCGTGTGGATGATGGAACTTTGTTAAATATAGTCCTGAGAGACGCGACTAGCGCGCAGTGGGCTTCTCCCACGTTGTGTATTTGTCATTTTAGCCCACCCGCTTTCGTATATAAGGCGCGCGCTCATAGCATGCTGAATAGGGAAGACGATGAGAAGGTGTCGGCTGCGTGCCCATTACGCTTACAACCTTTACTCCTTATTTTCCTCGCTTCCAAATTGCTCTATTTTTTGTTGCAAATTCCTCGTTTCGTAATCTACATTCGTATTTCGCGTATTTTTCGTAATTTTAATATTCCTAATTTTGTTTAATTTGTATTTCTTTCTTCTGTATTAATTGACTTATATATAAAAGATTTTCTTCGAAACTACCCCATTCTTGACCAATCCACCGGCGTGGGTGGGCGCCACGAGTTCAAGGATGTGCTCTACCCTGTACGAGTGTCGGCAGTCCCACCCCGTCTTTTCCTTTTCTAAATTTCTACTTTACATTTAACCGCGGGCTTATTAGCCAATCCAGTGTAGTGGGTAGGCGCCATTTACCGATGAACAGGGAAGCAAGCGAGCGATATACTTTCTCGTAGACCGGCCCGGAGCAGATCGCCATTGACGGTGCGCAAAGGCGTCGTCTACGGGAGCGTGGATTTGGGAACGGGGCTCGACATGGCCCGGTCACGACGGCTGCATCATCGCTTTAGCCATGTGTCCTCGACAGCGGTGTGCGGAAACTTGGTGAGCGCTGGGTCCCTCAAAAAAAAAAAAAAAAGAACAAAGCATTATTCGCCATCTCGGCCCTGCGAAAGTAGATGTCCAGCGAAGCTGTGAAAAACCACCACATCTGCAAGCGGGGGTGGGGATGGAGGGAGGGACAGACGGCATATTAAGCCGAAACCCCACGCACGCTAACTTGGACGCGACAAGCGACAGAACGGGCCTTCGCTTCGTGTCGCTTTCGCTCGATCGCTTGGTTTTGGAAATCTCGAATTTGTCGCTCGTCGTCCGGAAGTGTTTTAAGCGACTAGCCAATGGTACACCGATTTGCCGGTTACGCACTTCCGCTACGTCATCGCTCCTGTTCTTTGTACTGCGGTGAAGCGTCTTCTCCTGTAGATTGTGCACAGCTTGGTGGTTTTCGCCGTGCACGACCGTAAGCCTTTTCATCGAATGGCCGTGGTTTCGCATGCGTACACGAACAAACACGTTTTCCCCTTTGCGTTGATCGTATATACGTGGTTGACAATTCGTACAACTTTTCCATTCTGTGCCCGAGGGATTGTGCCAGAACACCGCAAACAAAGACGCAGTGTCCTGCGGCGATGTATACGGCCGCTCGATCTCGGAAATAGCAGTTTGGGCGCGCCTGCCAGAACCGCATGGGCAGTAGTTTTACGCACGCGCTGGCAGATTGCAATGTGGAGGACGAGTCAGATAACAGCGTCGTTTACTAACTGCAGCAGACAATGACGCTTATTGTGATGTGCCACTTCGTGGTGGTTACTGTGATGTGCCACTTGAATTGCAACCTCCCGCAAGAAAAAAAATAGTACACGGCCTTCGAACATGTTTATTGTTGCTCTGTGTATACAGCAAAACATGTGATTCACGTTAACTTATTACTGCATGCATCAAGGTAGTTTTGGTAGCTGTCATGTCAGCAACATTGGAGAGCCAGCGCTCCATACATCAAACCAGCATATCGCCCACATGGTCGTTTGATTTCTAGACGATGAATGACGTCGATCACCTTCGCGTCGCTCATGGCTCTCGCGTCCCAACTCGCGTGCATGGGGGTTTATGCTTTAGATGGCCCATGAAGTGAAAAATCTGGCGTTAAAATGGGATGGTATAAAGACCCGTGTGAACAACTGCACGGTGACGTCACATTTGATATCATTATCATGTTTGATCACGTCAAACGTCGCGTGATGACGTCATCACGTAAAGGTTGCTTGATAACGTCACGTCAAACGCTACGTTATGTAATGACGTCATCACGTGATGATGTCACCTGATGACGTTATGTGACGGCGCAATTACGTCAACGTGACGTTATCGTCACACGAGGCGCTCAGCTTTTATTGTCTCGTCTTATCACACCACTAGACGAATCAAATGGCGCTGCTATGGTTCGACAGCGATAACGTCTTCGTAGATTCATGCCGCAGAAATCGCCTACGTGTGCACGCTTTTTGTAGTTTTAAGGCGAAAGCCTTAAATGCCTCGTCGAACTCCAATTTTGACCGTCCGCGTCCCGCGGCGTCGGGGACGAGTGGTGCAAAAAAAAATCATCACGTGATGACGTCACGATGACGTCACAGATCGCCAAAATTTGTGGCGTCACGTGACGTAACGTCACATGATGTCGTCATCACATGCATCGTAGCTCGGTCAAAAGTTGGCCGGTCACGGAGGCAGTACAAAACCAGGTGAGGTGCGTCCGATCGTGGAGGCAGTGCAAAACCACGTTCGGTGCAGAAAGCTTTCCAAGGGCGGCGGGGCAGCATCAATACATCGACCGAGAAGAAAAAGATGGTTTTCGCCTTCGAGTCGTCCTAAGTGTTAATGCATAAGGGACACTGTGAGTTTCTTCGAGCCCCTGCTACAATGAAGCGCTGCTTTTTTTCGGGGATCCAGACCCCCCGAGCATCGCTGCACTGATTCTTCTTGTGCACAATGTGCTCGTACGTTCTAACGCCTCCTTTGTCACCAGCGCGCACTTCGATTTTTCAGTGTTGCTGCAATTGTCTTCAAATGAAATAAGGTTTCACAACCGTAGAAAATTTTGAAAGGCAATTTTTAGGGATGATAACGTGTGAAAGGCTACAGAAGCACTGAAAAAGCCAGGCCGGCTCGTTCTGCTTACTGTATTTGTGCAACGTTCGTAAAAGCTGGGAGGAAAGTATAGGAAAAAGGATATATATGTTTTTTTGGTTATTGCTCAGTTAATTTCACGGCGAATTAATACGTCCCCGATTAGTTGGTTGCTTTTTGTTTTTCTTTGAACGCGTACAAGTCTGCTAATCATTTGCAGCGAAGTCTCCGCCACGTGGCACCGTTGTTGTGTAAGGAAGCTCGCTTGCCGTTGTGGAGCAAGTATGTAAAGCTAGAACGTACGTCGGGTAGCGCTGCCTGTGTGGCGCAGATTGACTGTTATAGTTCATGACTGGCATCTAGGTACCAGTTAGTACCTGGCATTAGGTAGTGGAATGCCCGGAAATAGCAAGGAAACCGTTTTTTTTTTTTTTTTTACACTGCAGCTTTCATATCTGGTTTACGCGGAAACTTTTCTTACAGACCGTTCTCTTTGTATTTGCCGTCGTACTGTAGTTTGAGTTCGTTGCTTTTATTACTAGCTTTCTAGTTTTAAAAAATGTGACTTTTGACCTCATACTTTTCGGTCATCAGTTTTTGATCGCCTTTTATCTTATTTACTGGATGCTATGGCTTTATCATAAATACGAGCTTTAGCACTTCGTGAATGGTTGCTCGACACGTCTTTTTTTGCAGCGACTAACCTTGATGCAGCTATGAACGGGTTCGAATGGCACTCTGTCGGACCTCTGTCGGGGCGCCTGTTCGTGGCGGCACATATGCGCCATTTGTATTCGACTAAAGAGTCGGAGGCGTCCACTCTGAAATTTCACGAACATTAGCTTTCATTAAACCGGATTCCTCTCTTAACAGGGAGATATGTAATCGTGCAGAATTGACAGTTGGCAGCGCATGCTTACTGCCGTCTGTAAGACACTCGTGGTGCTCTTAACGAATGCGCGCTCCTCCACGCTCCGCACACCTTGCTTGTTGGCTTAATTTACTGGTTAAAGTGCGCGGTCAAATGTTGAACTGAATAACCGCGGCAGCTTTTAACGCTGCACGCTTTCTGCCGCGCTGCGCTGAAGTTCTCTGGTGCACCAGAGAGCGCATCTTTTTCTCGGACACGGCGGCGCTTCAAAAAATAAAAACAAAAAACACACACACACGCCAGGCGTACTTCGAGCGCGCAGCACAGTCACAGCGAAAGCTCGAAAAGCGGCCTTTCTACAGCCCGTTCTGAACTCTCTTGGGGAAACTAATACAAGTATACATGAAAGGTATCCACTACGCCACAAGTCATAATTTTTGTGAAGTAGGCAAGCACCCACTGTGCCATTATTCGTCTTTCTACGGAAAATCAAGGTACCCGCCACACATCTGCGCACTTTGTCGATGCTGCATGTGGCTGATGACGATGAAGAATTATGGTTGAGCACTTTGTAGCGGTTGGGAAGCTTTAAACCACACACTCGTTGCACAATTAGCATTGTGTGACGCGTGGTTGGTATTTTACTCTTCTGCAACGCTATATTACACATGTTAACGCGATTCCTTGCCCGATATGACGCCTGTACAGGGTCTTTTTGCAAATGAGTTTCAAGCACCAGCGCGGCTCTGTCTTGAATACTCGACTGCCATGCAGAGGGCCCTGGTTCAAATCCCATCCTGGATATTTTTTATTTCTTTTTAATTTTACGCGATAGTGGTTACGGACACCGGCGGCGGCGGCGGACAGCTACCCCACTGCCGTTGTGATCTGATAACAGCTTTCGCTGTAAAATACAGGCGTTCGTCGTTGTCAAATTTAAAAGCTGAATGCAGCGCTTGTGGGGATGCTCAGCCACCTCAGCAAACCTGAATGTGTGTGTGTGTGTGTGTGTGTGTGTGTGTGTGTGTGTGTGTGTGTGTGTGTGTGTGTGTGTGTGTGTGTGTGTGTGTGTGTGTGTGTGTGTGTGTGTGTGTGTGTCGTACACGGCTGCAGCATTTGCCTGTTTGGGTTCCCTGCATGACATGCGTCGGTGCGGTGTAGGAGTTTTGCAGCCGTTACGAGAAATGGCGCCAGTGTTACCATGCGAGTGTCACGTGACTTTCGCGGGGTAACACTGGCTCAGGAAAACTTGCTGCCTTTTTTTCGGCTTCGGGATGGCGTCGCGCACGGACCGACCTCGCGTACGTTAATTGGGCACATTGCGGGACGGTCTCACGAAAGACCCAACGCCCTCACGTCGCGCAGAGCGCCGGTACGACTGTGGAGCGGTGCCGTCATGGACGAACACTATAGCTCTAACGGGTCCCCGTTCACGGAACCGCTGCCGCCAGCGACGTAGATCCCAACTCCGGCGATTTTCCGAGGTCAATGGATCTCAGTGAAATTTGCTGGGCACGTTACCGTGCATGTTTCCGTCATCTGTGCCAAACATCAGGCTTTAGATAGGCACAGACTTTTTACAGAATAATTTTATAAATTACTTCGGATAAGGCGCGTGACAAGGGTGTCTCAGGAACATAGAATCGCTATTACCTAGACATCGTCAAAAAAAGAAAGCAATCGCCTCAGTCAGGCTTCAAACGTCGGTGCCTAGCAAGAATTGGCGAGCATTATTCGTTCAGCATGCATGCTGTTGTGGCGAGTCGAACTTCCTTAATGCGTTTCCATCGAGAAACTGCTTCTCGCGTGTATTTTTCCTAGCATAGGTATTGTGTATATTCACTACAGTGTGTAATATAACATGTCCTTTCTTGCATAAAACACTAACTTTTAAACCCACACGCTGAACCATTTCAGGTAGTGTTCTGAAGTTATTAATTTGTTTTTGTGTGGTCATCAGTCCTATTGTTTGAGCAGTCTGAGGCAGAAAATAAAAAAAGAAACTTAGTAACTTCTCTAAAATATTTCTTGATCTTTTTTTCTTCGTGCAGCATTCTGAAGGCGGCATCATGGATGGCCCAGAGGAAGCCGGCGAGGCTGGATGCGGCTCGGCAGCCAGGAGCCTCGCATCGGGCGTTCCGGGCCCCATTTTTTTCCTGATAAAAGAGCAGGCCAAGTCGCTGCTCGCAATTAAGGTAGGCACGCCACCATCACGCAATCTCGCGCCCTTGCGAAGCGCCCATTGGCTTTGCATTATGGCAGTCGTTGACGAGTTGAGAATGCAGATATGAGGTTCCTTCCGTGTTCCCATAGAGTAGTCTGCATCACGACGGGAAATGCCTCCAGTGGTTGAGCGATTGCGAACACGTTGCACTCGCATATGCGGCGAGTGACCAAGATCCGCAGGAATAGGGACGACGAAGACTGCTCTCAACATGATCGCATGCGTACAGGCGAATTCAGGAAAACGTGTTAGGAGGCTGAACGCCTCGAGATATGTGGGGCCACCTGTGAAAAAGTGACCCTTTAGGGCAAGTTTGCGCCTGCATTCTTAAATTTTTCACCGAATATAGTGTGCATTTGCTACGAGGATGCTCTTTCTTGAACTCTGAGACCAGCTCCACTCTACCGATTTGAATGAAATTTGCGGCACTTGAGAGTGAGACTCTTGTGAGCCTGTAATGCATAAACTTGAGTTAGGGCCTGGATTTAAAAAAATAGGAATTCCCGAAAATAGGGAAGGTTAAAACAATATGTAAGCACGAAGTGTTTATATCGGGAACTTGGTGCTAAATTTAGGTATAGCAGTTTTGAAAATGTCGATGAAGAGCATCTGAAGCGGACGAATTTTGTTACATATGCGAGTATGATGTGCTTACACCTTTCGTAAGTTGTTACGAGGGAAAAAGTATATTTTGTGCTGGACGCGCACTTGCATATTAGTGGTATACCTAAGAATTGTGTAAAACGAATCATTGTCCGCTTAATATGTTTTCATAGGCGTCATCAAGGGCAGCTTGCAGTGCTATATGTATAGTTATTCAAGAGTTAAGGTTGAAAATTTTGTACTTGGGTTTTCTTTTTCTTTTGCTAGTTGGCAATTTCTACTCGTAGAAAAAAATTACATCAGGAAGTCTGTTTCTTACAGTGACTAAAATTTCATTTCTTTTATTTCCTTTTAAAAACAAGCCTAATCGGTATCGGTGCGGTTGTTATCGAGAAAAACGATTTCCCCGTTCCCACGTATTCGCTCAGGCATAAGGAGCTACGTTATAAGCCATTCGCTATTTATTGAGGACAGTAGTACTGGCTGCGTGCGGCCATTTCGTTGTTCCTGTATTTTATTTATTTTTAATTTAAAGATACTGCACACCCTACGTGGGCGCTAAAAGCGAGAGATTTCCAATTTCAGACAACTAATACAGAAAGAAGCAATACATGTAAATACAACATTTTTTTTTAACGTGTGCATACATTTGTATGCATTGAAGTGAGTCTTGCGTACTTAATTTTTCTTATTGTTGGTGCTCGGTGTTCACATGTGCTGCCGGTGTCGTGAGAAATGCAAAACTTGTAACAGGGTACAGCTGTCATTTCACACTTTTGCGTTTCCTCAAGAAATGCGAAGAGCGAAATCAGAGCAAGCATTAGATTTGTAGTCAGCGCACTTTTCGTGGTGCCGCTGAACCGACGGAGTGTGTTCTTTTAGCTGTGGCTTCGGTTGATGAACCGTTAAGCTCTTCAACCGAATTTCTGACCTTAGTAGCACCGCAAGGAACAGCAAAGTATTTAGGTATTTTGTCCGCTAGTCGCAGCATTACGCTAATGAATATCGCTGCATTTTGATAGAATTTTTGGTGTATAACAATGCAGCAGTGGAATCTTAACGTACGTTTGCCGCAAGCTGTCAACTTTCTACATTTCCTGCCATCTGTATAACTAATTTTCGCACCACTTTGTTTCTTCCATCGCCTTACAGGAGCTTCAAGACAGAGTTCAAGCGCTAGAAGGCTTCCGGAATGACATCTTTTTCGCCATTCAAGACATCCAGCAGACTATGCAGAGCAGCCCAGAACGGCCACCCCAAGTTGTTCTGACAGCCAGCAAGGAGCCCGCCAAAGCTGCTTCGGTGCATCGTATCGACTCACGTGCGCCCTTGGGCGGCTCCGAGTCCAAGTCGTGGACACTGAATCCCAAACCACGGCGGCACAAAGAGGGGCCGTTGATGACAGCGGTGTGCGGTCGCGCGAGAGCCAGAAGTGCGGCTGTCGGCGGCGAACTTAGTCAGGGCGTCGTTGCCAAGCCTGTTGCTAGTCTTTCGTCCAAGGGAGACACCGCGTCCGCCATCTTGGAGAGCGACAAGCAGGACAGCGGGCTCGATTCCGACTGTCGGGACCACGGTTCACGCGAGTCCACGCTCGCGCCAAAGGACGAGCTGTTGGCGCTGCTGGACATAATCGACGAGCGGAGCGTGCAGCTGCAGGAGCGGCTGCGCGAGATGGAGAAGTCCAAGAACTTGGACACGATGTTACGAGGCGGCGCCAGTAGCCGCAGTGAGGTACTCGAGTTTCACGAAAAGGAGCTGCAGACGCGGCTCAGTGAAATGGAAGTAGAACGCACAAAGCACCGCATGCAAGTGCGTCAGCTACAAGCCACCATCCACCGCATGGAAGGCGAACGCATCGCCTGCGAAGAGAAGCTGCAGGCTTCGCTCTGCGAGAGGAAGGAGCTCGAGAAGAAGGTGCACAGCCTGCACATGCAGTACGTGCGTGCAGGCCCCAGCTCGCTACCTCTTGCCAAGTCGGACGCGGACCCGTGGCCCGTGACTAGCCTGCAGGGGGCCCAAAAGCTCGTTAGCGATGTCGCCAAGGGCATCACGACCGAAGAGGGCAAAGCCAAGGTCTCCAACATACTTAAGGAGTCCAGTCTTCTGGAACTCAAAAGGCTGCTTTTGCTTTACACCCTGGAAAATCAGGCACTTAAGGAAAAGGCGGAGGAGAGCGACCAACACTGGTTCAGTAAACTGTCTGAGTGGAAGGCCACAGAGGCCTCTCTGCGATCGGACATCCAAGCATTGATTCAGGAAAAAGAAGAATGCCTGGAGCGTTTTAGGCGGCATCGGAGGGACATGGAAATTATGCAGGCCAAATACAAGGAACTCGAAATGACTGTGTGGGCTCTGGACAATGTGGAACACCAGAGGGACTACCGACGAGACGAAGGCATGCTGCCTGTCGGTACTCGTTTTCTGCGCCCTGCTGACCAGAGGTTACCGCGTCCTTGCCAGAACATTTCCTACGGAGACACCGGCTGCAAAACCCAGAGCTTGCCTCCTATGCTACTGAACCAAGTGCGAAACAGTCCGTTGCTGCCTCGCCGAGGAGCGTACGCTACGGAATTCAGACGCAATTCACTTGCGGAAAACTCACTGGAAGAGGTTGGTTTCAGCAACGAAGGTATGGCATACGAACTGGTCGATCCCAGACACCACAAGGCAACAGTGTTTGCTGAACAGCCTCAGAAGACGTTCTCGCCGTACTGGCAAGACCGCCGCGTAGGAGCTGCCGTGATGCCCAGCGACGCTGTACGTCTGATGAATCTCGAGGACGACCATGAAGAAGAGCTCAAGTCCGGCCCACAGTCCAACATTGAGATGATCTGCAACGAGTTTGATCCGCTCTCTGAAAACGGGAGGCAGTGCGCGAATAAGCCTCTCGATTTTGAGGACTCTCTGGATCTCTCCATTCCTCTGAAGCCGACGCGAAATCCTGCCTCCAACACACCCAGGTCGAGCCGGAGCACCCTAAACATGAACTATCTTTCTCCTGCTAGCAGCAGCCCCAAAGTGACACTGGATCAGAAGCACCGAACTTTTGGAAAGACTCAAAATTAGGCCTCTGGGTGTAGGCATTCAGTGCCGACATTGCAATATCACATGTGATGTTTATTCGCTTCCGAGAATTGGTTGCGCTTGTCGCGGGGATGTCGCAAGCCGCTCGCTTGATTGCGGTTGGGGTTACGATATGCCTTAACAACTACATGAGTGGAGCATTTTGCCTGTATATATGTATGATAGTGTGTGACGTGTGTAGTTAAGAAATTTTAATTTGCCATGTGTCCCCTGTTCCAGCTACGTCTTCGTATATGCAGGGGGAGATTCAGCTATGCCTCTTAGGTAAACGCCGCTAGTGAGGCTGCTACAAAGCATTGTATCGTCGGTCGCACTTTTTGATGAAGCTGCCACTGGAGCGAAGAGCTGTACTTTTTGGCTCGTTCAAGAGTGCTGATACAAGGTTACATTTATGTGGTAAGAACGCGATTTCAGTTCTTGACCTAAACGGAAAGATGCCATTGTTCCGATGTTTTTGAAGCGCCGAGGTGAATGCTTGTCGTGCCTTTTTTAAGAAATTGACAAGTAGGTGTACTTCGTTTACATTGTGCATCTTCTAGGCAAAGAAAAAACACAGTTCGGTGGACACTATGCATAGTCATTTGCGTTTTAGTCACTGCTGAACTAATTTCGTCCGTAAAGTTTGCATTCCAGCATCGAACGTACACGAAAAATGCGAAGCGCCGCTTCGATGTGTAGATCTTCATTTCTTTCCTTTGCCGTGTCTTGACGACCTCTTTGGGTGCATACTACATAGCAAAACACGTTCTGCTGAGCTTCAGTTGGTGTGCATGAGCCACGCTCAAGTGAACTTGTTTCCTGGTAGAATCTTCTTCGACCGTATTTGCAAAAAAAAGTTGTTACGTTAGAACCGTTGGTAATGCCGGGGTCAGCCTATCGTCGTGGTAGATATTTTAGGGACTGCAGCTGGGCCGATGGCTTTTACGAACGAAACTATTCGTGACTGTTCGCCTTCGCATACAGCTTTCGAACTCATTTGAACCTAACCGAAAGGCCAGAGGCCGTAGTTAAGTGGGGCTATAAAAAAAAAATATCGGCAATGCTGCACCCGCGCTGGTAAATTAACATTTAACACATTGGGCATTTAGCTGTTCAACCGGACAGGACCAAACAGCGCTGCTCTTCAGGGCTACCGCAGTTGCTTCTCGAAGGATTGAAATGCCAGCGCATTCATGGATGCGCCCACTGGGGCTTCTGCTGTTGGGGTTGATCGCTGTGTGCGAAGTGGCTTGCAAACATCACTTCCCCTCCCGGTACTGCGGGCAGATTGACTTCGCTATTCTCCGTCGTTTTCTTCTTCTTCAACTCTGTCCGCCGCACGCATCGCAGATGCCCCAGCGTTTGTTTTCATTACATGCTCGCATAAAAAAAAAAAAAAAACTCATGAGCGCACGGTTCATAAAAATAATTGAAAAGAAATAGCGAAAGTTGCCTACTTGAGGTTTCTATTCTCATTAAAATAGGAAGAGAGCATTTGTATCTGGCTTGTAATGACCAATGGACGCGGCGCTTTGGAAGCAGGGACAATGTTTTGGATCATCTGCAGCTTGCACATGTAATCACCATCTAGAGGACAAATTTATGAGTTTCTTTTGTGGTACTTGCGATACAGTGTGCTGACCATCCACATCAGAAATGTGTGCAACACTTCGCCTTACTTGTTCTGCCACTGCAAAGGTACAAGTTCTGCCCAGGTTGGCACTTTGGTGCAATTTTTTAGGGACCAGACGTTACTTTTCCCCTAACGTTTAATGAATTTCTCCCCGGCTGCGACGGTTTTTTAAGGCAGCTGATGCTGTTCACGGGACGTAAATTCTGCAACAGTTGCACGTCGTTACTCACGCCTTCATTGCGCACCGAATAGCCCTTGAGAGTCTCCCACTGTGCTCTGTAGCGTGCATTTTACGACAGGACGCCATCTTTGCGGCGGCAGCTTTTGTGGTGGGGACGCTTTACAGAATGAGCATATCCACTTAATTATATTCGTGCCTTCTTTCGAGGTCTTATATGCGCAGCTTTGAATCGTGGTGCGCCTCCACCTTTTTAGTCACTGTTTTTTACACGATGTTCAAAGTGCAATCTCACTGTCAAAATTACTCCTGCCATGCATTACCGGCAGTCAGTGTGCCTTTTGAGGCGTGTTCTGTACGACGCAGCTGTTTCTCCGAGCGTTATCTTCGGCGCTCTCGCAATGGCAGCTGCAGGTAATTGGTTGCATGCGCGCACCATCGCCCACCAATGGGGAGCGGCGGAAGAAGCGGAATACACTTTTTACCCTGGCGAGTGCCCACCGGCACTCCCTCATGCTTTGTGTGTTAAATGAGGGGATACTTAGTAGAAATAAAGTTATTTTTTTTTTCGGTCGCGAATTTTTTGTGGTCTTCTTTTCATTGCATGCACAAGCAGCAGCACTAGAAACCCGAACAGTGTAGCATAATTTGGCGCGACATGCGTGCCACGACTTCTAATAACTCTGTATACGTACTTGAACACGCACTACAGCGTGCCTGACAACGGATAATTCGATCCGTGCAGTTACAACACATCGCCTTTTCAGCGCTGACCAACGTTTTGATTCCTCAAGCGCCCCGTTACTACTCACGACAGCAACGAAGCTTTGATAATGCAGCAAGACGAAGTCTCGCATTACGACGTGCTGCAGATTACAACGACGAACGCGACTGCTTGCCACCACATGTGCTCCACCTTGTAGCGACCCGTCAGAGCGCCAAGTGCGATAAGTGATGCTCAGCAAATTGCGGCAGCGAGCACGTTCCGTAACTTCTGTTATAACCGTAACTCGTTGGTACCCGCCTTTCTCTCTTACACTACACGTTATAAAACATGTAGCTGCGTTTTCCCTATCGATGTCACGGGGACGGACAACGGCGATGACAGCTGTAAGGATGGCTGATATTTACCCGTTTCATTCCTGCGTGATTCGTCTGAAAGAAACTGGCGACGCGCGCATGCACAGTCGATCACCCGTAATTCAGAATGCGATGCATGTGGTTATCTCGTAGCTATGTGGTTGGCATTGGCACGATGCCGAGTATACGTGCGATTGTGACCCCGTGATCACAGCATCGGACGTGGCTCCATGGGGCACGTAATTCAATACTATTTGGGATCTATTCAACAAAGCAGTAGAGGCCAGCAGGACGGTCAAGAAAGTCCAGAAATGTTTGCAAAAAAGCTTCGCTTGACGTGCAATTGGTAGGCAACCCAGTCACCGGATTCAGAATGAATGAAAACAGTGGTGGTGCTGTGACATTGGATTGTCAACACTTACACGATTATTTAACAACGTAAGCCATGATTAGTCAAAATTAGTCCGTGATAACGAGTGCTGGTAGTATGCGACCAAATGTGGCATTTGAAAAGTGTCTGCGATGCCTTCGGCATCTGCGCAATCGTACATGGCCATACCACTTGAAGAATGTGGGTGGAGGAGACCTAGCAAGACATTGTCTTCGAATAACAGAAAAAAGAAAGGGAGATGGAACAAAAAGGTGAGTTGTAACAGTACCTTTAAGCAACCGGAAACTTCGTGCAGAAAAATCGCCAGGCCTGCGCAGAATACGCGACTCAGTTAAGTACAGCGAGCCTAAGGAGGAGCGGTCTCCTAAGAGGCCCTAATAAACTGCTTGAAGAAGCTCACTGTTAGTGCTGTGCATAAAGAGTAGTGGTGCAGTGTGCACACATTGATCTAAATATTTCAGGTGTGCTCCGTGATCCGAAAAGGGAGTTGCGAATGACGTGCGATCTGTCACTACTGACACTTGTTTATAAAGGCCAAGTCCAAACAAGGTCATGGCAAGCAAGTCTGTCAGTCTGCTCACTGCTCTCGAGGCTATGAAAGTGCCGGTGCTGTCATGTGAGAATATCTCATCTTGTCTACACATAAAGGAGACACCAAGGAGAACGGCGCGACCATTTAAATTCTAGCAGTGCGCAGCGAGTGGCGCTGAGCGACGAATACGATGGTGCAAAATGTTGAACATGTCAATTTGTGTGTGCTGTCTTGCTGTTTCAGCGCTACTCGCCTCGCTGTCTCTGTGTGACAACGGAGTTGTGCATGGTGCGCCGCGTTCATATCTTGCAAAGCGTTTCGAACCTGCGATTGCATGCTCCCGCAGGCATAGAGTTTCATACAATAACCTAGAGAGGAAACTGGCGCTGCGATCGTTGAACCACTATGGGAATGACGGGAAGTACAGGCTTCGGATTGGATTGCGTTAGTTAGCGAACTGTCTACGGATCTTTTTCTACAGTTTCAGTTTCGTTCTTCGCGAGGCCTGGGTAGTGGGTGTGTTAATAATAATATCTGGGGTTTAACGTCCCAAAACCACGATATGATTATGAGAGACGCCGTAGTGGAGGGCTCCGGAAATTTCGACCACCTGGGGTTCTTTAACGTGCACCTAAATCTAGGTACACGGGCCTCAGACATTTTCGCCTCCATCGAAAATGCAGCCGCCGTAGTGGGTGTGTTGCAAAGCACTCAAGCAGTGCATTAGCGCTAGCTGTTGGGCCACTTGGTGCATTATGAACTTGAAAACGGGGTACCAGCGAAAACAGAAACACGTACTCAAGAAGAAGGTGTTACACATGGACGAACGCTGGACTTTCAACTGTGCTTTATTGGAAATTGCATTGCCGCACAAGGCTTCTCACGCATGCGCGTTGCCGTCACTTCCCACGACACGTGACACTTCAAACTTATGATAATTGTGTCAGCGATACCTCCTTGTCTCTGACGTCGAAAGAGCGTGCCTACTTAGCGGAAAAAATAAGTTTGAAGTGTCACGTGTCGTGGGAAGTGACGACAATTCGCATGCGTGAGAAGGTTTCACTTCCATCGTGCACTCACCGCTGCTCATAAATGTAGCGTCCCATGCCAGTGCAGGAAATTGCATAGAGTTCACGTTTGTTTGATAAGCGCTCAAAACTCGTTAAAATCGGCTGCAAAACGACGGCGAAGCTAAGTAGACGCGCCGTCACGCTCCTCTGACGACTTCACAACAAAACGAGACATGCGTTGGGGGCAGACCACTTGGGCAGATGGACCTGGCATCGCAGCAGATTATACGTTAAGTGTTTCTCACTCAATACAGTACTGTCATTTCGATAAATAGATAATGCGTACTTTCGAGGGAAAAGCAAGCGTGTTTGTTTTAAGTGTTGTAAAAAAATAATTCATTATATCGTGATGCCAGATCTGGAACACAATTGCAGAGCAATGCATACCCTGGTGGTTGAACTTGTCCACGTTTCACTTCCATCTCACGGTCACGGAAATTTTTTGTAGTAAGTTTTACGTACAAAAGAATGAAACAAGTTTTAATTCGAAATAACTTCATATCGCTTTGTTTTACACTCGGCAAACAAGCTTCGCGAATCTCAGCCTAATCCATCCGAAGCAGATCCGAAGCCTGTACTTCCCATCATTCCCATGGTGGTTGAAGCGTCGCTCAATTGTGGCGTGATTTTGTACGCGTTCTTAAAACGGACGGAGGCGGTCCGTTCTTACCAGCCGCACGCGAATGGTCAGTGTGAACCGTGACAGACGTCACGGCCTTTCATTAACCAATCGCGTGCGGCTGGATAGAACGGACCGCCTCCGTCTGTTTTAAGAACGCGTACAAAATCACGCCACAAGGAGCCCGCATAGACACTAGCGCTAGATTCCCCTCTAGGTATTATAGTATGAAACTCTATGCCCGCAGGCAAGACAAGACGCTGACACTCTCGAGCAGGCGTGACCAACATGCCGTTCCTGTCATTTACGGGAAAAAAAAAGCTTTATCTGGAGTTGTGACCGGTAGGGTTGTCTTTCCCGAACACTCTTATTAGAATCCATTTGAAGACTTCGGTATTCGAACGCCCCTATATAATATACACATGTGGTTTTAGCGGTACTTAGTATGAATGTGAATAAGACATGGGAAAGAGGGAACTCAAAGATGGGCACGTCGAGAGGTCGCACCACAGGCTGGACACACTTGACTCCACGGTCTAAGATGGCCGTTTTCGTGAGCACGCCTGCTGTAGCTCATAACACTAAATTTCATTTATACACATGTAAATACGTCAATCGCTGTCTCATGTGCGACGCAGCCGATTTCTTCTTACAAAACTTGCGCATGCATAATGGATAAAAGTCGATCGCACTGTGCAACGTGTCACCATAGGGCAAGGCAAAGTTTACTGTACCGAACCGGTTCTTGAAGCGGTTCAGTGTTGCGAATGGTTGTGACCTTTGCCCCAATCGGAACAAAATCGGAGCGCATTGAAACCGAACCGGTACTTTTGTCGCATTTGAACCAGCGCCTGCACGCTCCGAAAGTGAGCGGCTTCACCACTGGGCTACACACCAATGCTTGCAAGTGTGAGTATATCTGAACCATATGAATGCGTTGTACCCGCAGTGCAAAACAAATCTAAGAGAACACTTTGTGTGAAGTCTTCGCCGACTTCTGTGGTAGTGGACTAAAAGCCCTCTGCACGACGAGATATAAAGCCGGCATGGAAAATCGTACACATCAGGAAAATTCCGGCTTTGCAACAATTCCATGCCACACATATTCGGTGGTCGCGCGATTCGCCTTTTAAGAGGCCGCTCAAGAAGCTGACAAACGCTAGAAAGAACAACACGCCATGCCGATGCCACCAAACGCCGATCCAGACAATAAGTGAGTTCGTAACTTCGTTGAAAATTCCTTGTAACCTCTGTATCATGTGCTAAACAGTTTCGCTCCTCATCCAACTCGACAGAACTAAAAATCGACAAGCTTGGGAGCACATTTTATTCTATTTTTTTTTTTTTTTTTTTTTTTTACGGCGTAGCTGTGTATGGCTAGAAGGTGGAAAAATGTGGCGGTACATGAGTCCGTGAGTGCATGCGCAGAAACTATAAAAGCAGCAATCAATGCTATAGCATACGCTACATCGAAGGGTCTCCGCGCTTACACTAGTTTCTCTTCAGCTTTTGTTGGCATATATAGCTAAGGATGACACCCGCCGCAACATGAATCGCTACCCATAATATCCTTGCTTAATAACCTTTAACCCTTTCCCCACGGAAGACGAGCTGGGCTCGTCCAGGCTGAAAGAAGCGATTTGCTGATTTCATTTTGCCGAGTTCTCTTTGACTTCAACTGATAGCGCAGTAAAAAATATAAAAACGTCCTGAAAGCATGCATTTTTGTCGAGAAAGGACTTGATTCATGTAAACACAATTAGAAAATGGCGTCCTCCTCTGTGTGCGAGCGGTGCGAGTGCCGGAACAGCTTCGTTCAGAAAAAAAAAATGCCCTTGTTTGCCAAGTTTTGTGAAATAAAGAATTTCACTTCTCGTGTGTGTTTTTTGTGACAGCGGCTACACATAGCAGCATAGTTTCTCTAAATCATCGGATTCGGACGACAAACGCATCTCGACGTATCGGCAGTGGACGCCCTTAGATGTTAGCAAACCCCCACCACTGGCGCGCCCAAGGTTTGTTTTCACGGACCCACTTCCCCGCACTCCCTATTAGGGAGTTTTAGCTTGTAACGTATACTTCTTTACGTTACCGTTACCGGATTACGTTTACCGTTTTACCGGAACTCGAGTTTTAGCAAAGGTTTTTAGCTGCCCAAACGTAAACCTTTACGTACGTACGTAAACCTTTACGTTTGCGCAAATTACTAAATGGTGACAATAACTGCATTTAAACTAAATTTAATTTAGACAATATTGAATTACGCTGCGGAAAAATCATAAGAGAGGTGTTTAGCGTGTGCAGTATCCCATCTTGTGACGCTTCGTGCAACCACAATCATGAACACGTTTGTTTTCGCTTAGTGTTCTTCAGGGGGGAAAATGATTAAAAAGGCAACTCATTCGTAATTATGCCGCTGCAGGCATTTACATTGGAAGTAGAACGCCCGATGTTTCTGCAATAACAATTTTGTGCTTGCCTGGTACACCATGGCCCCGCTAGATGGCGCCACCTATCCAGCCTGTCAGCCAGTGTCAGCGTCATTAGGCCTTTCACGTTTGCGGATTTGGTATTCTAGGGCGCTCTAGCCTCGGTAATCCGGCTGAAATAAGGTGATCGTAAGTGGCGCTCGCACTTCGGCTTATTTTGACTCGGCGGCTGGAGTTTCCGCGAAGCGGATATCGCGAGTAGCCAAAAACAAAGATGGATTTGCGAGATAGGGCCGTGAACGTAAAGCATATCCGGCGAGTAGTTTACGTTCCGTAAACGTTCGCGCATGCGCAGATTCCATCCGGTATCCGGTAACACGGTAACGTTAAGAAGTATACGTACAAGCTAAAACTTCCTATTAGGATACCTTCCGTGGTGCAGTGCAGTGAAGCCAGCCCCCTGCACATTAAAAAAAAAAAACAATTTACGTCATCTTCCGAATAAAGCGCCTTTGAATAATTTTTAGATGTTTAAGACACGTATAATCAAATAGGCAAACGAAAAAATTCGCTATTTTTGTATCGTTTTCGGCCAGAAAGCTCGGTAGCGAAAGGGTTAAGCAATATTATTGCGCTCCCCTGGACCCCTTCCCTCGTTATTTCCTCGAGCAAGAAACAGCCATACTTTGTGGCTTGTACTTAGACAATATTCTTAATATCCATTAAAAGGGCCCTAAACCACTTTTCCAAGTAACCATCGAATGACCTCGTTATCGGAGTTTATTGCCTCATGAATCGATTGCCGCCAAAATTTCTCGAATCCGTAGAGAACGAGCGGCGTTACAGGGATTATTTGTCACGCGCTCTCTCCTCTCCCGTCCCGACGAGCGCTCTGGAAAGGGTACATGGAAGGATGACACGGGGAAAAGAAGTTACGTCAGCGCGCGTCATGACCATTAGCGTGCGTGATGAAACGCGATCGCTCTCTCCCGTTGCGATTCCTGTGCGCAAGTGTGGATCACTGTGTAATGTTAGCAAACTATGGAGAGCGGCGCCGCCACGTTGGCGGCACCCCGTGGCAAGAAGCGTATCTCATCCAAACGCCACTCTTTATTTATGTCAGCTATATGCCAATATCATGCTGCCTGTTCTTCGACGTAAAACAGCAGGTGCCGGCAGCTCCGAAGAGAGTAAGCACATGCCTCTGTGTGAAAAGATGGTGCCTGAGAAAATGGCAACTTCGCGCTCCGCTTCTAAACTCTCCTTGCCGCGCACGACCGCAAGATTTAGGTGAGCTGTTCACAGCACTGTCTGCTATCCGCAGGATGTGTTTTCTCAGCAAGCCCAAGGGTAGGTTCATGACCCCTTTAAGCTAACGTCACCAAGCGCAAAGTTTAAAGTACGCATCTCTTAAATGTGGTGATAGAGAAATAAAAGCTACCACAGAAGACACTTCGATAGATCTCCCAGCTCGTGATAAACGCCGGGGCCGCACGTTTCAGCTTCGCTAGGCAACCTGTACGGAGTGCTTGGGCAGTGATTTTTTAAAAAAATCACCGCCCGAAGCGGGTTATCAAATTTTGATATGTTACCCCAAGAGCCGTATGGTATTATAGGATGAAGTGGTTAGAAAGCAAGAAAAAAAAAACACAAAAGAAAACATGCAGCAAGCAACGAAAATTCAATACAACAGGTAAATGTATAAAATGTAAGCGTTTTATCTAGTTCTACAATACTAGCTAAAGTTTGTCGAAAAAGCTGGTTATCAGCATGCAAAGCAGCGAGTGAGTAGCTGCTTGTGCGGCACTTTGAGCAAAGTCACACGAGGTGGATCGGTGTCTTTGTGTAATTTGAGAATTATTGTGCATATCGTGGGCTTTACCAGGCACGTTGTCTACACTCGCGTCTAAAGGGTAGTTCATTGTATTACCTAACGCCGTCACTCATGTTATAGCACCGACGTCACTTTTATCGAAACGAACTGTAAACAGCGTTCATTGGCGTATTCCTGCGGGGACGAGCAAAGCTAGACTACATATAACTTGTTGATTCATAGGAGTACATATGTAAGAGTTTGTGTGGCACATTAAAATCTCCAACTATGACAAACGGTCTGCCTTTCTCTTGTTTAATCCCCACAAAGTGACTAGAACTTTATCGAATAGTCGTGAGGAAAATGATAGGGGGAGGCGCAGGGCTCCCCATCAAGTCGGCGGCTCCATCCAAGACGGCACCTGGAGGCGTTGACTCTCGGCGACGACCCGGACCCTCTCGACAGCCTGTATACTATAGTTGAAGAGTGATGTCTGAACTTCGAAGTGTTTCGTCCCACTTCGTCTTGCTGTGCAGACGGGAGCCCACATTGAATGGGCGCAGCCAGAGCATATGATCAAAAGACCAGCACTCGTGTCCGCATTTAAAGCATGACTGTGGAAAGTCAGGATCGAGGAGAATAAGTGCTCTAGGGGTGAGTTACGTTCGCGTCTTCAATAACATGAGCGTGACCGACTAAGCCCTATTCAACTTGGGATTATTGGGAGGGAAGGTCCTCCGCTTTAGTCTGTACTGTGATGTAATCTTATAAACTTTTCAACGTCTATTCTTGCTTTCCTGGGTTGTTATAGACTGTGAACGTGTGTCGCGTGTCGAGTACACCCGCTTACAATGGCCTGTGGTATGCGGGTATGCGCCACACGTGACTGTGGGAAAGGGTTTCATGACTTACATGACAGGCATATCATGATATTCACGTCATGACCTGGCAGTCACGTTCACCATACACTCATACCCCCTGTGCCAATTTTGGCATATACAAAGTTAATGAGGCGACCACGACAGCACCCAGACGTAGGAGGCTACATAGAAACGGGTAAAGGTTGGTTGGGTCGCAAAGAAAAGCTTTGCATTTAAAAGAGTGGTGTTAAAAGATTCAGTGGCAACCCTATGACGGTTGGTCAATGCGATGAGAAATATACTTAGGAAATATGCTTATTGAGTCATGAATGGGAGGATGCGTAATAACTTTCAAAAATCCGTAGCAGTACCATTCACCAACAGTCACTTTCCGTTGCAGCACGCGTACGCCTTCAACAACACTGTAATCCCACGGGCACAAGAGTACAAATACCTTGTGGTTATCTTTTCACACAACATGCAGAGGTCGCAACATATTGAGCACATTACATAAAAAAAATAGCTTACCTACGACGCACGTCATCTAAATCTCCGAAATGCGTTAAGTTACTGATGTATAAAACGCTTGTACGCCCTATACTAGAATATGCTTCATGTGTCTGGAACCCGTAGAAAGCATGCGACATTAACAAACCTGAATCTGTACAAAGGAGGGCTGTTCGTTCATTTGCCACGCTATGATGGTAATTTTTCACCCTCATCAGCAATGAATTCTTTGACACTGCCTCTCCGATGCACCAGACGGGACACTGATTTCCTTGAAACCCTTGCACTCATTTCTTCATTCATCTTGTCGGCTATCTTCAGACGATTACACCCCGTATGCTAATACTCTTTCAACTAGACGTTACCACCGCCTCAACCTAAAGCATTTCTTTACGCACACTGACATCTTTAAATACAGTTATTTTTCTAGAGTTATTGAAAAGTGGCACGAATTACCCGGTAGTGTTCGTGAATTGGTGCTGTCGGATTTTGTAGAAGCGTTGTCATGAAAATATTGCTGTTTTCATTTTGTTTTGTTTCGTTCTGTTGTTTTTGCTGTGATATCCAGCTTGTGACCTGTGTATTTGCCTATGTAAATGTACTCCACTCCTGCAATAGCCCTACATAGGGCTGCAGTATTTGAAAATAAATAAATAAATGATTGAATAATTTTTGACGTGTGGTCAACCCAGTTATCTTATGGCGTGAAGGGAGCGAAGGAAGGGCTAGACTAGATTTCATTGATGTATTCTGGCAGTACGGTTATACAGTCTAACCCACTTATAACGATACCGGATTTAACAATATATGGCTTATAACAATGAGGAGCTGCTGCACCGTCAACTGTTGTATGTTTTCTATGATGAAATCATCCGCTTACTACAATTCCCCCGTGCCGCATTATCGGTTATAACAATGAAGTCTGGCGGCTGGTTGTTAATGCCGAAAGATAATGAACACGAAATCCATAAAAATAAAGAAGAAAACGACAAAGTCGAGCCGCTGCACTTCCGCCCGCCGGAACGTATTCGTAAAGGAATCGCCGCACTCGTGCCGTGCAGATAGCCCCTTCGAATTCTTGGTATGCTTCGCCGCACAACAGCTTGGCTGCGCGGCAAAGCTGACTTTTGGAATCCGTAACGGCCGCACACGGATTGTGTCACGAAAGCGCTGATTTGAACCCGTCAAGTGATCGGCGCGATATCGGTGGTGTCTTCAAGTAATGCAATGTCGGACCTGCAATTTGAACAAAAAGTTTGAAAAATCAGAATTAGAATAGTTTCAGCGTCCGAAATTTCAGATGTTCCTATACATTGACTCTATGGGGCTTGTGGCGGTGCCACAAAAGCGTCCAAATTTTCAAGCATGTCCGAAAAATCAGCAGTTGACTGCATTCTTCTGTGTCATCCTTTTAACTGATGTGTGTTGGCATATCCCATCCAATATTATAGTTTTGCCCCAACGGTCTACAATCCCCCTATTTTACTTTTTTATTTCATACAACCCGTTTACAATAATTATCTGCTATAGCAAAGAAATTTTCGTGGCACTCGAATATTGTTATAAGTGGACTCGACCGTAATTAGAAAGAATGAAGCGCGCGACGTTATTCTGTACAAATTCACGTAAAGCAATAAAGTTATCATGGTAAGGATCCCTCATTAATGTATTGTACAGAAGTAATCATAGCACAAATGGTGCTTTCGGAAAGTGACGACGTATTTAGCCCAGCATACGATTAGCTTTATTAGTAATTTGTTGAATATATGAGGTGCCAAAGATAGGTTAGACGTGATATGAATGCCCGACTATTTATAAGAATTGACCTAATCAAGGTGGATGTTGTTAAGGTAGTATGCTAACAGGATGTTAGAACTTTTGTAATACGCATTGCTTTATATTTGCTTATAATTAAGACCATTGGCCGTGTGCTGCTCCAAGCGACAATGGTATTTAGATGAGGTTTATTTAGATCAGATTTCATGAATAGTGACGCAATCAGCAAAAAATGTGAATGTGAGTGAAATTGAGGAAGCGAGGTCCCTAATGTAAAATAGCATAAAAAAAGGAGTCTACACAGGATCTCCTTTGGGAGTTGTCTAAGTGATGCGAAAGCGTAGGATTTTGTTGTACGTCGTGGCCTTTCCTATTTTCGAGCGGCATCGTAATGGCGTCTTCTCTCTAGCGTTCGTCCCCTAGAAGCGTTCGTCTCTAGAGTTCGTCCCTTGAGCGGCCCCTTGGCGTCTGTGCCTCTGTCACATAAGACAGAGGGACCGACAGGTGGACGGACACACATGTTTGTTGTTGAGTCCGCATAGGGATGCATACGCCCTTCAAAACCCCACAATACTCGATTCTATTTATATACAGCCGTATCGCAACTACCTCCAAGGTGTTCTGGTAGATGACGCTATAAACCGCACAACTACGCAGTAAAACGACAAATCGTGCCTTAAAACTTTCGTGACCGCGGAAAAATCGGTGGTTTTTGGGTAGTCCAGGAAATATTTTTGTTTCCTGCCACAGATAATAATTGATGCTAAAGCGTAGGGTACTAAATGATAGAGGAAGTTTGGTCCTTCTGACAATATTAATTTGAAAGAAGAGATTTATTTTCAATATTATCAAACAAATTATCAAACAAAAAATGATTCAAAGAGAAAAAAATCATAAAAACATCAATGCTACTCAGCACAGGGTAAACATAAAAAAAAATCGAAATATACATTTTGAGCGCAAAGCCCTCGCAAAATAATAGTGCAAATATAACCTCAGTAAGTACAAAGGCCATTGGAATACATACCAAAATACAGGCACTAGTGTCCATCACGCCACCGCGCGAAGCAGTTTCTCGACGCTGTGAAACAAAGGCTGGCTGCACATGTTTGGCAATAAACTTTTCTTTTATTGCGATAGCAATTATATGGACAGTCTCGGCTGATCTTTGCCGTCGGTGGCCGCCGTCATTAACCGTATATGTATATGTGTATATATATATAGAAAAGCCACAAAGAAAAATAATTCAGAAATTCTTCCCGACGCGCGGAATCGAACGGGCGACCTCTCGCTTTGCAGCCCGCCGCGTTAGACGTTAGGCCACGACAACACAATCTTTCAGCCTGCTAACGGCGAGCTATTTATATACACCATGTAACTCAGGATGCTTTCTTAGTGGCCACATAGGTGGCGCGACGTGCGCGTGCGCTGTAAAGATCGTCGCCCCGCCCCTGCGAACGCCGTTGCTGTTCGTTCTACAGGGCGTCGTCGCTTTCGTGCGCTTATCTCAAGGAAAGAAGGGGCGGCCGGTGGAGTGCTTCGCTTCGCTCGCTGCAGCGGCCGCGTTTGCGAAAGGAGCGCGCTGTTCAAACAGAAATAAGTAACAACTGTCACAATTAGTTCGCGCTCGTCTTGTTTATATACACCTCTTACATCAGTATCCTTTCTGAGTTACCACGTAGATGGCGCGATGTCCGCGCGTGGCGCGCTTTGAAGATCGTGACCCCGTTCCTGCGAACGTGGTCGCCTTCGTGCGCTTATCTTGAGGAAAGAAGGGGGCGGCTGGCGGGGGAGCGGGGGGTAGGTCTTGTGCTCTCCCGGCGATGTCTGCGCTGAAGTGACAGAGCGTACGAAGGTCGCTTCGACGCTGCAGCGGCCGCGTTTGCGAAAGAGGCGCGCTGTTCAAACGGAAATAAGTAACGACTGGTACAGTTCGTTCGCGCTCGTCCTGTGTGTACCTGTTCGTTCGTTTCGTGCGTCCTGCTTTATGTTTGAGCAGTGCGCTTTTCTTCTAAACTTTCCTAGCATAGTTTGCATCTCTGGTATTTTTCAATTTGTGGGGTTGGTGCTGGGGACCCTGATGCGCCTTGCTGTGTATTCGTTGAAATAAACGGTGTAACCAGTGCTGGGCAGTATCGAAGATACATGTATCTTAGATACTATCTTAGATACTCTTTGGGTATCTAGTATCTGTATCGCGATACGTCTCGAAAGACAAGTATCTGTATCTGTATTTTCGATACATTCGATAACGTATCGTGTATCTTAGGATACAAGATACTTCTATCGCAACACTGCCGTGTGAAACAATAATCTCGGGCCAAGCTCCGCTTCTGAAGCTGGTACTGGTGCCACTAAGCCATCTGAATAAGTCTAAGGGCAGTGACGCAATTTTATTTTCCCGCCAGAGTCCTCCAGTGAGGGCATGAGATAAGGAGGACAAGCGCGCGGACGTCTACGCCCAGCCCACGCACCTTTTATTTTCTCGATTTCTTTTCTTTTTAGTTGCACCAATGCCGCGACACTTGCTCTTAGCCACTGTCCTGCGCCGCGTACACCACTGCGTGCAGCGTCTATCGTGCAAATTCTGATGTTGCTACACTGTCGTTATTGAAGATTCTCTTGCCTCTTGTTCCGTAACGAAATGTGATGCGTGCAAGACTGGGGTTGCTTTGTGTCTCGTGAATTTTACATATCAGCGATTTGAAGGATCTCGTGGATGTAAGTTTGACTTGCATGCAATGAATTAACTTATATGCAAAAAAGATTCTAACAACTTTAGCACTACTGGTACTGATGCTAGACCTAAGAGAGCAGGCGTTTTACCTAACAGAAAATATCTTGGCGTACCGTATTTTCCCTTCCTGCTACATTTATTCAAACAATTTATGAAATCTTAACTTGATTATTAGCACAAGTGCTTTCTTAGCTACCATTTTGCATTGCATAAATTACCTAGGTCTCTGTACTGTTTTTCCGGTCTGGTCACTGCAGTATGTCTTTTGTAACGCGCTCCCAAAATAAGATCTCTGCTTTTATTCCTCTACCTGTCTGCTTTATTTCTACTACTGTTTACACATTTACACGTTGCCAAGGCGATTTTGAAAACAAATATATAATTATCTGGGCGTCCCTCGAGTTACAGTACAAAACATTCTACTTACCGCTTAGGAAAATAGCGAAATTAATTGAGCTTGCATTATAATAGTGGGAATCATTAGGAGCCATCTTAAAGATGTTAGGAAGGGAATTCAAGAAAAATTCTTTTACTGAATCCTCCGTTTTAATCATGGGCATCCCAATGAGCCGTTTCAGGCAATTTTCCATAGGCACTGAACAGGTAAACTGACGATACTTCATGCTCATAGCTATTAAGGGCGCCATCTGTATTGTGTTTCTGTACTCATTCAATGTGAATGTTTGATACAGAACCACCTCTCTATTTTACTTATTTGTTTTCCTCTTTTAGGCCTTCCTAAATATTTTTCGTATTACTAATCGCCACCTAATAGGAGCTATAAGCGGCAATAGCGCGAATAGCGGTGGTGTCCTGCGACGCTTTGTGCAACTATACAATACGTCTGAGACGTTTTTCGGTTGCACATGTTCTCTCGTAGACGAAAAATTGCTAAAAGATCGCACGTTAATGAGTATATCAACAAAGAATCCTTTACGCCAGCAGATAAGTAGAATATGAAAATTCATTGCAGTTTTACGTCATCTACACCAGGGGTCTCAAACTCAGCTTATAACCAGCGGGCCGCAGTCGCGAAATTTAGTTCCAAGAGCCGGGACAGTGAAGATGATGGGAAAGGATTTGAACGAAATGACGTTGCCATTCGAAAGGAAGCCTTTCCCATGTCTCATATATAGGTCATTTCTGAAGGGGATTTGGAGTCAGGATTCGAGAAACATTGATACCGATGTACACAACGAGTGAATTCTGGACGCGGATTCTAAAATATAGTTTTTGTTTCACGGTTATGTTTCAGCACATGGTGACCACATGTTCCTCACGAAAGGAATGCTTGAGACCTGTCATGTCTGTGTAGCTCACGAACATACTTAATTAGAAAATAAAAACAAATGGGACGGAGACGGTCATGTGTGCTGGCCGGGCCGCTAGCGAAAGGTCTCAAGCCCCTAGTATAAACCATGCGTCCCCCCCCCCCCCCCCCCAAAAAAAAAAATGGCGCTACCAGCGTTGTTGCCGCTGTACACCTGTCCGGATATGCGGTACGGTGCAAACTGTCGTTTGCGGACAACACCGGTATTTCCACACCGTGTATTTGCGCCGTCGTGCGAAGGCTTCTTAAAGAGGTTATTGTGATTATATGGCAACCCGGTAGCTGGTCCGCAAGCTGAGCAACGACTCCCATCAATTACAAAAATGACGAGCAAGAACCGCTCTCAGCGAAGTGTATAAAGAGTTGTCTTGTGAAGAAGCTAAAACAAAGCCCAATAAATTGTTTTGGAAGGAAACTAATGTACTTTGAGCAAGAAGGGCAAAACTTTTGAGATACTAACAGACATTTCATTCAAGTGAAACAAAATAGGTCACAGTTAAGAAATTTTCAAGAACATTTTCGTGCATAGGCGTTTGCTGCTACATTATATGAATCTATAATAACAAATTTGACAATATATCGAAGTATCTTAAGATACAATTGCCAAGTATCGTATCGGATACAATTATTGCGGCAGTATCTTGTATCTGTATCTCCAATACTTCTTGCCTGAGTATCTTGCATCGTATCGCGATACAATTTCAAAGTATCTTTGCCCAGCCCTGGCATCAGTTAATGGAAAACGCTGCATACAAACACGCATGTGAACAGCGCCCATTTGAGGGCCGCTTTCTGCGCCGGGGTTCTCACGTGCCACAACGCCGCCGCCAACATCTGTAACGCATAACAAGCTGCGCTGGACTATCTCGAGCTGAAAGTCGACGCCGAGAGTATCTTCAATGTTGCTGAACGTCAGACGCGAAGGTGTGGAAGCTCTTACAAGATATTCGACATATTATCCGCCCCGCACACCTGTGGGCGAGAGGCCTTTCCTGTGAAACATCTGCGACCCAGTGCTTCTTTGTTCTTTCCTGCAATGTCAACATTTCACCCCATTGAATGCGGACGAAGAATGTGGAAATTTTATTTATTTATTTATTTACTTATTTATTAAAAATTCTTACAGGGCTCGAAGGCACTACAGTAAGTGTGGAGAAAACAGAGTGACAGGTGCAGTAAAAAAAAAAAAAAGGTTGCGAGGCATCTTGAAAGCTTCTTCATCTAAGTTATGCTGGCATCTGTTAGGCGGGAAGGTGCCAGGCGTCGCTTGTCTTAGGAATAAAAGAGTTATTGCGCAATTTTGTGCAACAAGCTGATAGGCGAACCTCACAGCAATGATCCGTCCTTGGCGATATATAATGAAGTGGATGAGACAGGGTGCCCTCAGATAGCTGTTATAATGATAGATTTTGTGAAAGCGAGATGATTTTGTGATGGCGAGATGATTTTCGGAGCAGCGAAAGTCATGCAAGATTACGGTGCTCTTTATGGATGTGACACTGGAATGCCGTGAATAATTCGATAAGATGAAACTTGCTGCGCGAGTCTGCATGGCTTCGAGAGTTTGAATGAGAATTGTATGTGTTGGATCCCATATGGCGCACGCGTACTCTAATTTAGAACGTACCAAGGTTATGTAGAGTTTTAACTTCAGGGACGATGGGGCAGTGCAAAAGTTTCGAAGCAGATAACCGAGCATGCAGTTAGCGTTACTAGTCGCATATTCAACGTGCATATTCGATGAAATATTGGAAGAGATGTGAACGTCAAGGTATTTATAAATGTCAACAGATTGCAATGGAATGTCATTGAGCGAGTAAGTACGCGGAAAATGGGTATAGTGGTGTCGCGTGAAACTCGCATGTTCTTACATTTAGTTGTATTAAGTGTCAGGAGCCATTTATTGCACCATTCGATCTATCTAGATCGCGTTAAAGGTTAAGATAATCGGTATGGTTAGTAATCTTCTGGTAAAGTACGCAGTCGTGTGCAAACAGACTGACAGTTGAAGAATGAACACAACTAGGAAGATAATTAATATAAATTAAGAAAAGCAAGGGACCTAAAACGGGCCCTTGTGGGACACCAGACGTCACAGCGGAATGAGGCGAATAGAAATAGTTAGCTGTCACACACTGTTTACGGTTAGAGAGTACACCGGGGTCTATGTTGAGCTGATTAAGTTTGAACACAAGTAGATCACATGAGATGGACAAACGTTTTAGTGAAATCCAAATATATGCAGTCAGTATGAAATTCAAGATGATATTCAAGATTCAACCAAGCTTTAATCTAGATGGCTAACTTCAGTGTTTCTTTTTATTAGTCATTTTTAAATCACGTAATGCATACTTAGTAGGATTCCACGTATAAAATCGAATAGAAGCATCAACCGCTCTGTACACCTTTCTTGTGGCGTTGTTTCTTTGTCTTCTCCTGCACGGGAACACATACTGGCACCGCAGGCTCGGACCAGCTGTAGCCAAGGCAGATAATTCTCTCGACGCGGGGCTGCAGCTGAGTCCTTTCGCTGCAGGAGAGCGTGATGCTGTCGCCGAGTGCGTAAGAGCCTTTGCGTCCCACCACCGTCGGCCCGTTGGGTCCGGTGTCAAAGTCGACACATCCTTCGATGCCTGCGAATGATGGATTATGGGATTAATACCAGCGAATAAATATGGACAGGGAATAAATTTTAAATTCGAGTGAACTATTCGTGCAATCTTTTTCTTACTACGCGGTCCAGAACCTTTCGTGGTTAGGTTACTGATCGGAGTGGAAAACGATCACAGCCGAATAAATAAATAAATCACAAAGAAACAACTATTTTATTACCAGCTGATCCCGCTAGTATATGTACTCTCTCACCGTCATACGTCACGTGTGCATAGCTCTGACACCCATAAATTGTAACCTACACGCATACATCACACGTATACATCAAACACACGCATACATAAAAAAATGTGACACAAAGGTAGTTTTTTCAGCTCCTAATAAATTGGTGAGCCTATGCCGAAACACAAGGCCAGACAAGATAACAGAAACGGTATGCGAAAAGAAGCATCGAAACAAATTTGTTGAATGCAGCACGTGTGTCGTCTACCGGATTCCACTTACTTGTGGACAGTCCTACACCGGACAGAGCGGCAGATGCATAAATGATAGATTGCGCGAACATAATAACAAAGTAAGTAGCGTTGCTCCTGACGGTCTCCTTTCCCTGCACTGTCACACATGTAAGTGCAGACCTAGGTTTAAAGAAACGGCCATCACAAGTAGGAGTAGGTGCGAGATGACGCGATTGATAATGGAGGCCGGCATGATTTCAGCGTTTGGTGACGCTTGTGTGAGCAGTCCGTCAGTGCAGTTGTCAAATAAGGAACTAGATTACATGTATTCGCGATAAACTGTTTTGTGGATAAGCACTATAAGAAAAATGCGTTTGATACAGTGTTGTCATGTTTGTGATGTATGCGTGTAGGTTACAATTTACGGGTGTCAGAGCTATGCACACGCGACGTATGACGGTGAGAGAGTACATATACTAGCGGGATCAGCTGGTAATAGAATAGTTGTTGAAAGTTAGCGCTGTGCTGTCTCATGTGCCTTCTTTTGTCCGTGTCTTCGGCCTGCGCTACCATCAATTATCATGCAACCATACCAACAAGCCCAAATCGCCACCCTCATGCACAAAGAAATATATATATATATATACAGGGTGTTTCAAGAAATCTGTCCAACCTTCTGAAAAAATCAGGAAAATGCGATATTTCCTCGGGGCTTTCAGAATTGCTTTTTCTGTAGCAGCAGGAATCTTAAGGTAGTTAGGGACATCATTTAGGACAGTAATTAAGAGAGTTACATTAATTAACTTCTTGAATTAGTGGAGTTAGGTGATTGTGTCAAATGGGAGAATTGAAGTTCTTCATGCGAGGAACCCATCCGAGCTTTGAGATTTCGAAAAAGCGTTCTCTAGTAATTGTTGTGGCGTAATGAAATTCAACGAAATGCAACGGCTTTCAACAGCGAAAGCAATCGAAATCGGTTGAATTTCATTACATCGTAATTATTACTAGAGGCCGCTTTTTCGAAATTTCAATGTTGGGATGGGTTTCTGGCACGAAGAACTTCAATTCCCCAATTTGACACAGTCACCTAACTCCACTAATTAAAAAATTAATTAATTTAACTTTCTTAATTACTGTCTCAAGTCATGTCTCTAACCATCTTAAGATGGCTAGCGCTACAGAAAAAGTCATTCACTCATTTTGGACGTCTCAGAAGAATATGGCAGTTGCGTTCTTCCATGTTTCTGTTTAGGTTTCGCCATTGAATTTGGTTGAATTTCATTAGTACTAAGTAATTATTCCTAGATGCCACTTTTTCGAAATCTCAAAGTTGGGTTGGGTTTCTGGCATGAAGAACTTCAATTCTCCCATTTGACACAACCACCTAATTCCACTAATTAAAAAGTTAATTAATTTAGCTTTTTTAATTACAGTCCCAAATAATTTCATTAACCATCTTAAAATCTCTGCCACTACAGAAAAACCAATTCTGAAGGCAGCAATCAAATATCGCGTTTTCCAGATTTTTTAAGAAGGTTGGACACATTTCTTGAAACACCCTGTATATATACGTATATACAGGGTGTCCCAGCTATCACGCAGCACGATTTAAAAAAAAAGAGGAACGGCGTTACGCGAAGCAAACGTACTGCATATTGCTCCTAGTACACTGGAGTAAACACTGCTATTTTTTTCGTTAATGAAGTTTACTTAATTAGTCATAACTACATTTGTAACTTGGCAAGTACTCACCTAATTGTCAAAATGTCAATGAGGCGTACGTAGGCATGTTCAAAGGACATCTAACTGCGCAATTTTTAACAACGTACCAATTACGTGCTCATTTTTTCCAGCTGATAAAGAAAGCCCGCGAAATATGAAAAATAACAGGTGACTACGCTCCAACCTGCAAAGGAAACCAGCGCTTTCAAATAAGCTTACTGCAAACAACTGCTTTGCCTGTTGTCCGTTCCGCATTTGGGCAAGGGTACAGGTCGGGCGCCAACGATATGCGCGCAATTTCGCTGGGATTCGTTCCGTTTGATAGTACGCCACAATCATTCATATCTCACGGCCGATTGTTCTCTGAACGGAGGCGGAGCGTTCTGTGAGCTGCACGGGATTGGTCGAGGCTCGATTCAAATTCAAATTCAATATGCATTGTTTAACGGTCCAAGACGTGAGAATAGCCTGGAAAAGACATAGAACGGTCACGTAATAGCCACAGAACAGCCGGAGACCTCGTTCTGTCGACCTCCTCTCCCCGTTCTACCGACAAAAGTGGATACAAAACGGTCTCCGGACGACTTGAATTGGATCCAAACGTATGCGCGTGGGTTGGGAGAGGGGGAGCGGCTTCACGCGCTGACTGGCATTCAGCCATCTCCCTTTTGCGACAGTTTGCGAAAATGGCGTCTCCGTTCTCGTTCATGCCATTTCGTGTCGCCTGCGTGGCTGCTGCAGTCACGCATAAATGAAGCCCCGAGGTAGAAGATGCGTTTGAGGTGATGACTGAAGAGGAGTTCTGGCGGCACTTTCTTCTGAATAACGGTTCGAATGCTCGCGCTGTTCAAATATTACTACAAGTGGACAAATACTAGAAGTATTGGTTGAAACCGCGTGGCAGCCAGCGCCACTATCGACAGTCTCTCGAAACTGTGGCACCACCTAGCGCTATGTCAAGATGCTAACATAAATAAATTGTTAATGTAATCGCATTCTACAGTTTAAAGCGTTGAAAAACAATGTCAGACAATATTGATGTTCAGCTATAAGGATTTCACATTTTTTCGAACGCTGAAAACATTCCCGAATTCCTATTCGCTGCTTGCTCCCTCTAGTTCTTCCGTTCGGTCCCGCCTCCGTTCTCTGACAGAACGCGTACAAAATAGCCCCCCACGGCTTGACTCTGTAAAACTAGAGTGTACTAGAACAGGGGAGTGCTCGGAACGGCCGCAGCACCAATGTACAGAAAGTGAAGCCCAAACAGGGTCAATCCGCCCATGGCGCTGCGATCGGTAGTCTGCAACGTGTCGTCATTTAAGAGTTGCGCGTGGCTCCGCCAAAGTGGTGCAGGGGCACGGTGTTGCAGGGGTGGAATGCCCGCTTCCCACTCAAAAGGCCAGGGCTCGAATCGCAGCTGTAGATGGTGGGTTTTTATTCTTAGCGTCACCTTTTATAGCTGTATTGGTTTTCCTTTGTTTCTTAAAACTAGTTTCTCTTGCTACGTGTTGCTACAAAAAGTAAAGTAAAATGTGAAATCTCGTTTCGAGTATTGTATTCGCTAAAATCTCGGAGGCCGTACTTTACGTTTTTGTCCCATCCCGGGCGGTGGCGCTAGAAATAACTGCGCTCATTGTCAAATTTCTTCTATTTTACTTCACATTTCGCGTTACTTTTTGAAGCAACGCGTACCAACTGAAGCTAGATTTAAGAAACAAAGGAAAACCAATAAAGCTATAAAAGGTGACGCTAAGAATAAGAAACCACCATCTACAGCTGCGTTTCGAACCCGGGCCTTTTGAGTGGGAAGCGAGCATTCTACTCCTGCACCACTTCGGTGGAGCCGCGCGCAATTCTTATGGTACATTCGACTGGTCGTTTTCGAGCGCTCCGAAGGCGCTGAAAAAAGTGTGTAAAATAGCAACTAACCATTGCTACTAACATTATCGGGTCAAAACATAATCAAGAATGAGAAAGATGACTTGCACACCTGCTTGTTCTCGTTTAAAAGGTTTAAAGCTGTTGAAATCAACAGTTTCAAACACAGTCAGAGCGCTCTCAAACGACCAGTCGAATGTACCATTAAACGACGACACATTGCAGACTGCCGATCGCAGCGCCGCAAGCGGATTGACTTTGTTTGGGCTTCACTTTTTGAAGCTCGTTCCGGGCACTCCCCTGTTCTAGTACACTCTAGCCGGGGAGTGGAGATAGGGCGATGCGTTTTTTTTTTCTTTCTGCATTTTTCCCTTGATACTGTCTACCTCATGGGAGCCTGTTTGAGGGCGCTGGTTCCCGACGCGCGCAACAGTCTAGTCACGTGTCACTTTTCATATTTCGCGGGCTTTCTTGATCAAACGGAAAAAATGAGCGCGCAATTAGCACGTTGTTGAAAGTAACGCAGTGAGATGCCATTTGAACGTGCCTACATACGCCTCATCGACATTTTGACAATTAGGTGAGTACTTGCCGAGTTACAAATATAATTATGACTAATTAATTAAACCTCATTAACGAAAAAATAGTGGCTACTCCAGTGCACTAGGAACAACATGCAGTAGGCATAGAGTTAATATACTGACTCTAGAGGAAAAGCTCCCCATAGGGCCCATGCATTGAAACCTATACCCGCACGGGTTCCGCCATGATGGAACAAAACGATCGTTGCCAGAGTTGCCAGACCCTGAGACGCTCGCTATACTTGACGGTAGTAATCAGTTTTAATTTACCAACCTAAGCCAGCTACGCGCTGTGCAGAGAACATCAGCTGTGCTTTGATGCGTGAAGCCGTGTGTTAGTGTACGGTTAGAGTGTACTAGAAGTACGGTTGTCTGTGCAGCTGGTTCGGTTGATAACAGTTGAAATTTCCACCTGCTTGTGCATGGTTTTTACTAGGCAGTCCCTACCATAGGTCGGCAAAAAATGTGGAGCTCACTCAGACTCACTCATGAAACATATTTTGCCCTTAGAGCTCACTCGGACTCAGACTCACGAAAATTTTCCTCAACCGGACTCACTCGGACTCAGACTCACTGAAACTTTTCTCAGCCGGACTCACTCGGACTCAAACTCACGAAATTATTACTTACTCGGACTCACTCAGACTCAGACTCACGGCTCTGTCTGAGTCTGAGTGAGTCTGAGTGAGTCGACTCATGAGTCTGTTAGCGTATAGTTGGTTTTATTGACTATGGTGTGAATGCTCTTTCACAACAATATCTCGCATAATTTGTGCTCTACTTGGCACCTTTTCATCTTGTACCTTCAAAATATGAGTTATCAGTGTTTGCAATCCAGTAAGGACATTTTTATTGAAAGGGATGACTCAGACGAAATATTTTTATCAAGAACATCCTGTGAAAGAGTTTTCGGGGGCAGTTCATGGCACACCCCCCCCCCCCCCCCCCCACCTCTGATCAATAAATATAGTGTATGAACTCTAGGGCTTTGAAGTATGTGTGAGTCGACGGGACCATAAACGTGAGCCGACATAAGGCTGATAGTAAAGCTGAAGTGGCGTAGATAGAACGATATGTCGGCAAAATGGTGTGGAGCTCACTCAGACTCACTCAAGACATATATTTTGTGCTTAGAGCTCACTCGGACTCAGACTCACCAAGGTTCTCCTCAACCGGACTCACTCGGACTCAGACTCACTAAAAATTTTCTCAACCGGACTCACTCGGACTCAAGCTCACCGAAATATTACTCACCCGGACTCACTCAGACTCAGACTCACAGCTCCATCTGAGTCTGAGTGAGTCTGAGTGAGTCGACTCATGAGTGAGTTTGCCGACCTATGGTCCCTACCAAAGTTTCTCCGTTCGGTGGCACAAAGGTAACTCGACAGATTCGCAGCTCGAAGCAAAGTCCGTAGGCCGTGGTCGCGCGCTGATTCGACTTGCAATGGCGAGACACCTGTATCCACGTTCTTTTCCAGCTCATTGCTGCCGTACTTCAGCGCAGAGAGCCGTAAAGCAGAAAAATGTCGATTGCAGCATGCAGCGGCGAATGTGTGTGAGACATCACTCGAAAGCTTCAATCGAAACTAAAGTTACACGGCCCACGAAGCTTTATCGCCGTTAAAAAGTCTAAAAAAAATCGGTTGCGACTAGTTCGCACATAACTTTCAGGGCTTGTCTCATCTCTTCTTTGCAGTCCGTCCTGGTTTGCACTGAAGTTTTCAGCTTGAAAGAAAAAAGGGCTGTCACATGAAGTCGAGCGGTATGCGGCAACAGAAAACACACACAACGGGACACTATGACAACTACGAGATACACGACGCGAACGAATTTTCAGGGGCTTTAACACGACGCGCACACCGGCGCAATCGGCCGCAAGCACCATGGCAAGCACACACTTGCGTGCTCGCGAGTGTTGATATGGTGGTGCCATCTAGTTAACCAGCCTGCAAACGCTCCTTTCCGCGCGCAGTAAATTGCATAAATAGCCGTCGTATTCTTTCGTAGAAGTATTCAAAATAAACACAAAACAATATCCTCAAGTTTTTAATTGTGCAGATGCTTCTTTAGGATTGATATGTGATGGCAAGAATGAAAACGTTCCAAGATGTCAGCGTTCTTGTGGTTATAGGCGTTATAGGTCTCGCGGCCCAGCTTTTCCTCTAGAGTCAGTATATTAACTCTATGGCAGTAGGTTTGCTTCGCGTAACGCCGTTCCCCTTTTTTTTAAATCGTGCTGCGTGATAGCTGGGACACCCTGTATATACACCACAGCACGCCTGTCTCGCACCCAGGCTGCTGGCGAGCCGAGCGGATACTCTCGCACCCAGACGCCGGGCTGCGCGGGCTGCCAAGGCGCGCGCGGGCTGCACCAAGTAAACAGGGCAAGCTGCAGTTCTGAGGCTTTAAAGTGCAAAAAAAGTACCCGTTCACGCTGCTTCAGCGTATAAGAGCTCGTCTGGGCACTACTGCGTCGTCTTTGGATGCGAAAACAAGCAGCGCAACAAGAGGATATTAGCGCTGTCTGCGACGATTACGACGGGCCACGGAAATAGTGCCGGTGTGGTGTTTTCAGCTTCGCTGCGAGTGGATAACTGTGATTCAAGCTAAAAAAACTAGGAGCGGAGTGAAAATGCGCGAGTAAGTACACTAACTGCGAGTATTCTGCAGTGTGATGCCCACGTATTTCATTTTGCGAACCTAATTTGCGTGACACGCGCAGCTGGCTTGAAGGCAGGCGCGAGCTTTGTGTGGGGGTGCACTTCATACCTTTGAGCGTTTCCTTTGACGAAAATCTTCTGCAAGGTAGTGCTTTTAAGCACAAGCAATCAGCAGGCTTTGTCACTTTCAACGTAGTATTAAGCTTTAGTGCTTTTGATGGCACCCACGGCTTCGAGATTTCGCCATCAAAAGGTAATAAATGGCACGGTGCTCCTCAACAGCTGGCCAAAATTTCGTGCTTTCATTTCAGTATTTCATGTCCCCAAATTCATTTGGACACGAGGCATCCAGCTGCACATAATACACATATTGGCACGTAAGTAAACAGTACTCGCGCCAGTGTCCTTTACGTCGCAGGCGTAGCTAACCGGCTTAACTAAGAGTAGCACAGTTTCGCTTGTAAAGCACCATCGTTACAAGAATAAAATCGCGCAGGTAGCTTCCAAAAGGGATCGCTGAACGATACTGCAGGTTATGCTCTTTGATAGCACGCTTTTGTGAGCAAGACGCGTTACTGTAGGAGCGCTCGTGCAACAAAAATTACGTTCCGTGAAACTACCCGTAAAGCATGCTCTAATTATTACGCGATGCATGCTGAAATGATGAGCTTTCACAAAACTTTGTGCACGACTTGTAATATGGGGCAACAGAACATCGTTTCACTCTTTCGCGAGCTGCACTGCAATTATGATTCACGCGTACTACAGCGAGAACGTTTTTTTTTACAAATGTAACAGCGTACGTATCTGACGAGGTTGCTTCTGCAGCCCACTCAGCACGTACTGTATACATTGTGGACTTGCATGAGCAAGATGTCCTTGATATTCCAATAAAATCAGCGAAAATGTCCACGCTGGAAAAGACGCGAAACAAGCTCTCCGACGGGCTGAGTTTCGGGAGTTTCACGTTTGCTCTGTGTAGCGTCTGCTGGCATGGAAGCCCGCGCATGTTGTTTCGTCGCGTGTGGGATAGATGGCGCGACGCGCGATGCTAATATGGCGATGCGCATGGAATTCGCTGTGTTCTGGTCTATATAACGGCCGCTCGATGAAAAACACACGGTGCGGCCTGCCGCGTGGAGCGGATACTGCGTGGCGCGGCTAGTGCTCCTGGCTGCCGCCGCGGCGCCACCAGTAGGGGAGCCCCTGGGGAGACCGAAAGCGAGAGCGCCGGAATTATTGCGGCGGATCGCGGCTTGACAGCGCAGCTGCTAGGCGCTTGTTAGTTTTTCAAGGGTTACAATAACTTGCTATAGCGTTAACTATATTGGTAATCGTCCTACCGAATGTGCGCCGGCGATGCTTCAACCTAAATATAGCAAGTGTTAGTTTTATCTGAAGTGGTTGCTCGTGCAAGTTGCGATTTTTCGCGTCATGTTCTCTTTCTTTTGTTGCCGTTGCGCTGTTCACCCTCGATAATGTATGTTTGTGCTACAGTTATTTTTGCAACAGGATAGTCGCTCATTGACAGGTGCGGTTGTATTTCCGGAATGATTGTTGCCCGCACCTTAGAAACAAAAGCATTGTGTACATCAGGGGAGTCATAATTGCTTTGTTGCACGTGCGTGAAAAAAGGATCACTGTGTTATTGGAATCACCGGCGCAGCAGTTTCCTGGCCAGAGGTTTTTGCGCAAAGCTTACGAGAGGCTGAACAGACATATTAACATTTCCTGCCCAGTTGACAAGAAGCGCTCGTAAGAGCTTTCTGATGAAAACATTGTAGACTTCCATGGCGTGGCCGTGCGCCCCGCAGGTTCACTTCAGCACTTGCATGGTCATAGAGAACAGCTGGTCACCTTTCAGACATCTCGTGAAAAAATATCCGACAGGAACAATATATGATGTTGACAAGACTCTTATTACAAAACATGTTAATCGGTTCGCCACTTGGGGTACCGCTGTTGAGTGCTCTTCTTCACCACGGTCAACGAGACCACAAAGTTTGTCGACTTGTCGGTCGTATATGACTCTCTGCTGTATGGCCATTTCGTCAATGATCAGGGAGCAGAACGCTTCTTGCTCTACAGTGAGATCCTTGAATTCGATGCAGAGCTGCTCCTTTATCAACGAAGTGACGCCTATTTCACCTATTGAATGACCTACATATTTCTGGAACGCTGAGCGACAAGGGAACTTAATGAGATTTCTGGACCTTGCATGCTCATAACGTTTGTTGGAGCATGCCTTCCAAATTACACATTCCCTTAGAATGAAGTCACTGTAGTGGGGATTCTTCGTCGGGAAACTGCGGACTTGGTTTCTAACGAACTCGGCAGTCTTTCACCTTGCGCAGCACCATTGAGCACCTTCATAAAACAGGTAATGTCCGTGTTATTTTCATAAAACTGAGCACGATCCTCAGTCTCATTCACTTTTTCTTGGGCCTGCAGCGCTCCTTTCATACGAGCGATCTTCGCTTGGAAGCAGCGCGTTTTTTAGCTTCTTCTGTCAGTGTAACAAGGTCGAATGTAGTTTGACATGATGCATCTGAAAATGATGCAATTTCCACACACGTTTCATTCCCTAGTTCGGAGTTGTTGGGCGTCGTGGCTTCAGTGCTGTCACTTGACGAGCCGTTTTGGCTAATGACAGGCCTGTCTTTTGAAGCAGCATTGCCCGAGCACTCGGCACGCGACTGCACATTATCTTCTATCTCCAAGCATGGCCGCTTCTTTCACGGAGCAGGAGTGCGCCTCGTGCTCATGCAGCTTGTATAACCGCGGAACACTGTCGGCACACCGTTGGCAAAAGTGTCCTCAACTTCTCGGTCTTCTTGTAGCCCTTCTCCGTAAAATGCAAGGCGTACACCAGGGACCTGTCCTTCGGCTGCCATACTGTTCCCTTCCCGCCGGGTCCTTCACGGGAAATGTTTCGCAGCCATGCTGCCCTGCGTTCTGCGTTACTGGGAAACTCGCGGTAGAGTATTTGCGGGTCCTTCGATGCATTCGTGGGACACAACGGCACACAACAGTTGCGCGGCATTTCGCCTAACACATAAAATATCACGCATGCGCAAACTGTCTTGTGATACTCAGTGCGAGCAATTCATGTGGAGAAAAACAACCACTATCTCGACCTACCCGCTGAGCGCGCGCTCCTTCCCGCCCGCGCGTCGCGTGGAGCCTTCTCCAGAGCCATATATACCCTTCGGGAGAGTTTGGCGATTGTTTCATCTCGCCGCTCTCCGCGCCCCGCCCCAGCGCCGCCTTCTTCTCGTGACGTAAACCCTCTCTCCTTCAAGGCGGCGGCGAGCGGCAGTGGCGGCAGCGCGGCGCGGAGCCGCGACGGCGAGCGCCGGCACGCCGCATTTACACGACTGCTGAGTAGCGCGCATAGGTCGCAGGTTGCGGAGCTCTTGTGCGAAGCCGCGTATGGTCTCGCGCGCGTATTCATGGCGACTGCTCCTCGCATTCACGCTTGAATTTGTTGCGTGCGATCGGCTGTTGTTGCGTGCGATAGGCTGTTGTTTAATCCAAAAGCGACAACGCCTTTGGATTAGAAACATCAGATGCAGCAAACTGGACCCCGACTCTACTGCTCCGTGTTATGCGAGATACGTACTTGAGTATTTCGCTTGAATATTGCTGGTATTGTAAACAGCGTACCATTAACACAAATCTATTATTCGTTGTGCAATGTGGCCCTTTCAGGCGCACAAACTTTAAAAATCCTTTTCCCACGCTGAAAAAAGGTGTTTTATGGTTCGCGTTTCGAACGCTTGGGCACATTGAAATTTTGCAGCGATCACGCTATAAGTGTCAAGCCTGACGTGTTGCGTTTACGTAATTTATCGCGCGTTCTGAGCACGAGCTTGGAATGTTACCATGATGTTGTGAGGGGAAGATTTATTTCGATATCGCGGGTTAGTGCCGCCGCGCGTCAGTTGCGGCAATTATCTAGCACGTGTTGCACGTTATGTGGTCTGTCTGCGCGTCTGTGACTATCAGCCTATGGTGTCATTTACCGCATTATGTTGCCGCTTGTGCACATGCTACAAGTTTTACGCTTAATTCGCGCAGGTAAATTATTCCGCGCCCCTGTGCTAAGCGAATGTGCCTTGCGCTTTTTATTCATTCACATATGTGCGTGATGTCTCTGCTCGTACAAGAAGCTCTTCTACCATAGCAATGGGCCCTCATGTACTCGATGAAATGTCGTGATTAGGAAGTATAAAGCATGAAGTTGAGCAGAAAAATGATTTTCTAAAGTAAACCTTCAGGATGTCCGCTATCACAGACTAGCAATACGAAGTAGTGTTTTCATCTAACACTCGCCTTCTAGGGGCCCTGCACCTGCTCTGGCGAAAACCTTAGATGCCTCAGCAAACTCGAAAATTGACCGCCGGCGTCCGCGGGGTCAGCGTCCCGCGTCGGAGGCGTCAATACGAGGGATGTTAAAAATCATCACGTAATGACGTCAGCATACGACCAAAGCTTGTGACGTTATGATGACATCGAATAACGTGACTTCACGCGATGACGTTATCACATGACTTCGCCGATTTTCACTGCCTTCGTGATTGGCCCACCGATCACGGAGGCTGTGCAAAGTGCCGATGTCATGTGATGGCGTTATCAGGTGACGTAACGTAAGCTGACATCAACATGACGTCATTGTGACGTCACAAAGTTTAGCTATCTATGATGTCCTAGTGAAGTGATCACATGATATTTAGTGCCTCCAAGATTGGAGGCGTTGCAAGCTTTCTGCTCGTCCCCACGTCTTGCATTGCCTCCGTGATCTGCGGGCGATCACGGAGGCTGTGCAAAGCGCCGATGTCATATGATGACAATAACAGATGACGTAACGTAATCCGACGTCAGCATGACGTCGTTGACACGTCACAAATTTGAGCTATCTACGACGTCCTGGTGACGTCATCACAGGATTTCTTGCCTCACTCGTGTTGGCGCTGAAGCCTCGAGACTCCAGTCAATTCGCGCGTTTCATTAGCCATCTAAGGCGTTCGCCCTAAAAGCAATGTCTTAATGACCATGACATTCAACAGCGCGGATTCTGCTTGCATGAACACCCCCATACTGTTGAAACGCGAGCATGGGACATCCGATTTCTGACTGTATAGACCCTTTTCGAAAAAGGGCGCCCCTAGCGCCGCGCACGCAAACTACAGTCTGCCGCCATTGTGAGGGCACCGCAGCAGACGACGCAGGCTTCGGCAACGTGCCAGTGCGTGACATTTCAGCACCGCCGAATCGTGAACTGTATCAACGTTTTTCGTAGAGACGGCGTGCTGCAATTGTGCAGACGTGCTGCGTTCCCATGTGCCACCATCGAGGATATCGCGACGAGAACAGCGATAAGGTACGCGATAAAACTTGAACAACAAACGCACGTGCTCTCTCTCCGTACGTGGTGTCAAACGGACGTGCGGAAGGACGCCGTTTTGTAAACGCGCTACAAAAACGGACGTGCTTATTTCACAGCGCCATGTGTAGCCTTGCTTTTACGAATGAATAGTCTTCTCCCGAGTGCCTGCATGCGGTGAATTACGATAGATTGTTTGTGCAGAAATACTGCGAGGGTTCGTAAGGCCAGCCAGAAAATAAAAATGAAGTTGCGTACCGTTCATTTAGTAAGACAGTACTCGCATATCGTAAGCCACTTGTCAACATTTTTTAGCACATACAAACAGGGGCGTAGGCAGAAATATTTTTCGGGGGGGGGGAGGGGGGGGGCACCACCTTGATCTGAAGTGTGGGGGCCGGGCAGGCAGATGCGGTCGAGCGTCATTTTGTGCTCTGTGTGCCATGGCAAAAAAAATTCGGGGAGGGGGGGGGCACGGGCCCGGTGTTCCCCTCCCCCCCCCCCACTGGCTACGCCACTGCATACAAATATACATATAGAGAAAAGAACTGGTCATCTCGGCTTCATCTCGAATCTATCACGATCCAGACAACGGCGCACACACTCAATCGAAATGACGGAAACTTTCCACACGCCTACACACGTTGCTTACGTCACATTTTATAACATACATAACCGGACCGCTCACACAGTCATTTTTCACTTGTGAACAAGGCTCCCGTACGGGGGCCGAAACGTCGTGCTTTTATTTACTTTTAATCGTGGTCAGAGTGTTGTTTTAAGTGTCTCCACAAATATACCCAACGCGGGGCGTCCGGAAAATAGTTGCGTGGTGCGGCTTGCGGCAGACCTGCAGGAATTTCACCGGTTGCGGTCGCATAGTTCCGCGACAGCGACGTCCTTCCTTTCCTTCGCTGAGAAGTTTGTAGCTTCGGCGAGCCTTTTTTTGTGGTCCGGGCGCGCACGCGAGTTGGCTGTGGTCACGGTCCCGCACCCGCGGCAGTCGAGCCAAACTGCTCCTCCAACCCGTTGAAGGGTACAAAATGTTGCTCATTGTGCATCGGAAGCACCTCAGAAAGACCAACGGAGATTACTAAGAGCTCGTTCAAGCACGCAAACGGTGAGATTTCAGCGGATGACACGGAGAACTAGGCGCCAACACAAACATCACAGCACTCACGCATTTGACGGCTCGCTTTTCATGCCCTCACGATGGCGCTGGCTATCCCACGCTCCTTTGCGAAGCGAAACTGACGAAAAGCCCACCGTCAGGTGGCGTACTTATGAAAAGGGTCTATAGTGATCTTGCGCACTCGTCGGTACTCCGCTCCCGAAGCAAATAAAGAAATCAATGTTATATATATAGTACACAGTTCAGGAGAGTATAATACACAGTTCGGAGCGAGCATCATCGCTGGGTCAAAAAACTTCTCACGAGATCACCGTGCAGAGAAGCGCCAGCCGCACCGTACTAAAAATCTTCAGCGACAGAAATGCTACCAAGCGTCGTTATGATTAAACTGAAGCTTAAAAAATTGATCAAGAAAAACAAAAAGAAATAAACGCAAACCCACAGATCTTTATAGCTGGAAAAGTCACCGATGATCACTATACTCCCTCATGCGAATTCTGAGCGCAGCTTTCTGTTGAGGCAACACGAACTGTGTTTGAATTTCTGGCTATCCGCATTGGAACATTCGTTACATATTTCCACAGAAACTGCCAGTGCTCGAGCTCTACGCGCGCCACTCTGTGCATTGCAGGCGTCATCGACATCCCCGTCATGACAAGCGAGACAGTAGCAGCACACCCGCCAGTCCTGCATGTGCACGAGCTCCGACCGAAGGGCGAGCCCGCATGACGGAGTAAGAAAGCGATGTTAGAGGCCAGTGGCTTTTGATATCGACAGAATCCACGTTCGCTGTCTTTAGGCCTCGTTCGCTCTACCGGTTACGCCGACGACGCCAACGGCGATGCCGAACAACGGAGGAACAGCTCTAAAAGCACAGCGCGTGTCGTAGAACATCGTGGACTCTAATCGGCGTACACAACTCAGTTTCACGATGATTTGGACATGTCTAATTCACTCCATATTCTTCATTAAACTTGTATAACAATGTTCTTGCACAATTTCGCTTTCGCAATTTGTTTAGGAGCGCTAGATTTCATGAACGAACAGCGCGTACATAGCCTCAGCCGTGCGCCCGTCGCGCGGAAAGACTATATATGGCGGACAGCGCCGGAGCGGAGGCGTGGCGGTGACGTGAACAGCGTCATCGCCACGCCGTGACGTCACTGCCCCGCCCATTCTCCAGACTCTCGCCATCGACGGCTCTGGCTTTCTCTAGAGTTACTGTATATGCTACCATTAGGTACAGTAACTCTAGCCTTCTCCTACTACTGGTGCCCTCCTAGCGCAATGCGGCGAAACTGTCAACTCCGCTTCCACGCTCTAGCCCATTGCCTGCAACGCGACGCGGCAGGCCGCACCATATATATATATATATATATATACTTGCTACAATCTAATTTTTCTCGCTATCAGGATTAAACTTATGTAAAAAAGATGGTTTTTTAGTAGTGCTAACAAAAAACATCGGCATTTCGCGTACATTGCTGCGTGTTTTTACTCAATCAGCGTGAGCATGAAGCGATCTCCTCACTTGTGTAAACATTTCAGGAGCCTTTCGCTATATATTTAGGTGCTTTGGCTCCGTGTTTACGACAATTCTCCGCTGCTATCGCATGTATGTCATAACAGCAACACGTGAGCTATCTCAAAGAAAATGGCCCTGCCGATCTTGTGCGCATTTTGGCAGATAATTGTGGGGAAAACGATCCTGACAGAGATGAAGTCGCTTTGTGTGGCGTACGTAACGCCATTTCACATTTTAGTCCAGGCTTTAACAATACCACCGGCGATGACTGATTATGTAATATGATCAGTAGTTGTTCCTTTTTTATCGTGGGAATTCACGCGCGAAAACCGTGATACGATTATGAGGCATGCCGAATTCCGAGAATCCGGATCAATTTTGGTTAGCTGGGTCCCTGACGCGCACTTGAATCTAAGGAACACGGGCGTTCCTGCATTTCTCGCCCAGCGAAATGCAGCTGCCGTGGCCGAGAATCAAGCCCCTGTCCAAATGCTTAGCAGTGCAAGGAGCAAGATTATAAACCACCACGGTGGGTTAGAACAGTGATCAGTCACTGTTACAAAGGCTGGTCTATATGGGTTGTTTGTCCGGAAGCTGCCGAAAATGGTTAAATATAGGGTTTTCGAGCAAAAAAGAAAGTTTCGTCGAAAGTAATCGTTCGAGCGCGGCGGACGTCCATAAAACTCGAAACCACAGCCTTTCTTAAGCAATTAATAAAGATTCGCTAATTATATTAACTATAGCGCATTTACGGTACATCACAAATGGTGAATTGTAGCCATCCAAACAAGACAGAAGTTTGGGGGAGACGACGAAGGCTTGGAGTGACGAAAAATCATTGAATAGGTAATACCGCTACAACCAACGCTTCCACATTCGTTAGAGCAACAACATTGCAGCCGGTGATTTTGTAATGAAATCTCAGGGTGGCGCAGATTTTGAGATATGCGCCATCAAAGTTCCGGTAAGAATGTAGTGCTGTTACGGTTGCTTTGATGAAACGGCGTGTCGTGCATTGGAGTACAAAAGCAACTAGAACGACCAATGAATGAAGGAAGGGAATTTTCGAGGGCTCGCTTCTTTGTTTCACACAACGTTAATGAAAGCCAGCAGATGCCACTGAGAACGGCTGCCAATGCATTTCGTAACAGGCTTTTGCTGTGAACGTCTCGAAACTGATATCATCATTAAAATTGGTTCAGAGTGCATATACCTTGCAATCTTGCCGGCTGCAATTCGTCAATTGCAGAAGGTGCCGTAAAGTAATTAAAAATACAATTCGTAATTTTTAGTTAATTACCCGCAAATTATCGCGATTTTCGCATTTATGGAGGTCCGCTGCACTCGACAGCTTACCTACGAATAATTTTATTTCATTCGGAAACCCGATATTGAAGAATTTTCGGCAGTCTTCGAAAAGAACACACACTATACAGGGTGTTTCAGCTAAGAAGGACCAAGTATTAAAAAATTATACATAGGCGCTACGCATCTCCAATACGCGCAGTATTGTTCTGAGCCATATAGAGAACGTCAGAATATTTTTTCCAATCCGCCAAGCTCGGCGATTAACAAAAATTGCTTAATGAACTTTTTAAATGGTCACTCTAGAGAAAAAATCTTCAATACAAAAGTTGTAGCGCTTATTCAGGAGGAGGAGGAGGAATAAACTTTTATTGAGACTAGCAATTTGTTTGGCTGGGCCTAGGCCTCCCACGTGGGGACGTCGAGGTCTTGCCTCTCCGCCGCCTCGCGGGCCTGCTGGGTCGCCCAAAGCTGGTCGTCGAAGTGGGAGCTGCGCAGGGCGGCATGCCATCTCGACGAGAGGGTCTCGGTGTTAATGGACGGGTCATCTATAAACGTTGGGACGGGTATTGGCGTTTACATTCCCACAGCATATGCGGGAGCGAGGCGACCTGGGTCTTGCATATCTTACGGATGTGGTTAGGATAAATGTCTGGGTATATCTTGTGGTATGGATGCAGTGACGGGTACGTGTTTGTAACAGGCGGAGGTTGGTTGCCTGCGCTCTGTTTAGCTTGTGATGAGGGGTGGGGAAGGTTCTTCTTTCGAGGTAAAATGCTTTGGTGATGTCGTTGTAGCTGGTGAGGCGATCGCGTTCCGTGGGTACACCTGCGCTGTCTCCGGCACGGTTGACCAGGCCTGGTGCTACGGAGTGTGCGACCTCTTTGAGGTTGGTGAGGTGCGTATGAACGTCCCCGGCATGTGCTGGAATCCATACGAGCGTGATTTGGTTATCTGCTGAGTGAGTGGCGTGGTGTAGAATGCGTAATGCTCGCTGTGAGATACGGCATTTTATATAGTTGTTGATTGCCGTGCGGGAGTCGCTCACGATGGCGTCGCAGTCTGGGCCGAGGGCGGCCAGGGCGATGGCCACCTCTTCGGCCGTCTCGGCGTTCTGGGTTACGATGCTGGCAGCGTGTCTGAGCGAGCCGCCTTGGGTGGTAGCCGCTGCGAAGCGGTGCCCGTCTTGATATTCAGCTGCATCGACGAAGGTGACGCCTGTGGTGTCGCCGTAAGCTTTGATGAGGGAGGCGGCCCGTGCCTTCCGCCGTTCCTTGTTGTATTCAGGGTGCATGTTTTTGGGCATGGGGTCGGCATGTAGCCAAGCCCGGATACGTCCTGGGATTGGGTGTTTGTCTTCGTGCTGGCGGTGGTAGCTGATGCCGAGTTTAGTTAGAATGTGCCGACCCGTTTCTGTGAGGGTGAGGCGCTCCAGATGAGCCTGACGCTGCGCTTCGATTAATTCGTCGAGGGTGTTATGGAGTCCTAATTGGAGAAGAAGTTCTGTGCTGGTGTTGTTTGGTAGTCCGAGGGAAAGCTTGTAGGCTCCGCGAATGATGATGTCCAGCTTAGTTTTTTCTGCTTTGTACCAGGTATGGAAGGCGGCGACGTACGTGAAGTGGCAGATAACGAACGAGTGAACGAGGCGGATGAGGCTTTCTTCCTTCATGCCCTGCCTTCGGTTTGTCACCCGCTTTAACAGCCGCGACGTGTTGGCCGTCTGTCGGAGGATCTTGGAGATAGCCGTTGAGTTCGCACTGTTGGCTTCGATGGTCATGCCAAGGACCCGGATGGTGGAAACCACGGGTATGGTGCCACCGTTCCCTGTGTGACGCTGGATTTCTTCGTAGTAGCGTTTGTGCGTAAAGCGCAGCGGTGGGCGTCCGCGGAGCGTTGGGCGATATAAGAGAAGCTCCGATTTGCTGGGGGAGCATCGGAGTCCCGTGCCTTGGAGATAAGTTTCGACGGTATCGATCGCGTTTTGCAGAGCGGTTTCGATTTGGCCGTCGCTGCCCTTCGCGGCCCAAATCGTAACGTCGTCGGCATAAATTGTGAGTTCAATACCGTCGATCTTCTGGAGTTCCTGTGCTAAACCGCGCTTATTCAGAAACATCTAATTTTTCAATCTATGGTAAGATAACTCCCCTGCTTAATTTTGTTTTCCGGCTTTTCTTTAAAGCGCGCGAATTCAAAAAAAAAAAAAAAAGCCTCGTGACTGCCGCCTAACGCGCGGCGCTTTTAGTGCCCTCAAATGTAAGTTGAACGAATTATCAAAGGTTGCTCTGCGCACGAAGGTCGTTTGAACAGGGGCGAAGCATGTAAGGGCGAAGCATGTGGGGAAGGGTGTTTCAGCTCGACTGACGCGGAACCTGTGGAGGGGCGAACCATGCAGTGTGCGCAAGTGTTTCCCACAGCAAAATCACTGCTAATGGGCAATGAGAGACAGAAGAAAGATTAGACACAGAAACCCGCAGTCCGCATTTAGTTAACGTGCACGCTGCAAATCTTTATTGTTAACTACGCACAAGAGAAATCTCCCACCGGCACTGCATTGCAGGTCAAGATCCAGTGCATATATATATATATATATATATATATATATATATATATATATATATATATATATATATATATATATATATATATATATATATATATATATATATATATATACACACATGGAGTGGCCGGTGAACGGTGGTGCAGCGCGAGCAGTCGGTTCTTGCATGGAACTCTCTAGCCGATGCTGCCTGCGTCGGTGTTGTCTCTCGCGGGTGAGAACGCGTTCTCGTTCCTCGCGAGCTCGTAGTTCAGCGTTCATCGCAGAAAGAGCGTTCCCATAGTCAACGCGCGCCGTTCGCTTTCTCTCGCCACACGACGAGCGTTGAGGCGGTGGCGCCCTCTCTTGTGCTCAAGCAAATGGACCGTACCGACAGCAGACCACGATGCACGATGCACGCCGACACACCAAGACCCTAAGGTGCTTCGTCCCTAAAACCTAGCATCACCTAACTAAAGCCTAGCAACAACCTAGAAGCAACCTAGAAACAACCAGCATCACCTACCTAAGACCTAGAAACAATCTAGCAGCAACCACATTAGTCTTCAGAATCGTACAGTTTCGCTATTTCAAGCCTTGCGCGGCTTAGTGCAAGCTTCGCAAATTTTTTTTTTTTTTTTGCTGCCGTTCTCAAGATCGTCGTTGATCTGTAGCTAGGCGCTTTCCCCGACGCACATTTTGTGTTCCAGCATGACGTGGCGCCGGTACGCACTGCAAAAGTTGTGAATGAGCACATACAAAATCGTAGGAATGCTGTGCTCTTCTGGCTGGCATGAACATTTGTGAAAAGTATATGAAAGTATACATAAAAGCAGCCATGGTGCGACACCCCGTTTACGCAGCGACTGCGGACGACCTCTATAGGTAGGTGCTCGCAAAGTGTGGAGAATCTTCGAACGCAGCATAACTTTGTGCGAGCGCTCCACTCGTCACTACTACTCTCTGGAATGGCAGCAGTGTTTCTTTTTTTTGGAAAAGGGGAATGAAAAAATACTAATATATACATCAACCAAAATTATTCCAGTTTACTGATACTACTTCCATAAACGTACCAATCTTTTGTGAAATGCGGACCAAAGAGCAGTTGGGATGTTTGTGTTTCTTTGCCTGTTCGTTGTACGACTACAAGAAGACAGGAGGAAAAAAAGACGAAAACTAGGTTACACGCCAAGCATAAGAAGCATACCGTTAGATCTGAAAGCATCGAAATTTTAGTTGCCGTCATAATACGATCCCCACGGAAGCCGAAAAAATTTACAGTGGCTTAGCTCGGCTATGCCAGGATATGCGTACGTAGCAAAGGTTCAACTGATTATTCTTAGCTTTCCAGATTGTCTACGATTACTAGGCTTCTTCTGTTAATTCTTCGAATGATGAACCGCTAATTGCCAGGCAACTACTTCGGGATCCGTTGAGATAAGCTTCTCGGCGCTTCTGCGCCGTTGAGCAGCATTTGCGCTCTCCTTCTCCATGGCGTTACCCACCTGCAAACGCCAGTCAGAGACGCTATCAAGCGGCTCCAGCGCAGTGTCAGACGGCGACTGCACAGCGAAGGCGAATAGCTGCGCGCGCGCCGGCGCCAGTGTGTCTGCCGCGGCTACGACGCCGCTCCTCCCGAACGCGCAGACCAGCAGCGGTGAGTCGCGCGCGGCGGTGGCGAAGAGCGCGTGAGATGCCGGCTCCGGTGAGCCAGCTGTGTGACATCACTGATCCTCGCACATGCGCAGCACGGCTCATGAGGAACCACGCGAAATCGGCTCCGGCTAGGCAAGTGTAGCTAACGCTACAAAACAGCTAGCAGACGACACACCAGCGCTCCGGTGACGCGATGCGCGCGAAGAGAAACTACCCTCCACGCGCATGCGCGCAAATACTGCTACGTGTCGCCTAACGTAGCTAGTAGTACAGAAAACCACGCGCTCCTGTGTTCACTCTCAACAGGATTGGGACTGTACTACGTGCTGTTTGCGTTGAAGCGATAGACAATTTCACAAGGAGGCTGCCATTTTTAAAGCACTCCACAGCCGCAGCGCCGTCTATCGTCTGCGACGTTTTGCCGCCCTTCCGGTGTGTGGGGTTCCGCGGCGGTGTATGCAGCGTATGCGCTCGGTTCACAAGGTATTGCTGTTCTTCGCGGTACACGGGCAAAACAGGGCAACGCTTTTCGAGTGTAAAGGCGCTGATAAATAATCGCTAAGCTTTCAGCTTCAAAATGGCTGAAACAGCAAGCAGCGGCGGCCCACGAGACGTTCCCGCAGCAGCGCCGACGATGAGAATAATGCCAATGCAGTTCATAAGCAGCATGTGTAAATTGGTAATTGCGTTGTATGCTTTGTTATAGCTGGCCGGGTGAGGTTCTTGGAATAATCACTATAAAAGAGCGTTAACATTTAGGACAACTGTCGAAGTATAATCGGAGAAACGTAAATGGAGACGAGCGAACACGTAGGCCATTGTCCGGCTGCGCGCTAGGTGCGCGCATTAGTGTTTAAGATGGCTCCCGGGTTTCCGTGCCGTGATTATTCAAGTTCAACGTAACTCTAATCGCTAAGATACCATTTTGGTTCCGCTTGGCACGTTGTAATACAATGTTCACGGAACGACAGGAGCACAAACACCGATGCCTGTGTTTATTCGTGTCGCCGTCGTAGCTTGTGGCCTCTGATCCTTCCACAGGAACAAAAGTACGACGTGTGAGCTCAAAATTCGGCGTAGAAACAACACCGATGATATAATAAAAATAAGCCTGTTGCACATCTGGAAGCGTGGCATGGCGTAAGTTCGCTTCGGCGCGAGCCGCCGCCACTAGCGATACGCCGAAAGGGCGCTCGTTTTTGGTAACATTATTGTCAATTTGTTTTCTGGCGAGTATTTCAGAAGCATTACGACGAGCGCACGTGTCCAGGTAACGACCTGGCTTTAACGAACGTGGGCCGATTATTTACGACACCCAGGCTGCCGCGCGAAAAAAAAAAGTGCGGTTGTCATAACGCTACCCCAGTTATCGTCACAAAATTGACAAGTCGAGAAAGAACGTGCTCTCGACGAAACGTTAGAAACGCTTACCTACGCCAAAGAACACATGTCGTGCGGGCCTTTCTGTCATGTAGACTGAAAAGTGCTCATTCAATAATCTCGAAATTGCATGCACTAAGATGGAACATTTTCTAGCCACAGGCATTGTAAATCATGTGCTGTAGCATAGAAATCAGAGAGGTTCATGAGAACAACTCTTGGCCAAACATTCTGTGTGTTAATCTTCCGCCTTGACATTGGTTCTCTTTGGTACGTGCAGATGATAAAGTGTACCAGCACCCAAGCACAATCACAAGCTGGTGTGGTGACTTGTAGAAATGGCCATAAGTGCAGACACCACATATAATATACTATTTGCGGGAGAAGAAGGCGTGAGACCTGAGAGACGCGAAGTCATTTAAAAGGATTGTGCACTTCGCATGCCTTGGCTGCCAGTCTATCAGGCTTCCGTAGCTGTTGCCGCAGCCAAACACAGCGCAGTGGTAGCTTGTCGACCTGTTCTCGTCCGACATTTCGATTTGCGGCAGCACAATTGTTTCAGCGCGTCGAAAAATGGAAACACGCTGACCTTTCATGCACCACGCAGTGCAAAACTCGGGAATCCGCACACACCAGCGGCAGCGGTTGGCCGAGGTGGAGGGAGAGAAAGCGGTGAAAATACACCGGTTCGAGGCTACGCTCCTCCTCTCCGTGAAAAACGGTCTATAGCTGTAGCAGGCGCGTTTCCTTGCGCCGGGTCTTTGTTGCTATAGCGTTTGCTTCGACCTTGCGGCCAAACTGCGACTTTTTGTTCGGAATAATAACGCGTTCTTTAGCTTGCGCACGTCCCTTTGACACAGTGAGCATTCGCAACATTGCGACGTTGCTTGAGAGCCAAGAGATATTGGCGCGGCGCGAAATATTCTAACCAATAGCGAATGACAAATGGCGACAACGGCAGGAATTGAAAATTTATTGCCTTTGTTCCGCCCAATAATGCATAATCGTTCCGTGCATGCTATTATGAGAAAGAGAGAGAGAGAGTTTCGCGCTTCCCGTGATGAGACAGGCGCAGTGGGAGCGGGCCGACATTTTTTAAAAACCAGTCGTGGAGGATACATGGCTAATTTGGAACAGAAGAGAGCTTTACGTTGTATAGCGACCATATTTTGCAAGAATGAGTGAACGTGACTGTGAACGCCCGTGCTGTGAAGCAACCTGAAACATGGCATGAACTTTGAAAATTAAGAAGCGGGGACTGCTGGGGCAGTTGGTGCATCATTGTGAAATCGGTGGGTGACAAAAAAAAACACACACACACACAGAACAGGAAGAAACTTTGTGGACAATGTTTCTAGTGACAGACTATCGTGGGGCAAATTTTCGAGGCTGGTCAAATACGTGCACTATGAGACGTGTGTTGTGCTATTTGGCAAGGACGAAGACAAAGAAGAGGGCAAAGAGAGCGCGTGCCGATTCATGATTATGGTTTTAAATGCGAATGCATTTCTTAGTCGGGGGTTGTCGTGCGTCCCTGGTCGGCGTGCGCACAGATTTCTCCGCGCGCGCTCCTTCTCGCCCCTAGCAACAGCTGCGCCGCGCCTAGCAACCGGAGCAGGTGGTGAGCGGCGGAGGTTAAAGCGGAGGAGGAGCGCGCGGGCGTGTGATGGCGCTCACATCGCGGAGCAGCGGAGGGTAAGGGAGAGGAGGAGTGTACCCGGTGAGGGCGCTCGCATCGCGGAGCTCGCTCGGCGATGCGAGTACGGGAACTGATATCGCACGCCGTTGCCACGTCTCCCGTTCGAGACGCGTCTCCGTACAAGGACTTGTACACCCTTGCCTACACCGGAGACGGAGTCTTTGTGGTGACCGTGTACCTCGCGCCCAACCTCGCTCGGGACGCCGTTGCTGCGAAGCTGGACGCGGCTATGGAAAGCGTGCGTGTGCGCTCCAAACCCTCTGATCCCATTGTCTTGGTCGGCGACTTCAACGTTGACGTGCGCAAGAAGAGTGGCGAGTGGCTGGTGGAGTACATGCAGACCAAGCATTCTATGCATTGTCTCTCTGCCACCTCCGACAACACGTGCCCCACTACCATTCACGGGAGTTGCATTGATCTGGTCTTTACGCGAAACTGTGCCGCGCGTATGCTTCCCAAAGACCCTTTGACCGTGCACTTCAGCGACCACAAGGCTGTGATTGTGGCCGTCAGGTACAACGATAACACGAACGGGTGCTGACGTATGAATAAATAATGCTTACGTGCACACTCTCGTCTCTCTTCATTAATTAATCGCACACTCATCGGGTGCAACCAAATGCATTCGCATTTCCTCACGATCGCCTTCGGGGAGGTGCGGCTTTTTTTCTGCCGGCTCTGCATGGCTCAACGAAAATCTCAATAGCTACGCTGTAATAAATGTGTGCCAAACACGCAAGCATTACATTCCGCAGTCGGTCGTCTTGCGCGGATCTATCGGCCGAAATTCTACTTGTTCTGTTTTTATTAAATAAATAAATAAATAACTAAATAAATAAATGAAAAGAAGTAATAAAGATATATATATATATATATATATATATATATATATATATATATATATATATATATATATATATATATATATATATATATATCCCTCTCTTAACCCTTCCGTTACCTTGCGGAATTCCGCAGAACTGATTTGCAACACACTGCTACATAACTTAGTGTTCTGCGCTCCATTTACGAACCAAGTTTCCTTGCACAACCGACAGCACAACTTGTTCAGTATACATCGCGCATCACGAGCCGCTAGAGGTATATTTTTTTTATTCTGGTGATGCGCTGTATATGCCATGCGATCAGCTGTGCCGTTTCCGATGATTTCACAGTGATTTGGAGCCCAGTGCAAAATTATGTTGTGGTTTAAAGCTGTCGCTATCGAGTATGTCTTCAGTATTTCGTGTCAGCGTGCTACCTTTATTTGTTAAGCTGATTCCTTTTAAACAGAGTAACGAGGCCTGCGAGTCACTGAGAACTACTCAGCGAAGAGGACCTGGCTGTAGACCTATGAAGCGTAAAGCTCAAAGTACTGCATAAATTTTTGCCGTTGTGCATGTTGTAAAATGGCACAGCTTAAAAGCTTTCTTTTTTTTCTCTCTTTCTCTTGGTAGGCAAGAAAAAAGAAAATCCTGCTCTATGTCTGGAGGCGAAAAAGCAAACGCGAAATTAGCACTACAGATGTTTTTGCAAAAGTAAGAGTGAAGACTTTATCGATAATGTTGTTTAGTGTCCTTACATTAAAAATATTTGGGAAAAATTACTATTTTTACGGCAGCAGATGCGTATCCCTTAAGACAAAAAAAAATGGGTGCATCACAGCGTGCTCTTTAAATGCAAAGGTACGTCTCCACTTCCCCTTCCCCCTTCCACTTGAATGCGTGCATGATATGTGAGCTTAGTTATGTGATTGACGTAACTGCGCCATTTTCTCAAACTTTAGCAAAATTACTTACATTTCATCTGCGGCGGGACGTGCCAAGAGCCATTTCGGAGACAAGTGACCGCGCTGCTATTTCCAACCAAGGTGTATCCCTCGCCGTCACAAGAAGGCCAAAATGTGCTGTTCAATGGCACGATTGCGTCCTCGGCCACAATGACCAGTCCAGGAGGCGCAATATCATAAAAGTCTTTTATGTGGCACTCATTTTGCGCTGTAAAAGACAGTAATGAAAGGAGAAGAAAAACAAACATAAAAACAATGAACCTATGTACTAAAGGTTGCGCACTGCATTCTCTATGGTCCTCAAGCGGCATTAAAGTTGAATTGATTCCCTCCTGCAACCAATGCTTCTCAGGTTTATGAACTTATAGAAGTTCTGTAGCATCTCATGACCTCTGCCAACGCAAGCGAGGGGATATCTTAATTACAACACTAAGAAGAAAACCCGCAGGTAATGGACCGCGCTGCTATGTCCAAGAATGCGTTTAGCATATTTTGGGAGGTTGCTGTTTGTGGTAATATGCGTTATCTGCGGTTCTCTCCATACCACTACGTCGGGAACGTGAATGCAATCGCGATCTTGCAGCACTGTACAATGGCCGCACTTAAAGGAACTGACAACCAATTTTTAGGGCACCTATTTTCCTTAGCGCAATGGAAAACTAACTGGTCAGAGTGTCTAGCCACGCACTGGTAACGTGGAAAACATCGTCAAACATTTTTAACGAGATTTTTTCTATCTGCGGCGAATATGAAGTCTTATACACACTTGACAACAGATGCTACAAACAGTGAGCGCGAGAGCGGTTTGTGTTCAAGCGCAGCGGTTTACTGCGCATGCGTGCACTCCGAGCGCATGCGCCGCGGCTGGACATGGGCCACTGGCGGCCCCGAAGGCAGCGCCGCGTCTCACCGTGCAACACCTTTTACCTCGTAGGCAGTACAGAACAAAGCGGGGATAGATAATAATATACATACTCTCACTGTGACGACCAATTATGGCGCGCATGACAGCATCAAACTACGCACAGCAAAGTGGCCGTCTTCATAATCCCGCTTCAAGGCTCTTCCGCTATAGGCTGCGCGACATACCGGTTTTTGTTACCTTTAAGCACGATTTGAAAGTATAAATCCTACTTACAACGCGAAAAGGATGCTGGAATCTGTCACTATATTTGATGATCTTTTCATTTCTACCAGGATCTAATCAAACGTTCTGCCCAGTGTTCGGTCCCTTTAACGCAAGCGAGCATGAAGGTGAGCTACGTTCTATTATACTATTTGTACGTTTATATTTTGTGTATGTATATATGTTTATATGTGCGCATTGCAATGGCTTCTATTCTGCACCCCTTGAACCCACTTGTGCCCAATTGCGGCGACCATGCGAAATAAGTGTACCTGTTGCGGTTTACTATGACAATGTGCCATGTAGAATTGTTTTGTCGTGCTGACAATGTGCTGACTACTGCTTTGGTGAAAAAGTTTGTCGTGCATTTTCTATTTCATTTGTGTTGTGGAGATAGGTTTAGCACAAAGCTTACCCTACGAGGCGACCGTGAAGGGACGCGACGTTCTCCACTGCCGCAGCGAACAAAGACGCTACGGCCGGGTTCGTCGACTCCGGCACGGCGCAGAAAAGGCACTCGAAGCAGGATGTCAACAAACAACACGGGTTTATTAACCCGGGATGCAGCACAGTACGACAGTCACGGGCTTGCAGGCCGTAAAGGGAACTCCGCAAGACCGATCGAGTGCGCTTGCCAGCGGCGCTACGACTATCACACAAAGGACAGCAGTCGAGCGCACGGACGAGAAGCCGCGTGCCAGAGCAGCGCGTCAACCTCCCGTGCCGGCCTAAGTGCATCTGACGCGGGCAAGCCAGTGCCAGACAGAAGCAACAGAAGCGAGCTCAAGGGGGAAGGGGGTTGTCACTGGCGGCCAATGAGGACAGGCGTTGCGCAGTGACGTAAGCTAGCTTGGTGGCGTGAGCATATGAGCATGTCCAGGCATACCCGGACGCGTGCCCGCGCGCCGGGAAGCCGACGCATGGCTCGCAGCAGACAGAGGCCTGGCGCTGCCGCCGTGGTCGCCATACTGCCGATTAACGGCGGTCCCCGGCGCTCGAGCCGCGCGGGGCCCACACACGCTCTAGCTGGGGAATGAGGCGCCAAAGGGGAGGGCGCGCTCGATTCCCACATTCCCCCTTCCTAAAGACCGAGGCCAGCATGTGAAAGAGGCTGTCCGAGGCCAAGTGGCAAGGTCAGCTCAGCCGCAAGGGGGCTGGCCACCGGGGCAAAGTCCAACAGGGAGGTATCGTCTTCCCGAAGGTACAAGTCCATAGCTCGGCCATGGCCACACGAAAGTTCCACCACGGGGGAGAGCCAACTCTCACCTCCTCGTTCGCCCGTCGATAGGCACGCTTTCTCGTCGCTTCTCGTTGCCGGACGGCTTGGAGATCATCTTCTCGTGCGGCCTGGCGCCGCTTCCGTGCCGCTTCGGCCTCTCGTTCTCGTACACCGGGATCTTGTCGGCGCCGCCGCGCAGCTTCGCGGCGCGCTTCTGCCTCGCGCGCCCGCACGTCGGGGTCCCTTCTTAGAGCGCGAGCCGCCGCCGCCCTGCGCGCACGCCGCTCAGCAGCCTTGTCCGTCTTCCGCAGACCCTCTGAACGCGCGCGCGCCAAAACGGCGCGTTTGTTGTATTAAGGCCCGAACACACGTACGCGTTGCAGCGCGTCAACGCGTGACTTTTTGACGCGGCGTCGCGCCCTCTCCCTGTGGAGAGGGAGGGTGCGCAGCTTCGCGTAGCCGCGCGCCCTCTCTCCCCATAGGGAGAGGGCGCGACGCCGCGTCAAAAAGTCACGCGTTGACGCGCTTCAACGCGTACGTGTGTTCGGGCCTTAATACAATAAACGCGCCGTTCGGGCCTTTATAGAGCACCCCCTGGCGTACGGCGCCGCCGAAGAACACGCGATCGTCGTCGCGCGATCGTCTCTCTCCTTCCGTACGTGTGACGCCATTCCTGTTTTCATAAAACTCACCTTTTATTTTATCATACTACAAGTAACGCCCTCTAGTATCGTACCATCTTGCATTTTTCAGCGTATATGCATTCGTTATATAGTACAAGTACCGCCCTCTACGGCCAGTTCAAGAACTAACGAGAGGCGGTTACCTACGACGGGACGCTCGGGCCACGCCATAAGGAGCTTCGCCCCTAAAATACGGCAGATCCCACGCGTTATCGGAATCGGTTTCATGCGAAGCAGTCAGCGAGTATCTCTATACTGTATTTTGTGGCTTTGAGCCAAGCGTTACGAGGTAGATCTAGGTACATGTTTTTGTAAGTGTAGTAGCTGTGTGCACATCGTGGGCTTACCAGGCACGTCGACAACACTGGTGTTCAAAGGGTGACTTATGGCTCGACGTTACGTCAGCTCTCCCGTTAGAGTACATACGTCAGTATTCTCGAAACTATATAAGTGCACTTCATGGTGCAATCATGTGGATATCATAAGTAACTTTCGTTAATGTTTTCCTCCAGGGTCGAGCAGTGCTTCAATATAGCTTGCTTACTCATAGGAATACAAATGTAATACACTGCTATAAAAGCGGAGACAACTCTGGAACCACAGACATTAATCTGATATGACGCCTGTATCGTAGGAGTACATATGTAGTTTTTATTGTTTTCTTGTAAAATTAGATAGCCAGCACCGTAACCACAATTGATGTTGCACCGACATTACACCAGCAGATGCTGTTTTTCCAAACCAGTTTATAGACCTGGCGTGGCTCTGTGGTAGAATACCTGATTGCCACGCAGAATGTTTGGGTTCGATTCCTTCTGGGATCCTAATTTTGATTATTTCCATTTGTCTGGTCGACGCTGCCGATGTCGGTTTTTCTTAACGCTCTCGCATTTAAATTACCGATGTCTGTTCTCACCGTTCCTGGGTAGATATAAACTGTCAATCACTTGAGGCGCATACCCATGCACCGCGGCCCGTGGTAAACGGGTATGTGCCACACGTGTCCGGAGAAAAGGGTTTGACCACGTACGCGACAGGATTTTCACGTTAATCATGTCATGACCCGACAGTCCCATTCATCAAATCCTTTTACCCTCCCATGCCAATTTTGGTCTGCACCAAGTTAACGAGGCGATCATGAGAGCCCCCAGACGTAGCCGGCTAGATAGATATACAGATAGATACGTAGATAGAAACGCTCAAAGTACCAAAGGTTCGCTAAGAAATGCTTCGCATTTAATAACGTGACTTGTGTGACGCGTACGTCCTGAAACCCTTTCCACCAGTAACGTGTGGCACATGCCCGCATAACACAGCCCGTGGTATACGAGTATCCGCCACAGGTGATTCACAGTTTTTGTCAAATCAGGGACAGCGAGAACAGTCTCTGGAAATCCGAACGCGATGGCGTTAAGGAGCCCGCGTTGCAGAAAATCCGGCGCCGGCGTCATCGGCGTTGTCGATGAGCGAGAAGTGCCAATGGAAACAAAGAATAAAAATCCCGACTCCAGCCGGAATCGAACCCAGGCATTCTGCATGGCAATAAATTATTCTACCACTGAGCTACGCCAGTGCATCAAACTGCTTAGGAAAAGTACCCTATACAAGCGTCATGCCGTGGCACCGACAAATGTTATGGCAGTGTTGGCTATCCGCTTTTATAACAATGTAATAAACATTGACTCCGCAAGATATAGTCAAGCGTTAGTCAAGCGTTACTCGAATCCGCTGACGACCGCAACTCATGATATGCACGTCATATAACCTTAGTATGCACTTCGTTGCGATAAAACTAACGCCTCTGTTCTAACGTGAGTGCAGACGTTACGTCGGACCATGAGCTGCCCCTGACCCGTCCGTGTAGTCGACGTGCCTGGCATGGCCACCATATTTAGCCAATGACGTCGATTCACTTCATAACGCTTCACATAATAAATAAATAAATAAATAAATAAATAAATAAATAAATAAATAAATAAATAAATAAATAAATAAATAAAAATCTGGCATAGGCTGCTGCTTCCCAACTGCTTAGAATGAAATCGATTCCCACAGTGCGTGGGATCTGCCGGAATTTTACTTTCTCCTTGCTTTACCACGCGGTTTTAGAGGTTACCGTAAGAGGCTCGAAAGCCAACAGCACTGTGCTGTCGTCTGCTACAACATCGCTCACGCACTTCAGTGAGGGAGGCTTGCATGTCTGCGCACTTTTGCGATGTGTCGTGAGCATGAAACACGCTTGAAGGCTTGAAGGAAGCAACGTCGCCGCTCGACGTTGCTTCCAAGGCAACGTCGAGCGGCGTCACTGCTCTTATCGCAGCTGAGGACATCCACGGCCACAACACTACCGCCCCCGCTTCCGCGCACGCTCAGAGCTATCGGATTGCATCTGTGCTGCGTCACAACTCACAATGTAACTATTGTTGACTAGAAGTGCTCCAGGCCGAATGAGGAGCGCATGCGCGCACGTGTCCTTGACGCCGCCGCTGCCAAATCCTGCGACAAACCGCCTTCGCCGGCAGCGTCTCTACCCAGTAACTCATAGCTCGGCAGCACAAGTGCCGTGCCCAAACTTGAGCTTGGGTTCCCTATAGCGCTTTTGTGGCCTGTGATGTGAAGGCGTTTCCTCGCGTGAATATTGCGTAAGAACCGTCGTTAGCTCACCCCAGAGGTGTGAGACGCTCACGCTTGCAGCAGTTGTTTCAAGCTTCCATCAGCGTGAAACGCGTATTGTGTCTGACTTTTGTTCACTGCTGATAGATTAATACATGTGGTCGCTTTCTGGCCTGCGGAAAATTAACCGGACATAGGTAGTGTATAATTTTACATCCTGCATTTTAAAGACGACAGTCTTCCTTGGAATAGCTGAACGCAGAAATTTTGGTCTGTCTGTCTGTCTGTCTGTCTGTCTGTCTGTCTGTCTGTCTGTCTGTCTGTCTGTCTGTCTGTCTGTCTGTCTGTCTGTCTGTCTGTCTGTCTGTCTGTCTGTCTGTCACAGATTCAGCCACCCGACCAAAGCTTAAGCACTTGCTGAACGCCCAGCCATCTTGAACTGGTAGCTGCGTTCATACTTGTGAACATTGTCGATCAAAAAGCAAATATTCAACATCAATACGTAAATATTTGGTGGTGTGTTCCTTTACTAGAAAATACACAGATACGTAATTCTAAAGACCCTAGTGTTTCTTAGGCTGCGCTGAAAATGCGACGCGGCCCCGCCACGGTGGTCTAGTGGTTATGGCGCTCGACTGCTGACCCGAAGGTCGCGGGATCGAATCCCGGCCGCGGCAGCTGCATTTTCGATGGAGGCGAAAATGTTTGAGGCCCGTGTACTTAGATTTAGGTGCACGTTAAAGAACCCCAGGTGGTCGAAATTTCCGGAGCCCTCCACTACGGCGTCTCTCATAATCATATGGTGGTTTTGGGACGTTAAACCCCAGATATTAAATTATTAAAATGCGACGCTATGCACGAAGAAGCCCTATGCCGACGATAGGGTGCTGCCACCTGGCAGTGGCCCTGGGTTCTGCGCAAGCGCATGTTTCCCGACGCCACTGCCAGATGGCGTCCATATCTCACGCAGCGCCTCCTCTATTTTATCAATGCCAGCCAGATGCGGCCGATTCAACATAGAGGAGGCGTTGTCTGAGGCAAGGTAAAACATAAATGGCCGCTTGATGAAATACAACCACTCTACAAGACATGCTCAGGCAGCGCAGGAAAAAGACCGACCACCAAATTGCAGTGGAGAAGCGCCGGCGTGCCGACGCCCGTCGTCTCAAGCGTGCCCAGGAAACGTCCGAGCGGATGAGCCGCGGATGAGACCAGGGCTCATGTAGTACGGCCGGCAGAAGACTGTCGTCTTTCGACGACATTTGCAGCGCAGCACGCAGATACGCGGCCATTTTATTTCTGAATCCGCCCCCAAGACATCTGTCTCCACAAGAGCGCATGCATTCTTGGACATGGCATGGGTGCCGCGGTGTTTAGCGGCATCTATGTGTGTTTGCGTGCCGAAGCGTGCGCATAGCGGTAGCCATGGGCATGACCTGTTACTGCGAATCAACTGTGTTGGTGCTTGTGCCATGTGCAATGCCTGCCGGCTGAGTTCTGCGCTGCGACAGAAGGAATGGTTGATATAGGATACATAACCCCCAACTCAGAAATACTTGGTTCACCAGCAGGTACTGGTAGCACATTGTAAAATTCGCTGTCAATTTGCATCCAAAGCCAGGCGTTCTCTGCATTAGCAAGGCTAGAGTGTACTCTAGCAAGGCTCTAGGCTGAGATTCTGCCTTTTATAACGCCGTAGGTCGTGGCCAACTAACTACGGTTTCTATATTCAAGTATACATGTAAAAACGGGAAAAAAGAAAAATTGAGCTCCGATCTACGCTTTGAAGGTGGTTGGCCAGCGAAGCTGTGGTACCACATGATCCGATAGACCAGTGTGACGTAGCCTTGAACGATTGAGCAATGCACTGCATGAAATAATTGAGAGCAAGACAAATAAACGTACTAAACGCTGTTCTTCGGGAGTCTTAACTGTCCCTGCAGCCTTCCCATAGCACTATCACAATGCAAATGAAATCAGTTGCTAAGTGTGTTCTTTTACATATGAAAGTGTAGTGACGTCACTCTCTTCTTCTCATGCTACAGTAGCCGCTTCCCGACAATCGCAGCTTATGCAACAGTAATCTTTACCGGGAAGCACATGCCGCAAACGATACGTGTTTCGCACTGTTAGAAGGTGCCTTATACCGTCTATCATAAGGCGTTGACGCTTGCTTTGTGCGTCTCTTTACTGAAGCGAATACAGAGGTGCGTCTTGAATGCGTAATTGTAATGGAGATAAGCACTTTTCGCTTCAGTTTGTGGAATGGTTTTCTGTCAACCGTTCTCACGATGGAGACGAAGAAATTCTGGGGCCCGGATCACATACAGCATCGCTGTAAAATGTTCTCGCGAGAAAACTGCGGTAACATTTACTAAAATTTGCCTTCAAAAGAGGAATTTAAAACCCAGGAAGTGTAGAAAGAACAACCGCTTGAAAACTCCATGTTTCTTGATCTCGCGGTAACAAGTAGATCATTAACAGAAAAAACCGGCCCTGCCCAAAAGGCGACGCAATGATAGCGATAGCAACGCATTAGACGGCCACATTAACTAATGTTCGTGGTTTTATCAGCTATATATTAGTAAACATTCACGTGCTAAATAAATTAACGGGCCTGGTGTCACGCGCGCACAGAAAAACAGTAACTGATGTCACATTCAGTGACCGAGAAGGTTCGGTGTCAAATGCTGGCGTGATGAACAGCGCACACAGAAGGGAGTAAAATACTGGCGTAGCCAGGATGGGGGGTTGGGAAGGGGGGAGAGGCAGTTTCAAAGACTCCACCCCCCCCCTAATGTTCAATGGTTCATGTGTATATATACACGCACACATACAAACACACGCGGGAATATACATAAAGGGTGGTTGAAGCACACCTCCCCTTTTCCCTTTGTTCAACGCACTTTTGCCAGTTCATGAGTAAGATTACTCGTTGTGTCCTCCAACGTATGTTTGATTTCAACGCTCCACCACACAAAGTAATCGACAAACGCGCTATTAGTGAACGTGACAAGCACCAAAATAATTATACTTGGACGAAAAACATGAATCAGCCCCAAAAACGCGACAAGCAACTGGAAAATTCTACATTACATCAAAGTGGAGTTGGGCGAAAAATAAATGAAATTTTAATTTAGAAAAATATCTATGCCCTGCCTGCACCACCTAAGTATCGCAGGCCAAAAGAAAAAGAAAAAAAGAGAAATATTCTACGAGGGAATAGGCGTAAAAAGAAGCCCAGACCTGTTTATTATACGCGGAACTGGCAGCTCTGCTATGAGAGGAACACTGGCAGCTTGCCAGTTCCATGCGGTTGCCGAGTCATACATTGAGAGTAAAGCCGTGTTCAGACTACAGTCGCATCTGTCATAAATGTCGTATCGCGTAACAGCTGCATCGTCCGTTTGCTTTGCTAACGACCTAGTATGTTCACGTTGAGCTTTTCGGTAAGGTACTACGTTTTTTACGACGAGCCATCACCGTTCTGAAAATGCGTTGCGTCCCCGCTACAATTGTTGCAGCCTAGCAAGGATCGCGTGTTTGGCCATGGCTGTGCTGGCGGTGCTACGGGTCATGGTTACAGGCCACGGGCACGCAACGCAATAAACACCGGCAAACCAGCTGCACAGACACGCTACTGCATGACTTGCAAGACGCGCGTGAAGACGCGGAAACTGGGGAGGACGCAAGCCCCGTGAACGGAAAATGAAAACCGAAACTGCTTTGCCCATTGGTCGTACGTAACGGTCGCATCAATAGTTGTCGTAGAAGTCGCGGGCCCGCCAACACTTACGCCTAAAACGTTACGTATTTTACGCTAAATACAGCAACGTCTGAACAAGCTCATTACGTTGATTACGTTTCCGGTCACGATCCTTACCGAAGATCCGTACGTTGCGCACGTAGTCTGAACACGGGTTAATTTGTTTCTTGAAATCGTTTTGCGATCGCTCCGAATGTCGTGTCATGCGGGCGCACTATCATGCGCGATCTTGAAATTTCGCACGCTGCAAGTAAAGCGTGGAAAATGTAATTTCACGGGACATAGTGCGATGAAATCGACTAATGGGTTATTTTCGCAAACAATATAACATAATTTACACTAAAGGTATGCAGTTAGTTTAAACATCACGCTGAGGATTTGTTCATCAGCTTCATTCATTATTTAGGCAATTAAAGCACATAAATTATCTCGGCGGCGATAGAGGACAGATTAACTGACACCCTAAGCGTAATAATAATCGTGCATCGTAATAGTGTTCTTTTAACTACTTGGCCAACGTTAGCGAAGACACCCTGTGCAACAGTTGGTCAACAGATGTTTTCAATTTGTTACCGGATTAATACTGCCATTTTGAATACCGTGAGTTAAAATGACCATGATAATTTTGAACGACTGCGTACTCTTGATTATAGGCCACATGGGCGCGCGCAGTATATGACACTCACCCTGTACAACAGACGTCGATTTCGTGTCGTTAATCGGATTGTGCACCTCGGGTTCGGTGGTACGATCGCTCGAGGCTTCGATGAGGGGCACACAGGTAGGAAAAGGATCGCTCCACACGCCCTGGCCGAAGCAGTGAATTGTTGATTTTCCTTGAATACGGTACCCTTCTTGGCAACTGAGCTTGTAGACGTCTCTGTTTTCCTGTTCCACTTTCAGGTAACGTGTTTTCGGCATTTCAGGGCAGCTGTAGAGGTCTGATTGAACGGAAACGCAAAAAAGTGAGTTTCGCCGCAAGGGCCAGGCAATGAATGCGATATAGCAACAAATTGGAATGTCACGCGAAGAACAGCAAGCAGCTGGAAACATGCAGCGCGCTGCTCAAGCACAAAAGACGCACGAAAAGAACACACACAGGAACAACGTTCACGGCTGGACATCTAACGCACGCTGCTCAAGCACAAAGAAAGACGCACTAAACGTGTGCACAGGTATAAACAGGACGAGCGCGAACTAACAACTGTCTCAGCTGTCATTTCTTTGCGCTTGAGCAGCGCGCTCCTTTCGCGAACGGGGCCGCTGCAGCGAGCGAAGTGACCGTCGTGCGCTCTGTAACTTCAACGCAAACTTTCGGTGAAAGCACAAAACGTACAAACCGCCCCCATCACGAGATAAGCGCGCGCGCACGGGCGACCATGCCCTGTAGGGAAAAGTACAGGTTGTAGAGGAGCGCGCGATCGCAACCAGCGGGGCCACGACCTCTAAAGCGCGTCCTTCGCGCCATCTCGCTGGTAATGCAGAGAACACTCTGAAATGCCGCCGAGCTCTGCGTACCGCCAGCGGTAAATGGTGGATATAAATAGCTCGCGGATAGCGTGCTGAAGGACGTACGCTCCGTGGACGAGCCGGCTAACGCCGCGCGCTGCGGAGCGAGGGGTCGCAAGTCCGAATCTACGCTTCGGAAAACATTGTCTTAATCATTTATCTTTGTGGCTTTCATATATATAGCCCCGCCACGGTGGTCTAGTGGTTATGGCGCTCGACTGCTGACCCGAAGGTCGCGGGATCGAATCCCGGCCGCGGCGGCTGCATTTTCGATGGAGGCGAAAATGGTTGAGGCCCGTGTGCTTGGCTTTAGGTGCACGTTAAAGAACCCCAGGTGGTCGAAATTTCCGGAGCCCTCCACTACGGCGTCTCTCATAATCATATCGTGGTTTTGGGACGTTAAACCCCAGATATTATTATTTCATATATATATATATATATATATATATATATATATATATATATATATATATATATATATATATATATATATATATATATATATATGGGACATGACGGTAACGGCGACACCAACGGCAAAAACTAGCCGATAGTGCCCATATAATTGCTATCGCAATAAAAGAATAATGGGCATCCGAGATTTGGCACGACAAAACACTATGAACTCTCCGAGGTAGGGCCGCCGAGGTTCATGTGTGAAAATGTTCACACATGAACATTTTCACACATCCTCAGAGTATCCTGAAGGCATAATCAGATTAATTGTAAGGCATATCAGAACACGTCTAAGCGACACATGAGTTTCTTTGCTTTCCTCCTGCTTTGTTATTCATCTGAAACGCATCGTACATGGTCCAATTATACACTGGCAGCGAAACTTTCATCACACCTTTGGTACCTACAGCAGATGTTACGGAACTACAAAGAATGCCGATAATTCATCCTTCGTTATTATGGAGCAGATGACGCTGCTTTTACCGCACTGGGCATGTCGAGACAGGATGCATATGCAGATATACCCGCTGCTACACTGCGAATACCAGCTCAATTGTAGTAAGTGTGGTTGTAGGAAGCAGGTCCCAGTGAAATTGAAGGTGTCATGGGAAACGGCATCTAAGGCGAAATAAATCGCAGCGCGTTGCTACTTTCAAGCACATCACCGAATAACGGGCACATAAGTGAGCCGTGCTTCGTGATTGTAAGATAGACAATCATAAAACTTCAATATGACTTATGCCAAATAGCGTACGAGCAAAATCACTATTATGCTGTGAAATAAAAATGTATGCAATTGCACTCAACGTGAAAGCGGTAGGAAGCGCAGATCAGTGATTCGCCTGCTATTCCGCGACGCTGTCGCTCACGGGAAAGCAAGCGCTGTCGTTCAAAGCTTGCAGCCCGCTCGGCGCGCATGGCGGGAAAGGACACCTTCATTTGTGATGCAGTGGCGCCGTCTCTCATCCTCCTTTCCATCACTCCTCACACTCTCTTCCCTTTCCCGCTCCCTTGCTATACTAACTATACACGGCTATGCTATACATGGTTTGCCCTGCGTGACGCCATACATGGCTATGCTATGCTTTCCCCTTTTCCCTTCTCCTTCCCTTCCTCAGTTGGTCAGGAAATGGAACATACTGGAACCAGTTGGTCTGGGAATGAATTAAACCAAGTGGCCTGGAGCCATAACGCACGTAGTAGCTCATCGCACCCAGGAACTGCAAGAAAGAAATGAGCACGTGGTCTCCGAGTGCGCAAGTCGCTCAGGTATTGTAACACGAACTATGTTACACAACGAGATGAAATGAAATTTAAGGCTTACAGTGAGTTCATATTTCGTTCACGAAATGTTCTTTGCCCTATGGTTAAAGATTGGAACACTATCATAAACAATAGTTGCTTAATTATAGCAATAGCTTTAGTTGCAAGACAAAATTTTCAGTTCTGCCGATGTCATATTCATAATCAGGGTGATGAGCCGTACCAACGTAAGGAATACAGACATCAGTCGCATTGGGTGGATGCGTGGAAATCATGACCTATGCCACGCTGCCTGCATGAAATTCTTGATGGCGGCATTCTACGGGATTTGTAGTCGGTTCGGCTCATGGCGCTACTAAACGACTAGAGGCAGTCTCGCGTAAGGGAGTCGCATGTCTTGACAGTACCGGTTTTCTGCGGCGACAAGGGCGGCTCAAGGAAATACAAAGGAGTCCAAATGGAGGAACAGTTCCCGGAAAAGACATCGTGCGATACACCGACAAATGCGCACCCTGCATTTAGTTTACGCATACCGCTGAGTGGCGTGTGGAACAAGACTGTACGCAATATTGCAATGTTCGTTCCCGCAGAGAACACTTGGCGACGCATTTCCCGCCCTCAAAATGCATGCAGTAGAACTCCAAATTGTTACGAGTATGATGTTTCGAAATGGTACTTTTGAAGCTATATAGACAACACACACCTCGGCAAATTTACCACCTCTTCTGCTTTTCTGTTTGATCAATGTGTAAAAAGAAAATGCGAGTATACTTACCGTGGCCGAGCAGTTTGATTTCCCTGAAGGAGTTATAGTTGTCTGCCTTGCGGCAAAGAATATTTGCCCGTTGGTCGGGTAGAAGTGTGAACTTTGCTCTAGAAACATACAGACTACCAGACAATCCTTCATATTCTGAAAAGAATGGTTTTGAAGAGAACTTAAGAAAGTAGGAGAAGAATGAAAAAAAAAACATCATGCACAAAGGACAATGAAAATGTTTGATAGGCCAATAGCGATACTTTCCTCTTAACTGTTGCCGCAACCTTAAAAAAATCATCTTTAAAAACTAGCATGGCTTACTTTAAATACGCAACTTGAGATTAATTTTGAATGCCGAAGTAACTGATACGAAATTATCCTTTCTGTTCACTTCAGTTCAATTATCCTTTCAATGTTGCATGAGGGCTCTTGTGTGAGCCGCACTTTATGAAGCAAGGGCCTGTACGCAATCTGTTGTAGGTAGACTCTCACCAGCGCTTGAATGTCGGGGACGACTTGGCGCGCCATGGACCACGAACTCCGACGGAAAAAGCTGACGCGGCGCTTGTGTAGGGATGTACATTACATTGGTGGCAGCGGTGACAACGGTAACTCATGTTTACACAAAGGAAGGCTGCCTCAACAACGGCAATAGTCGGCGGTCCACAGATAAACCCTATGGAGGACGATAGGTCGTCGACAGTCCTGCAGCCTGCTGTCCAGACTACTACGGAAAGCTTAGCACAGGCCGCGGTGGCGCCAGCCTCGACAAACAACCCACCGCTGCCGCCAAATGTAACCTACAAGAGTGCGTCCACACACGATTGCAGGCGAACCGCACAATCCAAGCAATTGTTGTTGTTGTTGTTCACCTATTAACTGTGGCTGACACCCACTGTGGGGGATTGGCCAGTTCTGTCCTTTTTTGTTCTCTTCCTGTATCCTCTCCTTCGCGCACCCGTCACTTTGTCGCCACCTTCAATGCGCGCAACTTGATGCACTATAGTATTATATACAGGGTGTTTCAAGAAATGTGTCCGAAAATCACCAGAAATAAGGGAAATGGAATATTTGTGCGCTGTCTTCATAATAACTTTTTTCTGTGGTGGGAGACATCTTAATATGACGAGACACAGCAATTACGATAGTAATTAACTGAAATAATCAACCTTCTTAATCGGCGGAGAAAGGCGGTCGGGACAAATGAGAGAATTGCTTTCCTTCCTGCGAAGACGCCATTGCCGCTTGGAGATTTGGAAAAATCGGTCGCTGGTAATTATTGCGGAGCAATGAAATTCAAGCAAATGTCCCGGCGAACCGAAACCGAAGCTCCGATGAGTGCAACTAGCAGACAACCAGAATGACGTCACTGTTCACTACGACGAATGCAGTGCTGTTAGTTCTGCATTTGTTAACGCAAGTGCGCCATACGTGCTCCAATCGCAAACGAAACCCGTACAACCATGAAGCGAAGTCGATCGATGACTGGTACAACAACGCTCGCTCGTTCTGGATTTCTCGGAACAGTATGGCAGTTGCGCTGTTCCGAGTTTCGGTTTCACCGGTGAAATTGCTCATTTCATTATTGGCTAATAAATTCCAGCGGCTGCTTTTGCGTAATCTGAAAGCGGCAACAGGCTCTTCGCATGTAGAGCTGCAATTTTTCCTTTTGACCCGACCGCCTGTCTCCACTAATTAACAATTAATTAACTTAATTTCTTTAATGACTCTCGCAATTGATACCTGTACTAATGTTAAGAAACTGCCGCCACAGAAAAAGTACTTACGAAGGGAGCACGAAAATATCTTGTTCCTTATTTTTGAGGATTGTCTGTCACATTTCTTGAACACCAGGCATATATATATATATATATATATATATATATATATATATATATATATATATATATATATATATATATATATATATATATATATATATATGTGTGTATGTGTGTGTGTGTGTGTGTGTGTGTGTGTGTGTGTGTGCGGCGGAGCGATATGTATGCGACTGCACAACTTCGCGAATTAATGGACAGGCTGATGAGCCTATCCGCCACCTCGCGGATGGGACCCATAAGCGAAACATAAAGAATAAACATCTCTTCGTGCATCTATGACACAATATTTTACTGTGCCTGAGCAGTGTGCTTGATTGGGCTGGTTGGTGCATTGGAGATGAAGAACAAAAGAGCGCTTAAGATGGAACGAGATGAAGACACAGACACGGCGCTTACTAACCTGTATGCAATGAAATTAGATATCTAGGGGGTACTAGTGCGACAGCTTCCTGATAATGTGCTCGTGCTGATTATCATTGTTGCATGGTCTGTATCACATGTATGCGCATTTCGATTATGTTTCCTTGTTCTGCGCAGATACCGGCTTCCTATATATTACAGTTGTTCTGCAATAAAGCTTTGCTGTTAGTCAGCGCCGCGTCTGGGTCTTCATCTCGTCCCGTCTTGCGCGCTGTTTTGTTCTTCATTTACTATGCCTAAGGGCAAACTATCGATATATAAGAAAATAGTCCGCTGGGCGATGCAAAGCTGGCTTTGTTGTTTGATGCATCTAATGACATTAAAAGGTAGATTTCAAGTTATGTGAGTATTTTTTCATATTACATCACTTTAAAATAAATCTAATCATTACAACAAAGACGTAATCATATATTATTTACCTAAATCGAGACACGGAACTTATGGGCTGCCTAAGGCGAGGTGCGATTATTTCGTGGTTCGAAACTGCTGTGTATGAGTGATCGTTTGGATGCGTCATGTCTTAACTCGGGCGTACACGCAACAAACACGCTTCTCTTGCAGCGGAATTATTTGTAAGAGGCTCTGCACTTTCACTGGGATTTCTTTCTGTAGAGCGTAGTGACTGCTGTAATAAGGAGAGATCGCAAGGTAAATCCAGATAAAGCATGTCCTACGCTCAAGATATGCAAATAACTGTGCACAATTTAACAAGCTCAAGGTGACTACTCGAATTGGATTCCGCGCCAGTCACGGCCACTAGCATTACGAATATACTATAATGCGCTCTTACGAGTACACAACTCCGTGATACTGTTTAGCACTGCCTTTTACGCAGCTCCTGCAAACAGAACTGCGCGAGTGTATACTGAGTGAAGGTACTACTAGGTGAACTTAATGGCGCTCGACCAGCTCTACGTTTATCGCAATATAGCAAAGTACCGTGTAACCTGTTTCAGTTCAGCTTTAGAGAATATATATTTGATTATGCCCTAAATTCCAAGTACCATGTATTGCACGTCGATGCGCGTCATAACACCATACTTACGAAGTTGGGCACTTATTGTGACGAAAAGTTGTACTGGCGTAATACTCGAACAGTCCACCAGCACTTCTCTGTTCGGTTCCACGTAGACTACGCCGCCGGGGGCAGTGTATGTTTCAGTCTGGAGGTGCATGTAGAGATTATCCCAATCTCTCGATTCTTTGCCGAAGCAGTCAGGCACTCTTGGAACCCACTGGCCATTATTGCATCGGGAAGTGGGTGACCCTCTTAGAATAGTCTCGCCGACAGGTTCGCAATGAAATATCAGCTCGGTTCCATGAGGGACGCTTTCTAGGGGTAGTATGCGAATATGCTTATGATGAGCCTTGAGGCTATTCTGCCTCGTCAGGAGTGTGCAGTTTACTGGTCGTACATCTGAATGATCTGCGAAAACAAAGAAAAATGAAAAAAAGAATCGTACTGCACGCTTATATTGAAGCGATTAGTCAACCACGCGTCAATTATACATTATTGAAGAACAAGATCACAAAATGAACGACAGAAGTGCCGTGAATGACTAGACAGATGGACGCTAGCAGATCGGTCAAGCGCTTCCGCTACATCATAGCTCCTCCTCCATGTGCTGCGGTGAAGAAGTCTTCTCGACCGTCCCAAGCTCGGCGTATATTGCCGTTCACGACGGCAAGCAATTTCATCGAATGGCCGTTGTTTTGCATGCCTGTCAACGCCGCACCTGAACATTAAACATGTAGAAACACAATCCGCTTCCATGATCCGAATGCATAATTGAAAAGCTAGAAAACTTGAAAACGTCCTACGGAAGCGCTAATATGTCAAGACTCCGTGGTGATGAAAAATCCTTGGAACACGGGCTGTCGCTGCAGCCAACGTTTCGACAAGCGGACTTGCTTTCTTGTACTGTTCTCGAAGAAAAGTCCGCTTGTGGAAACGTTGGCTCCAGCGACACCCCGTGTTCCAAGGATTTTTCCTCGCTTCAGGATTGCACCTCCCCCTGAACTTTTATACCTTATCAAGACTCCTTGGTGATATATGTGCAAGATGCGGTGTCCTGGCGTCGATGTAAACGGTCACTCGATCGCCGAAATAGCGCCGTCTGGGCGCACAAAGAGATTGTGAAACAACTATGTGCAGTTTTACGCGGTAACAGTCAGCCTGGGGAGAAAAGTGCGATCCTTACTACTTAACGGTGACATTTTCTATTTACCTTCAACACTGTATGTGTAATCACTGATCAGCTATGCAAGGCGCGGTGCTGCTGTTCCGTCCCCGAAGTTTCACCGTATGGATGGGCAAGGATGTTGTGGTACAACTGTTCTTTGTAGGCATTAGTTTTACATACTTACAGGTAGATTGCAGTGTAGAGTGCCAGTCCGCTAACAGAGACGTTTACTAACCGCACCTGTCGTCGTGTCGCCTGTAACCGCCGCTCGTGTGATGTTTCACCGGCAAGTGGCCCACTTGAGCGACGGCGATCCCGTCGAATCTTTTGTTGATGTCGCGAGCTCAATCGTTTGCATGGTGTTTATACTATTGATCGCTGAATATGAAACCACTCAAGCGCGGTAGTCAACATGTTAAGGCACACGAAGATTACAAACAACGTGATCGCTTCGTCGAAATTTAGCCGCCCACCGCCAAATTCGGCCGTTGTATCCACGAACGAAGAAACCAGGACTGATTCTATAATACTTGCTTCTGCATTTATATGCCGATGCAGTCGCGTTACCTACCACGATGGTCCTGCAATTTCTAAACCGTAATTTCTAAATTGTACCTTCACTGCGGTGCAACTCAGAAAATTGGCCACTACACAAACATTTCCCAAATATTTTTGTGTCTGATTTCCCTCAACTAAACGTTTTTTTGAACAATCGATGGAGTCCCATTAGAAAGTCAGAAGTATCAATTACAAGAATACGTTGCTCAGTCCCCACTCCAAACGCATCCCTCAATTTTTTTACAGGTGTGGTCTGGCTCATCTACCTTTGCGTCTTTGCTGCAGTGAAAGCGAATATCTACAACAGTTTTTTTTAATCAAGCGCATTGAGTCAGATTCCTGCTGAATCTTCCTGTAGCTGTTCTAGAAGCCAGCCGATGCTGTACAAAGCTCCGCACCCGATGCATTCAGGCTCCAAACGTAGGCCTTTTGCGACTGAGTTTGCTTTTGAGTCTCACTTTTGTCGCACTTCGCCACACTCTAAAAAAAAAGAGTCAAAAGAGGGTCACGGCCGCGTGACTCTCTTCGGGTGTCCATTTGACCCCTTTTGGAAGGTAGATGAAGAGAAAGAGAGCATTTCGGCTGGAGTGACGGGACTCTCCTGAAGCGCGTTTCGATTGGCTTCCGTGATGAAGGCGCCGTCGTATACGCCATACGTATCGTGCGTTTGCCGTTCGGCGCCTTTCTGGCGCGATGGCTCGCCGACGGAGCCAGCCGGGCTGGCACCCCGCCTCAGCCTCCTTGGCCCCCTCTCTCAGTCTGCTCGGTTCAGGTTCAGCTCTCGATTTGGCCGGTGTTGCTGTGCACATCAACACCGGCCAAATCGAGAGGTGAACCTTTCCCTTACACATGACTTTAGAGGACTATTCTAGTGTGATGCGCCTTGTTTAGTGATTGTTTTTATTTATTTCTTTCATATTTCGCTAAATTTTACGCCTCGTGAAACTCACACTACACCCTTTTACCGCCCGATTCATGGCCGATCACGAATGCTTGGTTGCGCCAGGCCACTGATGAACCAACCAACACCGTCTTGTCATTGAACTCAGCTTTCAGCGACACGACAACTGCGTGGGTTCCAGCGTTAGTGGTGCATGACTACCACACGTGACTACCCCGTTCTGTGAAATATGTCTGTCGCTTCACGTTCGATATCACCCAGAAACCGTACAGTTTGCGTTAGTTTTGCAATGTTTCCATTCGTATAATTGAGATATTCATTCATTCATTCATTCATTCATTCATTCATTCATTCATTCATTCATTCATTCATTCATTCATTCTCTTTATCATATCATAGGCAATCACCGCATCCACAGGTATATATATATATATATATATATATATATATATATATATATATATATATATATATATATATATATATATATATATATATATATATATATATATATATATATATATATATATATAGACTTTTTAATACTACTTCATCTGTGTTGCATCCTTTACGACCAGAACGAGGTATTTAAGTTCACGTGCTCTCTGGAGCAGCCAGTGCTACTCATTTTTACCAAGCTAAAACTATTCTGCATTTTAACCTCAGCTACACACAAGCGTAATTACATTTTTAAAAAATTTGATAACCTACCTTTTGTTGGCGAAGGCTCATAGGGGCCCTCAGGTAGCATCGGGATCGCCGGAACTTGTGTTGAACTGCTCACACTTGGTCGGTCAGTGACTGATGAAAGTTCGTGCAATGGCAACGATGGTGCCTTTGGTTTTACCTCCTGTTGTGGGGGATTAGCTGACTGACTGACGTAAGGTGTGTTGAAACTTGAGCTATCTTTTGAGTAGACGTTAATATTACTTCCCTCATGACGTTCATTGGCAACGCCGGCAGCAGTGTCAGCCCCTCTCTGTGTAGGCCGTCTTCCGTAAGCAGAATCGCTGCAGTGGCTTGAGGCAGTGCTATGATCACAAATTACTGGCCTGGATGACTCGTGCTGGGACATCAAATCCAGCGCCGGTTGTACCGTTTCATTAGTTTGAAGCATTGGGGCATGTTCTGTGGAAGCATCGACCCTTGACACGTGACCTGTAGTCGACTCGTGAGAACTGCTCGCTTCTTGCACTTTCATTCGCGTATTATTCAAGGCATTTTTAGTATGTCTCAGATGCACGGCACGTTGATTTGTAGCGGATTCATGAGAATGCTGCGGAGGGGTAACAGACGTATTTCTTGTGTCATGCCCGTGACCTCCTCTCTTAACTGGCTCTTTATTTCTGATAGGGGTTTGTACGGCTGATTCGTCCACATAACTGTTCTTAGTTGTTTGGACAGGTTTGGCTGCCATGCCTTGTTCACTGTGAGGCTGCGTGTCCGCAGGAGATGATTCAGAACCTTAAAAAGTAAAGATAATACGTCGATGAGAAAAAGAAAACATGAAATACATACCGTTATGACTATAATTAGCAATTTACGAGGTGTTTACCAAAAATAAAATGTTTCCTCAGGAACTTACTGCCCTCGCATCGGGCTCCATTCCTCGCAAAACAACATAGCTAATGTCGCAGATGACGGCCCACTCATACAGTAATATTTAGTGACCGTGTGCCTGACAATCCCAGTTGTTAAGTTGGCTGCACTGGCTGACTGAGATAGTCTGTTAGCCTTAAGGAAGATCTCAGGGAGTCCGCGAAGGCAGTCAGTTGAGGCCAATTAATTTCGTACTTATTTAGCGCGAGTTTATCAGTAAGAGTGGAACAAACAATTCGAGCTTCTCGCTACAGACTACTCTCGCACATTGCAAGTATAGGCATAAGCAGCAGATGTTGTGCGTAGTTGAACATCTTGTGAAGCGGCTCAACGACGACGCGGACGATGAGAATAGAAGCACAAACCACAGCGATGTTTACTCGCAACTGAATGTTTATCAAAAGGATATGAAAGAAAGGAGGGAGGTCCCTACAGAGCGGTCGCATATTTTTGGTACGAGAACTGCCGTAGAACACTGCTGCAACTTGATCTTGGAAAAAAAAAAAGTAATTGATTACCATTGAACGGGTAGCGTACTGCGCAAGCACGAAGGGCAGAGGAAGAGAGAGAGACAGGAAAGAGCGCAGACTTCCAACTGTTTATTTTTTCAGGACAACAAGTAAAAAAATTAAACAGTTGAAAATCTGCTCTTTTTCCGGTCTCTCTCTCTCTTCTTCTACCCTTCGTGCTTGCGAGTACGCTACCCGTTCAGTGATATGAACCAACTGGCCTGCAAAAAGGTCTAATTGATTACCCGCAATCGATTACACGAAAATGTAAGTGAACTACCCAGTACGTTACAACTTCGAAAAATTAATCGATTATATTACAAAATTACAAGAAAATGTAATTGAGTACAAGTAATCGATTATTTGTAACGCGTTACGTACAACTCTGAGATCTATCTATATAGTCGCCAACGACTTTGTGCTCTCGTTGCCGTTTAGTTAACTGGATATATACAAAAATTTGTGTGGAATGACATGAACGTATGTCGAACATAAATGAGAGGTCGTAACATGAAAAGAATTGTATGCATGTCTTGTGCTACATGGTCTTGGTGCGCTCGCGACCGTTTCCTTAACTTGATATTTATGAAAATTGGTATGACATGACATGAGTGAATGACAGACATAAATGGCAGGTCATGCGTTGTATATACTAGAATATACGTTTCATTAGCATGGTACATGCCAGATTGTACATGCATGTCTGCATGACAAACGTGCGATAGTAGACGACATGTAATGAATGAATGCTTTGATTTGTCTCAAAGCCAAACAATGCGTGTGTGCAGCTCCTCGCTGATTGCTTCGCATTACATTGATGCTTACAATGCGGGGATCTGCCGGATTTTTAGGGGCGAAGCACCTTAAGGCCGACGCTTGTCCCTATGGCGGCCGTGCGCACAGCACAGCACCGTGTAACAACAAGTACAAGCAGCTTTACGACGATTGCTGCCAAGCAACGAAAATATCCGCAATGCCCACGAAATATGGGTGGCGTGCTGTGCGATTCAAGATGGCGACCGGAGGAGGGTCAACCCGTTTCTTAGCATAGGAACAGATAGGACGTGCGGATGTACGGCCCGTGCCACTTTCACCGCATGAAGTCATGGGCTGCACTAAAATGGATATGAGACCAAAATACTTTCCCAAACCATGGAAAGTGCTAAGTGCTCGCCACTTATTTATTTGCCGCGGCGTGAAAGGCTTTATTTCAGCTTCATTACCGTGCATCAACGATGGTTTGAGAAATCCGGTGCGTGCTACAAAAGCTGCATGAACTAGGATTGACGTATGAACTGAAGGGCACTCCGAGGTAGTACGTACCGAGCCTGCCTGACGGATTTGCCGCAGTAGTAGGCCGCCAGCGAGTAGCGCCAACGCTGGTGCACGGAACCGCATGTTTAACCTGCTGATGGTTTCCAAACATATTACGCCGTCGTCGTTACCTCCGCAGTCAGGAACGCGAGGTTACTTATTCAACGGAACAAAAGCATTCAACATCCCATTCAGTATCGCCTGTGTCACAGCCATGCTCAGACTATATCCGTGCGCAACTCACTGCACTCGGATGTTGCAGGTTCGATCAGCACGATCCAAACATGAATATCGCAAAGAATGCACACGCATGCTTTTCGTATCGTCGAATTCTTCGACGTTGCGAAAATTCGTCGAACAATAATGCCGTTCGAAAGGCACCGGTGAACTTGTACAGGAGAAGTTAGCCGAGAGGCGTGGATTGTGGCCGTGACTGCACGTTTCATCGCTCTAACCATTTCGCTTCGCTGGTCGAGCTCGAGCGTGCTGGCATGCGGCGCTCCATAATATCCGCAATAATTGCGCTACATGCAATGCACAAGAAAAACTATGCTTTTATTTTGATCCCGCTCAAGGATATCATACAATAAATATAATCAAAGTGACGAGCGTGAGAAAACGTTAACGCACGAGGAGACTTGAAGTGCAACTCGCTCCTCGTGAGTTAGCAGCTGATCGTTCATCATCGCTGTCACTTTCGGTGCTTTCACAGCCTTCTACGTCCAGTGAAAAATCCTCGTCTTCAAGATGGCGTTGTTCGACATCACTGCTGAAAGCAATCTGCAGAATTTCCTCCGCCGAACGACTTCGACCACTCCGCGTCACCATGTTTACAATTAGAGAGACAGTCTGGGCGTGGAGAACATTTTCCTCTCAAACAAGTCAAGGAGGAATAAACTTTATTGCTGATAAATGGGAGTGGGAATAGGGGAACCAGACTGGACGGGGGGCTAGATTGGGACCCAGGGGGCCGCAACACTAGCAGACCAGTCCGTCAGCCTGGTCTGTATGTGCCAGTTTGTGCTCCTTAAGGACCTCTCCCAGGCTTCTGGTGAGGGAGATGGCTGCAGGAGCTCCTCGGGGGGCGGGTTGTTGGGGCACCGCCATAGTATGTGGTCTTGTCCGCCCTGTGCCAGGCCACAGTTAATACACTTATGCAGGTTTTCATCTTTCATTATTGCGGCCAGGGCTAAGTATACAATGAGTCTGAGCCCTTCTTAGTGTCGTTGCTTGGGCCCGGGTTAATACTTCATCTGGCGGTGGATAAAGCCGTCTTTGTTCTCTATGCCGGCTGAGCCGGTCTCTGTAGATGAGCGACAGGTCATTTGGGTTTGGTTCCTGGGGCCGCACCACTGCCCGGTTTATGTTTCCTCGGGCTGCCTGGTGAGCGGCCTCATTCCCCGGGTTCCCGCAGTGGCCCTGAACCCAAATGAGCCTGATTTCTTGTTAAGGTCGTGCTAATATTTGCAGAGCCGTGCTGTTTGTGTACCCGGCAGCATATGCCTTAATGGCCGACATCGAATCCGAGAGGATGAATTTCGTGCCGTCAATGGTAGTTGCAATAGCGATCGCTGTTTCTTCTGCCTCCGTAGTGGAGCCTGCCTGAATGGTTTCGGTCCGCAGTGTGCGTCCATAGCCATCAACTGCTGCAATGACATAATTTTTCCCGCCTGCGGGGCTAGCGTCCACATACGCTGCTGGTTTATTTTCCAGTGCTTTTTTGAGTGCCTCCGCCCGAGCTTGTCGGCGTCCTTTATTTAGACTCCCCATGTTTTTTGGCAGCGGTAGGATTTTTATCTTGGCTCTGATTTCCTGTGAGATTTTGTGCCTCCGTGTAGGTCCAGTTAGCGGTCTTAGGTTGAGTAGCTTCAGGACGTCATGTCCTTGTCGAGTGCAGGATAGTCTCCACCATTGGGATGCGCGTTGCGCTTCAATTATTTCCTTTACGGTGTTGTGTACACCGAGTTCCAACAGCTTGTCGTTGCTGACCCATGTGGGTAATCCTAAAGCCGCTCTGTAGACTGACCTAATTAATATGTCAATTTTGTTTATTGCATCGCTCCTGAGGTACAAGAAGGGGCATGTGTACGCGATCCTACAAATGAAGAAGGCCTCCACTAGTTTGCATGCTTCTTTTTCTTGTAACCCATGCTTCCGTCCACTTATTCTTCTTAGGAGCCCGATGACTTGTCGTGAAGTGGTTTCCAGTCTTTTGAGTGTCTCTCGGACAAGCCATTTTTCTTCTAAGAATAGTCCGAGTATCCTTATGGTGGCTACTTTTGGTACTGTCTCATTATTTACCATGATGTTAAAAGTGTCTCTGATAGCGGGTGGGAGTTTAGTCGCTATGAAGAGCTCTGACTTGGCTTGAGAACACTGAAGTCCGTTCAGTGCTGTGAAGGTTTGCACCGTGTCGGCTGCTTCTTTCAGAGCTTTCTTGACATCATCTGGGCTTCCTGTCCTCGTCCAAATTGTCATGTCGTCTGCATATATTGCGTGGCGAACAAGCGGAATCTTTTCCAATTTTTCCGGTAATTTCCTCATTATGCAGTTGAACAAGAAGGGTGACAGCACTGCGCCCTGTGGTGTACCTCGTGCTCCAAGTTGTATTACTGGACTTTGGATTCCACCAAATTGCAGGATGGCAGTTCTGTCTTTTAGAAAGGCCGAGATATAGTTGTATGTTCGTGCTCCCACATTCATCTCAGCGAGATTAGATAGGACTGGCTTGTGGGTTACCTGATCAAAAGCTTTTTGAACATCTAATCCTAATATTGTCCTGGTGGCACCGGGAATGCCTGGGTCCATGATATCTTTTTTTATCATCCACATAATGTCTTGAGTGGACATACCTTGCCTGAAGCCGAATAGGGTTGGGGGAAAGAGTTGATTTTCTTCTGTGTATTCATTAAGTCTGGTTAAGACAACGTGTTCGAGTGCCTTTCCCAAACATGAAGTCAGAGATAATGGCCTTAAATTTTCCAGCTCTAATTTCTTCCCCGGTTTAGGGATAAAGACGACTTTGGCCTCCTTCCAAGAGCTCGGGATGTTTCCAGTGTGCCATACGTCATTGTAGAGTTTGGTTAGACTTCGGATAGACTTGTCATCCAAGTTTCTCAGTATCTTGTTTGTGACGCCGTCTTTTCCCGCAGCCGAGGTGGTCTTGAGGTCTGCGAGTGCTGCCCTGACTTCAGCTTCGGTGATGTCTGCATCTAGTTTTTCGTTGTTGGCTCCTTCATATGAGGGATAGGCAGCTTCGTCCTTTTCCACATTGAGGTATCTGTCCGTTAGTATATTTATGATGTCGTCGTCCGTGCCTTTGAATTTCTGCGCCAGCGTTTGCATACGTCTTTGTGCAGCCCCTTTAGTGTTGTCTGGCTCCAATAGATGCTTTAAGAGTGACCACGGGTTTTTCGAGCCTAGCTGTCCATTAATCCTGTCACAGCATCCATTGCATTGAACTTAGCTCTCCCGAATATCTCTGTATTTCTTTTTCAACTTCTGCCAACTGTAGTTTGAGATTTCGGTTAAGTTTATTTTTAAGCCATTCTGCTTGCAATGTTTGTTGTTTCTCCCACAAGTTAACCAGTCTTGAGTCTGGCTTGGGCCCGTCTTCTTCTGCCGGGGCCTCTTTTGTGGCTTCTTCTGTATCTTTCAGCAGTTCTTGAACCCAGTCGTCAATATTTTCGATTTAGTTCACCGCTTTCCGGTTTCGTTTGTACCTAAAGAGATCCCATTTAGTACGTTGGACTAAAGTTTTCTTCCTGCCATAACCGGTTGCTGGAACTGTAATATCGAGTAGGTAATGGTCACTGCCCAGATTCATCCCTGTATTTTCCCAGATTGCTTTTTCGGCATGCCTGACGAAGCACAGGTCCGGGGTGGTATTTCTTGTGACGCTGTTACCTATCCTTGTCGGCTGTGAGGGGTCAGTGAGCAGCGTCAGCCCGTTGCTTGTGCGCCGTTAAGAATGGCAGCACCTTTTTTCGTGCTTCGCTGATAGCCCCACATTGTGTGATGGGCGTTAAAGTCTCCGAGGACTATTAGTTGTTCATTCGCAGCTTCTTTTCGTGCTTTTCTGATTATTGCTGCAAATGGTATGGTTTTACTTTTTGGTGGGCTGTATATGTTCAGTATATACAGGCATTTACTTTTTCTGCGTTTTGGCATTAGTTGTACGAATGTATAATGAACGTTTTCCAATTCCAAGTCGATTTGCATCGACGCGATGTTGCGTTGTATGGCTATCGCTGTCCTTGGTTGTTTTCCTGTGGAAATCTCGTTGTACGTGGCATAAACAGCTATTTTTGTTTCTGTTTCAGTTTCCTGCAGGGCTACTACGTCGATCCCTGGGTCAAAGTTGGCAAGTGCGAATTGCAGTGCCGCCCGCTTTTTAGCGAATGACCTGCAATTCCACTGAATAATTCTAACATGTCCCGCCATCCTTTTTACAGTATGGTTCTGTCCTGACGCTGACAGTGCTCATCATCTTGCCGCTTCGCGCGTTAGTTGGTCTAGTTTGACTTGGTTCCGTAGAGGGTAAGTGGAATGCCCCTTGGGAATAATCTCTGCGGGTTACGTTCGAAGGCATTCTTGCTATTTCACTGCTCAGCATTTCGTGAAACGTTTTCAGAGTTTCTTGGACGGAGGTGTGGATAGCTCTCATCTTGTCATCTATTTCTTTTGAAATCGTCGCAACGGCGCTTTCTACGGCGTCGACTCTTCGCACAATCTCGGTAGGGTCATCGTGTTTCCCTTTATCCTCCTCGATTAGCTTTCGTTTCAGATTGCGTGCTCCGTCTGTTTCCATGCGTGCTGTCTATGCACTCGCTTGAGCCTATTTGCCTAGCAGTGGGTGCAAGGCTAGCTGGTTTTGCCTTTTCTAAGACCTGAATTTTTTTGTTCGCGGCTTCTAGCTGTTTTCTGAGCTCTTTCACTTCAGTAGCCAACTCCCTTACCGTGTTGCTGTCTTCTCCCTCTGTTTTCGTCTCGTCTCTGGCGCCCGTCGGTAGCAGCCTGGCGTCTCTCTGCTCCTGTTGATTTCTGGCCCTGGAGATCGACCGGTTGGTGGGCCGCCCTCTGCTCTTGGACCGGCCTCGGCTCGACGAGCGGGCTCGCTTGATGCTACTAGCTTGATGGCTTGGGTGTGTGTTCTGTGCCTGTACTTGCACCTTGGTCACGGGTTGATTGTTCCGCAGCGCATCGATAGCACGTGCTTTGCGTGCTGGGTTGGCTCGCTGTGTCACTTGGCCGAGATTGTTCTTGCCTGCCATTGTTGCATTGGCGTATTGACGACATGCCGCTAGTTTCATTGGTGTTTCTGTTGTGTTGAACCTGTAATACTTATATTTGCAGTTTCGCCCTCCGGTGGGATGTCCAGCTTTGCAGACAATGCACCGGGCTCTGCAGGATGGCTTGGTACCCAGTGCTGGCGTCTCATACGTTTCTTCACCGCACCGCTTGCATCTCTTCTTTCATTCTTGAGGACAAACGTCTGCCCGATGTCCGGTGCGTCGGCAGTTAAAATATGCCTCTATGCGTTCTTTGAAGGGGTGGACTACGTACGTAGCCCCCCAATACCTGACGTACTCCGGGCGTTCCGTTCCTGCAAAGACGGCCGGGATATGTTTTGTTCCCAGTCTTCTAGCGCCGACCAGTTCGATACTTGGATTTCTTGCCTGCAGCTCCTTGAAGATAGCCTCGTCGGTCTCGTCGGAGCATGCGTAGTAAATAACTCCTTTAGTCGAATTTTCTGGAGCTGGAGCGTAAGCTACCACTTCAATTTCTTCCTGTCCGATTTTGAGAATCTTGATGTTATTGTAACCTTCGGCCCTAGCCCGAGATGGGGTGCTGATTAGCGCCGTGTTACTATTCGGGTGGACTAGGACTTGGTCTTCAGAGATTGCATCTTCTACTGGCACTTGAGTGGCGGCGCAGACGGCCTTGAATAGCTTTGCTGCACTGTAGATGAGCAGTTTCACTGCCGTTTGTGGCCTCAGAATCACTTCATAGTCTCCCGGCGGGAGTTTCGGCAACGGCTTGCGTTTTGGAAGGAATGGCGGGCGGGCTCGGTATTTGGGCGCCTTCTTCTCATTCCCCTGTGCGGTGTCGGCCTCGTCATTCTCGGTCTGCTCGGAGGCAGTGGCGGCGGGGGCCAACTGGCGTGCGCACCGTCGTTGCGCCTCCAACGCGGTCCAGCTCCCGTCATTGTATTCTTCTTTCGATATTTCCTCACCTTGAACCACCACCTCCATTTCGGGAGGCTGCGCGGCTCCCAGGCAGCGCGAGATGTCGTGCGAAGCGAAGGGGCGTAACCGACCACGCCGGCGCTGTAAGTGCTAGCGCGGCGGATCGGCGTGGCCCGGTGTTCGCAGCTTGCTAACCAGAAATAGGCGTTGGTCTTGCCCTCTTAGGTGACGATGATGGATTACGGACGGCTTCTCGTAGCGCTAGGTGAATTTTCAGGGCTCGAGGCTGCGATCCTAAGGTAGAATTGCTACAGCTTGGCAGAGCGTGCGGCGCACATCCACGCGATCCGGCCCGAGCCCAAACAAGTCAACAAGCAAATCGCTTGCAGTGTGCTGCCACTTATCAGCACTGCTGAAAGCAACATACGCGAAGGACGACATTCATAGCGTTCGCTCTACGGCTGTCGTGGAGCGAGTGCATCCTCGAATGACTGAAACGTCTCTCGCAGGATTCATAACAGCGCTTTTCTGGCAAAGGACATAGCGCCCTATTTTAAAGTATTGCCAGTTTTAGAAGAGCATTGCCAGTTTTTCGGAGATTTCTCAGTTTTAGACGAGCACATCGCGAGCCCGCGCGGCTTCCCGCGTACAATGTTATGGGATTCATGCACTACAATAACACTGTCAAATGCTATACGCAAGTAAAACAGGGTGAGTTTCAACTGAAAAGGTCAGACGATAACATTGAACTAACCTACGTGGCTACAGAAAACCTCGCGAAGCTGATATGTGTACGCTGTGGGCTATCATCGAAAGCGCGAGTTGCCACGTATATTCATGAAAACTTCGCGTCTTTTATCGACATTTATCATGTCACGGAGGGCCCTGTTTGTTCACTGATGCAGGACACATGCAATGTCGTAGTGTTCGTTTCTTGCTAACGCGTTAACACCGAGGCTAGCACAGCCGAACAAGAGAGCGACTGCGTAGTGCTGCCATTTTGTCGTCTATTAACCCTCCTCGAGAGGAGGCTTCTGAATTCCGCTTGGCGGCGCGACAGTCTGTGGGCATTACAAATAGTCGAGGTAACGACGGTGACATCGTTACTGATTTGATAGACGCGATGCATCAACAAGAGGAGGAGAAGCAACTTCGACAGAATGAAGATTTACACCGACATTTAAGTACCCATCAATCAAAGCATGCGGAAGCATAATTCACGCTGCCTTGAAAATACGCAAGAGGTCGCTGCGGTAAAAATGTGTATATAAGCGCGTTACAGACTACACGTTCTCTTTCTGCCATGGATGGAAATGAACGTAAGGCGCGGCATGCGGCGGCTCAACGTCTACGCAGACAAACTACCCCGGAGATGAAGGCTCGGGAAGCAGCGGCAAAACGGCAAAAACGCCAAGCGGACCCGGAGAGGGCGCGGGAAGCTTCGCGCACTCTTCATGGTTCACTTCGTGGAGATGCGTGGATCTTTTTTTTCTCTTGAAATCACCGGGAAATTTTTAACAGCATGTTCTAGATGTATTGGTTATATAGAGTTTTAGGGCACCCAGCCCCCTGGTTTCTCGGTAGGCAAGCCATTGGCGGCGAGGAATAGCGGAGTCTCCATCCATCCGAAGTGCCTGGCTGACGTATAGTATGCGATATCCCGTGGCGCGCATTTATGCTTTTCTAGGTTGAGTTGAGTTGAGTTGAATAAACTTTATTTGCCCAACCGGTGTTATTGTGCCCGGGGCTAGGCTGCCAGGGATCCACCATTCGAGGAACATCTTTCGAGGTCCTCGGCGACGGCCCTGGCCCGCTGGACGGCTCACTCTTGGTCTTCGGGGGCCTCGCTGAGAAGGGCGGTTCGCCATCGCTCAGCAAGGCGCCCCGCTTCAGAGGGTCCTTCAGTTGTCCTCATCCTTCCTCGTAGTCCATCATTTCTTATGCATTCCCAAAGTACATGGGCCATATCGGCCCGTCCGTGCTCGGACCACGGACAGCCAGGCGACGGGTGCAGCGCGGGGACCTAACAAAATGTCTCAATAATTTTATGCGTGCTTTTCAAATAAATGAAGTTATTATAACCGCTATATGGCTCATCCTGGGTTGAATGCAAACACAGAACGCTTTATAAACGCCCTGTATCTTCGCAAAATATAATGCACAACTACTGAACGTGGCTGTTGCGATGCATCTATAATTCGCTGAGCCGTTTTGTTGCAAACTTTTTTTTGTGTAATCACATATATTTCATTTGTACACTACAAAACAAAAGCTACTGTCATGTGATCGCAGCGATAGTCCAGTTTCTGAACGAATGGTTCACGTGCGCGCGCGAGTTATCATGCAATATTTCCACTTCGCCGACAGTATGACAACTCTCGACGAGACACCTCAGAGGAGGACAGACAACCAACAGAGGTCAGTTCAGACTACGAACACGATTGGACCTCTGATGAAGACACACCCGACACATGGGAAACCCTAATGGACACTAAAGAGGCCCAGGCAAAACCCTGTCCAAACAAGGAGAAGGGAAAGACATCACAAGACCCTCAGACTGACAAGGGAAAGCCTCAGTCGAATCGGCTCGACAGACAAGAACAGAGAGTACATCAGGTAAACCATCAAGAGGAAACAGCAACGGACCAAGATCCCCAAAGTCGAGGATCAGTAACAGCACAAATGCTCAGGAAATTGACAAAAATCGACAAATCGCTAATGAAAACTCTCATGACCTTGGCCGTACAAGATCGAGGAACAGAGCACTTATTAGACAAGATACTGACAGATTTCACCAGGTTGAAGAGCGTGGCCTTGGAGGCAACACACGAGATTGCCAGATTGGAAGGAGCTCTGAGCAACGAACAAAGAGAAAGCTCATCAGGCGCATCCTATGCAGAGGCAGCAGCAAGAGGGAGGAGTAAGACAAGTGAAGAAAATGCAAGCACAGAGTTTTTAAATGCGAAGCATTTCTTAGCGAACCTCTGGCACTTTGAGCGTTTCTATCTATCTATCTATCTATCTATCTATCTATCTATCTATCTATCTATCTATCTATCTATCTATCTATCTATCTATCTATCTATCTATCTATCTATCTATCTATCTATCTATCTATCTATCTATCTATCTATCTATCTATCTATCTATCTATCTATCTATCTAGCCGCCTACGTCTGGGTGCTCTCATGATCGCCTCCTCAACTTGGTGTAGACCAAAATTTGCATGGGAGGGTAAGAGGATTTGACGAACACTATTGCCGGGTCATGACATGAATAACGTTAAAATACTGTCGCGTACGTCGTCAAACTCTTTCCACTAGACACGTGTGGCACATACCCGTTTACCACGGGCCGCGGTGTACGGGTATGCGCCACAGGTGATTGACAGTTTATATCTATCCAGGAACGCCGAGAACAGACAATGGTAACTTAAATGCTAGAGCGTTAAGGAAAACCAACATCGGCAGCGTTGACTCAACGAATGGAAAGAACGAAAACTAGGATCCCAGCAGAAATCGAACCCAAGCATTCTGCGTGGCAATCAGGTATTCTACCACTGATCCACGCCAGGTCTATAAACTGTTTTGTAAAAACAGCCTACGCAGGCGTAATATCGGTGCAACGTCAATTGTGGTTGTGGTGCTGGCTATCTAATTTTACAAGAAAGCAATAAACACTACATGGTACTCCTACGATGTGTACTCCTACGATACAGGCGTCATATCATATTAACGTCTGTAGTTCCAGTGTTGGCTCCGCTTTTATAGCAGTCTAATAAACATTATGTTTGTATTTCTATGATTCAGCAAGCTATATTGAAGCATTGCTCGACCCCGCAGGAATACATTAACGAAAGTTACATATGATATTCACATCACCGCAGCGTAAGGTCCATTTCGTGCACCAGAACGACGCAGTGTCCTCTTCATTTCTTACGAGGCTGGGCGATGGCCTCATGCTGACCGAGGAAGATGCCAGACTGATTGACAGCCGCTTTGTAGACTAGGCTGCGTAGGCCACATACGCTCAGATAGTCTACGAATACGACAAACACCATCCACTGATGTTGGTCTACGTAGCACTATCCAGGCCTACCACCTCGACGGCCTATGACTCACCAACGCGAAAGCTGGCTTCAGGTTCCGACATGTCGCTGGCTCTGTCGACAGACAGTTTGTCGAGGAAATGACCGAGGCATCCACAAATTCCAACAGCTCTATTGTACCACATACTTCACTACACATGGGCCCCTCGTCACCACGATCACGACCGGATCTATATATAACAAGTCATGACCAGCTGCTGGTGCTCACTGATCACGGTGATGATGCCCGTGTTCAAGAACTGTCAAGAACTTCTTGCACACATGCACACGGGTTCGTTAAACGTGCTTGCGTTCTCGGGACACGTATAAGCACTACATATCAGCTTACCGCTTCTGGTGTTGGTAATACCCACGTTGCCATTGGCAGCTTTACCCAACCGTAAACAATTGGTTATATAACACATATGCGACTCTTCAACATATATATATGTGTGCGTATAAAATTCATAGAAATCTTTAGCGTCATTTTGTAACGTGTCGCTAAGTAAAAAAAGTTACGCCACAGTCACCTACCCACCGCATGCTTCGCATAACATCGACTCCCACGGTACGTAGGATCTGCCGAAATTTTTTCAAAGAGAGCACATGGAGACAGATGAGAGAAAAACAAAATTGGCAGTGATTGTGACATCCAACAAAATGAGCACTGACCAAATACAAGAGGTCATCAGAAAGAAGGTGGACCCGCACGAGCTCGGCATCCACGAACCAGAAATGCGCCCAGAGAAGAATGGAGTAGTTATTACGGCCACATCGAAAACGGGACTGAAGAATCTGGAAACTTATATTGTAAACGATCCAGAGCTGGGTTCCAAGATGCAAATACAGCAACCAAAACTGAAGAGGCCTGAAGTAAAGGTCATAGGCATCAAGGAAAACCTCACTCCACAGGATATCACAAGGAAGATTATATCACAGAACGGACTGAATTGTAGTGAAGAGGACGTGAAAATTACCGACACATGAACAGGTAAGCAGGGGAAAACTGCTATTGTGAGCCTGGGAGGGAAGGCATGGGTTCAGTTGCATCAGAAATCTCACGTGAACATCGGGTGGAGCAGATGCCCAACCTTCGATAACACATTCGTGCCAAGATGCACTTATTGTTCCAAGTACGGCCACACCCAAAGATGGTGCCAGGCTAAAAGTCCCAAATGCACCGAATGCGGAGGGAAACACCACTTCAGAGAGTGTAGGTCCGAAGAGTACGAATGCGTTGCCTGCATCGAGGAGGGGGTCGACTCAGACAGGACCAACCATTCAATGATGTCTAGGGTGTGCCCTACTTATCAGGAGAAGAAGGAGCAAGAGCGAGCAAAAATCCTAAGACAGTTGGAATTAGCAGAGGGCTAGCCCAGTACAGGCTAATTCGCAAGAGCGCTTTTTAACTTGATACTTGTAATCGTTTATATCTACACTTTCTATACTTTATCCATCTTTTTGAAGAACCAGCCAAGTGAGTTGGTCAGTAGTTACATTAATAAAAAATGGAGGGTAAGGTTAATAAAGGGAACTACCAAGAACTAAAACTCGTCCAAGTTAACTTAGCAAGATGCTTTAAAGCATCAGAAGCGTTAAAAATTTACCAGAGAGAAGAGGAGCACGACATCTCCATTATACAGGAACCATATCATCTAAAAGGAAAAATGATCGGATTTCCCATGAAACATAAAATAATAGCAAGCAACAATAATCCGAAAGCAGGGATCATTGTACATAAGAATAACAGTGTTTTCTTTCCAATTTTGGTTGAAGATAAACTAATTGCAATAAGTTTAAAGACAAAGCATGGGGACATTTTAATTATCAATTGTTACATTCCACCAAAAGAGCCGATAGGTGCGACAATAACAAAAATAGAAGATATTATTATTAAATTACCGACAAAAAACATAATAATTGGGGGGACTTTAATGCAAAAAATAAAATTGGGGGGGGGGGGGGTATCACAGATCAGAGAGGAGAAGAACTGGAAGAATTTGTCTTGAGGAACAATCTGATGATAATAAACAACAAACATTCAGAGCCGACCTTCGAAACTAGCAGAGGAAAGAGTTGGATAGATGTTACGATAGCATCAACGGAAATCTTTGAAGTTCTTCAGGACTGGGAAGTTTCAAGTAGAAGGTCGAACAGCGATCACAAATATATAGAAGTAAAACTTTTTAAAGAGAAGCATTATCCAAAATATAAACTAACGAAGAAAGGACAAGAAGCAGCGGAAAATGAATTCATGGAAATAAATTGGGATAAAGAATCAGAACTCAAAAATGAGGAAGAAATAGAGAAATTGCTCAATAAATTTTATAATAAGCTACAGGAATTATATAAAAAACACACGAAAAGAATAAATAGGGAGAAGAAGCCGAACAAGATCTGGTGGTCCACAGACTTAGAAATACAGAGGAAGAAAGTCAAAGCTATGAGAAAAAGAAAAAGATACCAAAAAAGCAGAGGCGAGATTAGAGACGTCTATAAAAGTCAATACTACAAGGAGCACGATTCGTACGTGGAGAACTTGGCTAAAGCTAAAGCTGATAGTTGGGAGAAACTAATCTCAGAGACTACCAAAAATCCATTTAATATAGCCTATAAGATAGCGAGAGAGCAAATCAAACAAAAAGTAATCATTAAAAGTATGAAAAAAACAGGGTGGAACCTACACCACAACATTGGAAGAAACTATAGAAATAATTCTAAAAGAGTTGTATACAATTGAGGAAAACTCAATTAATATTAGTCCGAAGGTAAGCAAAAGAGATAAATCAGTCGAAGACTCCTATAACGATGTTGACTTCACTGCAAAAGAAATAGGGGATGTAATAAAGAACTTAAAGCCTGACACGGCACCGGCACCAGATGAAATCAGGACCCAATTAATACAACTATTATTCAACAGATATCGGGTATTTTTCACGAATCTGTTCAACGCTTGTATTAAACACGGGTTTTTTTCCAGCCAGATGGAAGGAATCTAAAGTAATTCTCATTCCCAAAAATAAAGAATTAAAAAGCCCAAATCATTTTAGACCCATAGCCATTAATTCGATATTTGGAAAAATACTGGAGAAATTACTAAAAGATAGATTGTACTTTCATTTAAATAAAGAGGGACATTTGAATAAAAACCAATACGGATTTAAACGTTCAGCATCAACAACCAACGCTTTAATGAAGATAAAACAGAAAATCAATCAAGCATTATTAGACCACCAGTTAGCTTTGGTAATATCTACTGACATTAAAAACGCTTTTAATGGTATTCAAGAAAAATTTGTATCGCAATATCTAATAAATAAGAAATGCCCAGCAAATATACTAAAAGTAATTCTAGCAATTATGCAAGGGAGGAGCATTATCTATAAAAATGGAGAAATAACCTTAAGGTATAAATTAGAAAAAGGTACACCACAAGGTTCACCGTTGAGTCCACTATTATGGAATATCACAATAGTAGATCTCTTAGAAAGTAAGTTCCCAGAAGACGTACATGTCCAAGGTTTTGCCGATGATCTCACAATAATAATAAAAGGAGCTTCAAAAAGGCAAATCCAAACGAAAGCAAATCAGGCGTTAGAAGTAGTATATGAATGGGGAGAAAGGAAGGAATTAAAATTCAACACAGAGAAAACTAAATATTTAATCACGCGAGGGAAGTACAAACGAAGTCCACCCATATTACGCCTTGGGATGAATAAAATTAAAATGGAACCCCAGCTAAAAATTCTGGGAGTAATCATAGACGAAAAAATGTCCTTCCTCCCACACCTAAAATATCTTAAAGAAAAAGTGTCTAACCTATCGATGAGTCTGAATAAGTTTACGGGTAGAAATAGGGGAATAAAATCAAGTCAGTTACATAAAATATACACGAGAGGCATAGAAAGGATCATTACTTACGGAGCACCAGTTTGGTATAAGAACACGGTAGTAGTCCAAAAAAAGCTCAAAGCAATTCAAAGAATTCCGCTCATCACTATCACAAAGTCCTACAGAACAGTATCAAATAATGCATTAAATGCCCTGGCTAGCATAACCCCGATCCAACATAGAATTGAGAAGGAAGTAGAACTCTACAATATTCTACATAACGATAAGCAATTTAAATGGGAAAAAAAGAATGTAATTTTTAACTCACAAGACATATCAACAAAAACAGATCTATGGAAAACACACCCAGCTGAGAAATTAAGTTTCCAATACCAAAAAGAGGTATTCCCTAACGCTGATATTAACATATACACAGATGGCTCCTGTACGGAGAATGCTACGGGGGCAGCGTACGTGGTGATTGACACAAATAACAAGATTCTAGAAACTAAACAATTCAAGCTACCAGACTACTCGAATAACTTTGAAGCGGAAGTCTCAGCAATCATTAAAACATTGGAGTTTATTAATATACAAAACAAAACAAAAACATACCAAATACTTACAGATAGTTTATCCACTTTACAAGCTATTAGCAACTCAGGAAACGCGAATGCATTAATTGATAAAGCAAAAAGTTTAATTAAAGAAATAAATATAAATGATAAACTAATTCTCACCCACGTTAAAGGACATAGTGGCATTACCGGAAATGAATTGGCTGACGAATTGGCAGCAAAAGCGGGGGCATACGGAGAATTCATAGCAATCCCGGTCACAAAAAATTTTGTATCAAAAGAATTAGAGAAGGAAGCTAAAAGAAGATGGATTAACGATTGGAACATTCGAAAAAATTCTAGTAGCTACATCTTTACTTGGATCCCCACATTGGTGGGTCAACCGAAAGGATATATCGCGAACCATTTAAGTTCGCAGTTCTTAAGCGGTCACGGCCGATTCCCCCACTACCTCCACCGGTTCAAAATTAGAAACAACAATGTATGTGCATGCCAGCAACCGGCCACATCATTTGACCACTATCTAACTGAGTGTACCCTGACGAAAAAATACCAAGGCAAATTGAAAGTAGAGTTTGGAAACAACTTGATCGAAAAAAAGACACATATGTTCAGCAACGAAAAGGCACTTAAAATATTGGAGGAAATGGTGGAGGAAATAAATGCAAAAATTTAAATCAGGTACCAATTCAAAAGACAAATATTACAACCACATTCGGCCAACTTACTCTCTCCAGGAGGGGATTTCGTCGTAAGAGGAGGGTGGCTTTCGGTGGTGGACACGCAGAGGGAGAATTCCCAAGTGAGACAATTATGGGCTCCCACCCGGGATAACAACGAAGAGTGTCCTTCCCACAAAATAAATGGAGGGGAGGCCAATGGCGCCATCAATATATTTCCCACAACAGGGATGCAGCACGTTGCAACAGGAAGGACAAAGGGTACCACCCAAATTCTCTACCAGCTGAATTCCACATAAGGATGCATCCATGAAAGACATCCAGAAGAAATCCTCACGAGTAGGGGCCCACCGCTATCGATGAGAGAGGAACCGGTTAAAACAACTCTCTCGAAATCGGCCCCCAACAAAAATCCCACTGGTTATACACCCACACTTTGTGGCATGTTCCTCCTCTGGAGAAGCTATTAATAATTAGAAAAAAACATTTTTTTGACTAACGTATATTCATCTGCCATATCCTCTTTTAAACGAAACGTGAAAAAGGGTTCTTTACCTAGAGAAAAAGACGATGTCAGCAAATATAGTTTCACTTCATATTTCCCTTATAATCTCGGGGAAAAAAAAGAGGGAGAGAAAAAGAAAAGAGAAAAAAAATGTTTAAAAATAATAACAATAATAAAAAGACACGAAAAGAGAGAGAACAAAAAATAATACAAAAGAAAAAAAGAGAGAAAATGAAAAGAAAAAAAAAGAAAGAAAAAGAGGGAAGAAAAAGAGAAGGAAAACGAAGAAAGAAGGGAGGAAAAACGTGAAAATGAAAAAGAAGATAAGAAAAACAAACGGACCAAATATGTACTGGACATATTGTTATCAATCCTTGCCATCAACGCGGCCTGGCTAATTTGGCAATTATTACATGATTGACTTTGTGTGATTATACTACATGTGCTTGTATAGATGTGATTTGAAGCCGATACAGTGCATCTCTCTTGCGATCTGATAATAATATATTACATTCTTGAACTTGTGTAATTATACTACATGTACTTGTATTGAAGTGATTTGAAGCCGATACAGTACATCTTTATATCGTTATGATATTAATATCATCTCTCAATACCTTTGTAAGAGCCGGTGGAGTTAGGGAGGAGCCGGGGTAGTAAATAAAAGTCATAAAAAAAGAAAAAGAAAACCATAACAACTAACCTGTATTCAAATAAATCCTGTTCAGTCACTTATCAGTTTGACGAGTTTTACAGTAGGCCTCAAAAGGACATACTGGAGGACAAGCTCAACACGGACCCATCTCTCCAGCAGAGTGACCCAACAAAGAGAGGAATGAAAAGCCTACACAAGAGAGACAAGAGTAAAAGAAAAGAATGGAAGACTTGTTAGTCAAGACGAGCTCATCGGAGATCCATTGTATCAAAACAGTTGTAAGTCAAGATGAAGAGAAACCGTAGTATGTAATCTAGAGAATTATGCCCTTGGAGGTGGCTTCGCTGGGTGGTGGGATCAAACTGTTACTTTTTATTTTCTATTTTTTTCTTTTAATAGAAATTTTAGTACATTTTGTTCTTTTATCTAATTTATCGATTTTGGCCTGCGATACTTAGGTGGTGCAGGCAGGGCATAGTTTTTTTAATTTATATTTCATTTATTTTCGCCCAACTCCACTTTAAAGTAAAGTATGACCAGCTGAGTCTCCCTCACGTATGAACGGATTTTTTCACGACCAGAGACAAGAGATGACCTCCTTCAGGACATCTATACCAAGTGTTTCGGAGATTAAGCCGTCACTACCATTTACCAGGCTGAATACATTGGGCTCCCAAACCCAGAAATGGATGCACCTTTCACGCAAGCAGAGGTCAGAGCGGCAATCAGCATGAAACGGATCACAGAGCCAGGGCAGGACCAGATCACCAATGCCATGATTCGCAACATAAATGACCAAGCCATCACAGCGTTCATGAACATTATAAACAAACATTGGGTCAGTGGAACAATACCACAGCAATGGAAACACGCTGTGATAATCATGATACCAAAACAAGGGAAGAAATCGGCTATATAAAACCTCAGGCCCATCTCTCTTACATCGTGCCTAGTGAAGGTGTTTGAGAAATTAATAAATATCAGGCTTCAACGACATCTTGAAGAAAACAACTTGATTCCAAACACCATGTTTGGCTTCCGCTCAAGTCTCTCGACACAGGGCATTTTTCTACTTCTAAAGAAGGACGTATTAACTAATGTTCTAAAAGCAGGAGAACACATTATATTGGCCATCGCCATAAAAGAGGCCTTTGACAACGTAAGTCCTAAGGGAATCCTATAGATGGGCTGGCAGAGACGAACTGCGGTCAAAGGACGCACCAATATGTCCAAATCTTCCCCAGTAAAAGAACAGCAGTAATCAAAATAGGACGAATCCAAAATCATACGAATCAAGACGAATCCAAAATCATCCACCCACCGAGCAAAGGCACACGACAAGGAGCTGTGATCTCGCCTACACGTTTCAACATAGCCATGATTGGTCTAGTCAAGAAACTCCAAGAAATTCCAGACATCCGACACCCTTTCTATGCGGATGATATAACAATATGGACAACCAAGGGTAACCTGGCAGAAAAATTCGCCGACAATCAGGATACTGCCTAATGCGAATTCTGAGTGCAGCTTCGTGTTGCGGCCACGCTAACTGTGTTTGAAGTTATGGCTTTCCGCAGTCGTAGCAATGTAACCAGCCCTGAATGCACACGAGCTCCGACCGAGGGACCAGTGTCCGTGATGGAGGAACAAGGCGAGGGTAGAAGCCAGTGGCTCGTGATATCGAGACTCCGCGTTCGCTCTCTTTCGTCTTCGTTCGCTCTATCGGTTACGCCGACGCCGACGCCAACGGCGACGCCGCTCAACCGAGGAACGGACGCCTAAGATTTGCGCTCTAAAACGCCAGCACTGCGCGGCGACGCTGGGCGTCGCCGCGCAGTGCTGGCGTTTTAGAGCGCAAATCTCGCAGCACAGTCCGCGCAGCACAGTCCCAGCGAATGCTGGAAGAGCGGCCTTTCTAGAGCCCGCTCTAAACTCTCTTGGGGCAACTAATACAAATACACATGCAAGGCACCCACTACGCCATAAATGATAATTTTTGTGAAGTAAAAAAGCACCCACTACGCCATTATTCGTCTTTCTGCGGATAAGCGAGGCACCCACTACCCATTTCTAAGGTATTATGTGCACTTTGTTGATGATGATGATGACCTCTTCCTGATGGCGCTCACCCACAAAGGGGGATGGGCCAAGAACCGGGCGGCAGGATGCTTAAGGCAAAGACCTATGAAACTTTGTTGATGCTGCATGTGGCTGATGGCGATGAAGAATTATGGCTGAGCACTTTGCAGTGGGTGGGAACCTTCAAACCACACACTCGCTGCGCAATTGGCATTGTGTGATGCCTCGTTGTTATTCCACTCTTCTGCCACGCTATATTACGAGGTTTATTCAAAAAGCAAGGGCCATTTGGTCTCGGAAAAATAAATATTCGTTAGTAAAAGCTTTTATTAGCTGGTTTAGTTTAGCACAACACCACTTCACTTTGTATGAGGCACTTTTCATGGGCTACCTGCAATATAGCTTACCTATTATGATCAGCCTTCGCCCATGCTGCCTGCTTACATTGCAAAGCTTGCAAGCTCAGGCAGTGAGAACATGTCTTCGGCTGCCGCGCTGTACTTCAATGATGGGAGTTATTGTGGAAGCACGCATAACTCCCCTAGATAGTTATCTTTCATTGGAACCTTTAAGGGTATATCTCCGACTATTGACCCGTCATGATCGTCTGCACGTTACACTCGATCCAGACATGCACGTTACAATACCGCCAACCATGAAAAGGTGCAGCACAAGCCTACTACACAGACTGCGACTAGGGGTGGCGTTCACTCGTCGTTACCTACACCTTATCGGCTGTGCGGACAGTCCGAATTGCGAGGTATGTGGCACTCTTTAGACAGCAGAACACCTCCTGTGCATCTGCCCACGATATATCACGCAAATAAATGCGATGGCCACCGTCTTGTTAAAATATACGAAACAACTAGTTTCTGAAAAAGTTCTGTTGGGACCACCACCTCGTCATTAGCGCGATATTCTGAAAGCGCTGAACAAGTTTTTGCGCGAGACAGAACTAGACAAGAGACTGTAAATATTTTTAGATATATTTCTCTCATTTTATTTTTTCATGTCTATCGGTTACGCCGACGGCGGCGCCGCTCAACGCAGGAACGGGCGCCAAAGAGCCGCGCTCTAAAAGAAGAGCGGCTCCAACTAGCAGCAAACATAATAGAAGTATACACAAGAGAAAGCGGACTTCAGTGCTCAGCATACAAATCGGAATTCATTCGATTCTCCAAAAGTAAAGAACCAAAGGACAGACCCGAGCCTTCGACTTGAGGTCAAGTTAGATGGAAATATCATTCCAGAGAAAACAACCATTCGACTCTTAAGGATGTGGCTACTGTTCAATCAGCGATGCCTCCACACACTAAACATGATTAAAATAACAGCCCAACAAGTTTTTCGTATGATATAGTCCGAGTAACGAAGAATCGAGCAGGAATGAAAGAACAAGACGCGCTTCGTTTGGTAAAAAGCCTACTCACAAGCAGATTAACATACTCGCTATCCTACCACAACATGAATAGAGAGGATAACGAAAAGGCGGACCAAATAATAAGGATGGCGTATAAAGCTAAAGCAGCTCTACGACTACCACAATGTACTTCAACTGAGAAGCTATTAGTGCTTGGCATCCAGAACACATTTGAAGAGCTGGCTGAAACACAAATGACTACCCAGGTTAACCGCCTGTTGCAAACACCACCCGGCAGAGAACTTCTCCAGAGGATCGGCCTCGGCGAACAAGTACAGGCACAGAAGAACCAAGGAAGTGTCCTGCCTACTCAGAGACTGGTACAAGATATCGCCACTACCGAGGAACATGGATCCAACTCTGCATGCTGGGAGAAGAGAAGCAAGAGCCGCTTACATAGATAAAAAGAACACGACGACATTCACAGACGCTGCACCATATCGGCCAAACGCAATGAACACGGTGTCAGTGGTCACAGACCGAAAAGGAAAAGTTACAAGCTGTGCCTCAATAGCCCAAGCCTCCATAACAGAAGCGGCGGAGGCAGCAATCGCATTGGCAATAAAGGAGGGCAGGGAGCAAAAAGCCTCACTGACAACAATCACGGACTCGAAGGCTGCATGTAGGAACTACCAAAGGGGCAGAATAGCCCCTTTGGTAGTTGGTAGTTTGAACGAATGCATACCAAATTCTAAGGAAAGCTCCTAAGGACTTCCCAATCGAATGCACCCAATCGAATCTGGGCGCCAGGGCGGGATGGTATCACCGGGAACTTATTTGTGGACGAGGAGGCTCGAGGCATCACAAATCACCGAGCCTCCACGGACACTGCAGTAGCGGATCCAATGCCCTTAGACCTTAATTGCGCTGCACTTCTTCAATATTACAGGGATAGTAGAAGAGTGTATCGACCACCACATAAGAATCTCACAGCAATGAAATCTACGGCGCTACGCAGACTCCAGACAAATAGATACACCTACTTACACAGGCTACCCACAGCATACAGAGCAGGGTGTTTTTTTTAGACAATACAGATTTTTCATTAAAATTCTGACAGTCAGACTCCTGCCGTTTTCGCACATTAACTCTATGTCGAGGCGGAAATACTTTCCCGCAGCTAAAATGACGTTGACGCGACTAATTAACAAAAACTCGCTAATTAGTTTTTAAATTATTTACTTGAGGGCGAGTGTTTATATTACAAAGTTGTAGTGTCTGCCAATTTATGGCATACCTATTTTTAGAAATCGCAGAAGTTGCACGTAGAAGTTGCGCGCACAAAGCGCGGCGGAACACCGGAATGACACGTGACAGGGAAGTGATGAAACTTGAATGTAGGCGCGCCAAAGCAGAACCTCGTCAGAAAAATCGGCAAGGATTCTGAAATACACTAGTAGACAGCTTAATGTCTGTGGGCGAAGGGTGGTGCCTATCTGTTTCTTTCTTAAGCTATAAAGACAAAGTCTACCCTCCGCTTTACGTCATGGCTCACATGAGCAGCTCGTCGCGGAAATTAAGCAAATCCACCATGAAGCAATAGAAAAAGGGCACCGAGTAATATTCCAATGGCTGCCTAGTCACTGTGGCATTCAGGGAAATGACCAAGCGTACGCATCTGCCCGATCCGCTCACGACGGTGTCAGCAGTATCACCGTTCCCCTCTCAAGATCGGACGCCGCAAAAGAACTTCGTGTGCTAGCCCGTCATATCACGTTGAACTTGTGGAAATCATCGACATTTACAAGTGCACGACTGCATACCTTGGACCCTGATCTTGAATTACGCATCCCGTCCAGCTTATCACGATGTGACTCTACCTTGCTGGTCCGTCTATGGCTGGGAGTGGCCTTCTCAAATGCCTATTCGTATATTATTGGAATGGCTGAGAGCCCATCGTGTGAAGTGTGCGGGTGCAGCGAAACAGTCGCGCACCTTCTCTGTGAGTGCACCAGCTTCAGCTCCGAAAGAGCGGCCCTCTCAGCCGCATTAGGCCAGCTGGACAACCGCCCCCTCACGGAGAACAAAATCCTAGGGCCCTGGCCTACCCGGTCTTCAGCACGAGCCGCTCCGAGGGCGTTGTTGCGATTTCTCCAAGCAACCGGACTCAATGTCAAACTGTGACTGCTGGAAGAAAATGTTGCTGTGTAGTACTTGGACTGCGGTTATGACTTCGTTTTTTTTTGTTGTTGTTGTAATTTGTCGCGTGCTGTCGTCACAAACTCTTCTTCTTCTTCTCTTTCATTCTTTTACATCCCCTTTCCCCTTCCCACGTGCAGGGTAGCAAACCGGAGACTGCTTCTGGTTAACCTCCCTGTCTTTCCTTTCTCCCTCTTCTCTCTCTCTCTTATCTATAAAGAGGCGGGAAAAACTATTTTGCTTGTCTGCAAGAAGAGCTGGGGCCGCAGTGGCCGCCCTTGACTTTTATGCTTCCCAGACAAAGAAAAGGTTGATGTTGCGGTTTTCTTGTGCACAGTTCGAAAGAAACAAATAAACACTGTGCGCAAAAGCAAGGCAATGCGCGGGCACAAGTGAGTTGACTTTTCAGCTTTTCACGGAAACATAAGGCCGCAGCGCGCCGCCATTCAGGTGTAGTTCCTCCTATGTGACGGTAGAGTGTACTATAGAACAGAGGAGTGCTCGGAACGGCCGCAGCTGCAATGCACAGAAAATGAAGCCCAAACAGGGTCAATCCGCTTGTAGCGCTGCGATCGGAAGTCTGCAATGTGTCGTCGTTTAAGAGTTGCGCGCGGCTCCGCCAACGTGGTGCAGGGGTAGAATGCCCGCTTCTCACTCAAAAGGCCCGGGTTCGAATCGCACCTGTCGATGGTGGGTTTTTATTCTTAGTGATAACCTTTCATAGCTGTATTGGTTTTCCTTTGATTCTTAAAACTAGCTTCTGTTGCTACTTATTGATACAAAAAGTAACGTAAAATGTGAAATCGCGTTTAGAGTCTCGTATTCGCAAGAATCTCGGAGACCATACTTTATGTTTTTGTTTAATCCCGGGCGGTGGCGCTGCAAATAACTGCGCTCACTGTCAAATTTCTTCTATTCTATTTGAGGTTTTGCGTTACTTTTTAAAACAACACGTGGTAACTGAGGCTTGTTTCAAAAACAAATGAAAAACAATACAGCTGTAACAGATGACACTAGGAATTAAAACCCACCAACTACAGCTGCGATTCGAACCCGGGCCTTTTGAGTGGGAAGCGGGCATTCTACCGCTGAACCACTTTGGCGGAGCCGCGCTCAACTCTTACACGACGACACATGGCAGACTACCGATCGCAGCGCTACAAGCGGATTGACCCTCTTTGGGCTTCACTTTTGGAAGCTCGTTCCGGGCACTCCCCTGTTCTAGTACACTCTAGTGACGGGTGGTTCCGGTCTGACGTAGCAGAACGGTCGCGTTTCGTGCGCGCCTGGCGCGATAAGTTTCGATTTCACCCTTGAAATTCGATTATGAATATCTGGAACTACGTGCAACTTTCGTGATTTCTGAAAAATAGGTATGCCATAAATTGGCACGTACAACAACTTTGTATATATCAACACCTGCCCTCAAGTAAATAATTAAAAAGTTAATTAACGAGTCTGTTAATTAGTCACAGCAGTGTCATTTTACTGTGGCAAAGTATTTCCGCCTCGACGCGGAGTTCGCGTGCGAAAACGGCATGAACCTTATTGTCATAGAATTTTTATAAAATATGTGTATTGTAAAAAAAAAAGCACCCTGTATGTCCGTGGCGCGGGACCACACCACCTCTATTTCAGATTACGTGGGAACGTACACTACACAGTGAAGAACACCACAACATGAACAACGCATATAATATATATATATATATATATATATATATATATATATATATATATATATATATATATATATATTGTAACGGGCTAAAAAGGACAACGAAGAAGACAAGAAAGACGACGTTGACAGACCCTGCAAGCTGGGCGCCATCTTGCCAGCCGCTGAGTTTATTCCCTGTATATATATTGTAAATATATTCTCCCCGTAACATCTTTGGTGGAGGTGCGGGGTATTTCACTTGCGGAAATCATGCCGGCGGCCGACTGCCACATTTCAACTCTAAGTTACGACAGAGATTCGTGTGCAGAGAAACCTTCCCCTACTACTCCATCAGACCAAGGTGCCTTAACTCAGATGATTGCACCCGATTTACCTACCCAACATGCTGATGAACTGCGCGCTCTCCTTGCGTCCTTTTGGGACATCTTCGACCATGGCGACCGCCCTCTCGGACAAACGTCAGTTGTTAAACATCGGATTGACACAGGCGATGCGAGACCAATTCATCGGCGACCCTACCGCGTCTCCCATACTGAGCGACAAATCATCCAAAAAGAAGTCGACAAAATGCTTTCTCGGAATATCATCGAGCCTTCCAGCAGTCCATGGGCGTCCCCTGTTGTACTTGTTAAGAAGAAGGACAACAGTTGGCGATTTTGCGTTGATTATCGGCATTTGAACAAGATCACAAAGAAGGACGTCTATCCTCTGCCACGCATTGACGACGCCCTGGATTGCCTTCACGGTGCACAATATTTTTCTTCAATCGACCTTCGCTCCGGGTACTGGCAAATTGCCGTTGACGAGATGGACCGTGAGAAGACGGCCTTTATCACTCCCGACGGCCTTTACCAGTTTAAAGTGATGCCGTTCGGTTTGTGCAATGCGCCCGCCACGTTTGAACGTATGATGGATGCCCTGTTGCATGGCTTCAAGTGGTCCATCTGCCTCTGCTACCTGGATGACGTAATCGTTTTTTCTCCATCCTTTGTGACGCACCTTGAAAGGCTATCGAAGATCTTATCTGTCTTCCGTAAGGCGGGCCTGCAGCTAAATTCGGCCAAGTGCCACTTCGGCCGTCGTGAAATTTCTGTGCTCGGGCATCTCGTTGATTCCTTCGGTGTTCGCCCTGATCAAGATAAAATACGGGCTGTGAAAGATTTTCCTGTGCCAACTTGTTCCAAAGACGTTCGCAGTTTCTTCGGCCTCTGTTCTTACTTCCGTCGTTTTGTCAAAAACTTTGCCGACGTCGCGCGCCCTCTCACTCAGCTCCTCAAGAAAGACGCTGCCTTCGTCTGGGGTCCTGAGCAAGCGGATGCGTTCTCCAATCTGGTACAACTGCTTACCTCTCCACCTATTCTCGCCCACTTTGACGTATCAGCTCCAACAGAAGTCCGTACCGATGCAAGTGGTCATGGCATCGGTGCAGTCCTGGCCCAGACACAACAAGGTCGGGAACGCGTTGTTGCCTATGCCAGCCGCCTTCTTTCTGCTGCTGAGCGCAAGTACTCCATTACTGAACGCGAATGTCTGGCGCTCGTTTGGGCAGTCGGAAAATTTCGCCCCTATTTGTACGGCCGGCCATTCACAGTCATCACTGATCACCATGCCTTGTGTTGGCTTTCGTCCCTGAAAGACCCTTCAGGCCGCCTTGGTCGTTGGGCTCTGCGCCTCCAAGAATTCGACTACTCAGTTGTCTACAAAACCGGCCGCTTGCACCAAGATGCCGACTGTTTGTCCCGATATCCTGTTGACCCCCCAGACAGTTCTACGGCCAACCTTTCTACCAACGTTTTCTCTCTGTCCGCTTTTCACGACATTGGAATCGAGCAACGGCGGGACACCTTCTTGCACGATATCATCCAAAGGCTAACATCCGCGACGCCCGACCCTTCCCTTAGAATGTTTGAGCTTCATGATGGTGTATTGTACCGTTGCAACATGCGTCCTGACGGCCCCGACAGACTACTCGTCGTTCCTCCTCACCTGCGTCAGACTGTTCTCGCCCAGCTTCACGATATGCCGACAGCCGGTCACCTCGGCGTTTCACGGACCTATGACAGAGTTCGCCGGCGCTTCTTCTGGCCTGGGCTGTACCGCGACGTCTCCCGTTATATTGCTGCCTGTGATCTTTGTCAAAGACGGAAAACACCTACTACCCATCCTGCCGGACGCCTTCAGCCGCTCGACATACCATCAGAGCCATTCTACCGTGTGGGTGTTGATCTCCTTGGCCCTTTTCCTACGTCCACTGCGGGCAATAGGTGGATTGCAGTAGCAACTGATTATGCAACCCGATACGCGATCACACGGGCTCTTCCAACTAGCTGTGCAACTGACGTTGCCGACTTTCTCCTCGAGGACGTCATCCTACACCACGGCGCCCCTCGGCAGCTCCTCACCGACCGAGGCAGCTACTTCCTTTCGAAAGTGGTTGATGACCTCCTACGCTCATGCGCCACCAAACACAAGCTTTCAACTGCTTATCATCCGCAAACCAACGGCCTAACCGAGCGCCTCAATCGAACTCTTACTGACATGCTATCCATGTATGTCTCCGCTGATCATCGCGACTGGGACACTACGTTACCGTTTGTCACCTTTGCCTATAATTCTTCTCGACACGATACCGCTGGGTTCTCTCCATTTTTCCTTTTGTTCGGCCGCGACCCTACGCTACCTTTCGACACACTCCTGCCGTCCAAACTGAGTTATACGTCGGAGTACGCTCGGAAGGCAATAACGAAGGCCCAAGAGGCACGCGAAGTTGCTCGACGCCGACTAGCGGACTCGCAGGAAAACCAGAGGCGTGTATATGACGCCCATCATCGTGACGTCCACTACGCGCCCGGCAATCTGGTTCTGCTTTGGTCCCCCACGCGCCGCCTGGGACTTTCCGAGAAGTTACTCCCACGCTATTCAGGCCCTTACCGCATCTTACGCCAGGTGACCGACGTCACCTACGAAATCGCCCCTAGTGACCCCACCGTCGTTCACCCTCGCACTGACGTAGTTCATGTTACGCGGCTCAAGCCCTACCACTCGACTGCCTCCTGATGAGCACCGGGTCGGTGCTTCAGCCGCCGGGAAATAATGTAACGGGCTAAAAAGGACAACGAAGAAGACAAGAAAGACGACGTTGACAGACCCTGCAAGCTGGGCGCCATCTTGCCAGCCGCTGAGTTTATTCCCTGTATATATATTGTAAATATATTCTCCCCGTAACAATATATATATATATATATATATATATATATATAGGTAAAGTACTACAACCATTAAGGAAAAAACAATAACAGAAAGAATGACAAGAAAATTACAGATGAGCGCTAGCACGATATCATAATTGGCCACTGCTACTCAGGTACATAAATTCTGCATCGCAGCTCAGTTGTGAGGCTGTGCCTGTCCTGTGCTTTTCTTAATCTTCGTCATCATCCACGTGAGCGCTGCACCAACCAAAAGATGTTACAACCAAGTCGTACTGAATTCCTAGTAGCCTAGAGCGGTACTAAATCCGTAGACTATGATCTATAACGACATATCCGTCACTAAAATGCGCTAAAGAGTGCACTGAGTTGCAGTTATTACCGTTTCAAACCCTTGAGCTGCTGAACATTCAGAAGTTGCTAACAGGAACACCAATATTCCTCAAGCGTGCACATTTTGAAGGCGCAGGTATTGGTGCGAACATGACCGCCTCCTTAAATGACGCATCTCAACGAGCATATCGTGCCTTCAAGACGATTATCAAAATGCGTTCGCTGCAATTAGTAATAGGGAATAGTAAAATTTTACAGTCCCTTTAGGCAACGCTAAGGAGAGCACATGCGAAAGCCTACGCTCTCACGAGACACTCATTACATTACTTTCACATACAAGAGTAGAAGCTTGGGCGAGTTTGTTTTGGTTCATGACGGCGTATAGCATCACGCGAACGTGATAAAAAGGACAGAGTAGAAGAACTACTCTGTCCTTTTTTGCTATGTTTGCGCACTGTGTTATACACCGTCATTACGTTGCCGTTTACAACAGACGACTTAGCCACGTGATCCCTAAAGCTACGTCACAACAAGAGCAGCCCCGGTCTTCTCAGTGGCGGTGCTCGCCTCCAATATTCGAAAAATAGGTGCCGTTACGCTACGCCATAGCGTGGTTTGCGTTTGACTCACGCGCATCAGAGACAACCCAAAGGGATTTCGTACGAAAAGCACGGGGCACCAAATGAGGAAGATCTCTATATATTATTGAAGACCGCATAGGCACGCGCGGTACCTTACACTCACCCTGCACAACAGGCGTCGACTTCTTCATCGGTCTGTCATCATCGAGTTCGGTGGTACGAGCGCTCGAGGCTTCGATGAGGGGCACACAGGTAGGAAAAGACTCGCTCCACACACCCTGGCCGAGGCAGTGAATTATTCTTTTTCCTTGAAGACGGTACCCTGTATGGCAGCTAAACTCGTAGACTTCTCTGTTTTTTTGTCGTACTTCCATGTGATCCATTTTCGGAATTTCAGGGCACCTGTAGAGGTCTGATTGAACGGAAAAACGAGAAAGAACGGTGGGGATCTAAGAGTGAACATTAGGGTAATATTGTTTTCGGCATGACAAAATACTGTGAACTTTCGGAGGCAGAACTATTAACTGCCTCCAATTCAGCATTTGTGTACTCTTCGTGCAAGAAAATGTTTCGTTCATGGCATATGGAACACTCGAGAGTATCCTGAACGCTTAATCAGATTAGTTGCAAGCCACATTAGAACACGTCTTGGCGACACATCAGTTCGTTTGCTCTCCCCTTGCATCGGTCTCCATCTAAAATGTTTCGTATAGCGTCCAGTTATACACCGGCAGCGAAACCTTCATGACACCTCTGGTACTTACAGCTTCAAGTGAACAGAACTACAAAGAATGCCTATAATTCATCCTTCGTCCTTATGGTACAGTTGGTGTGGCTTTTACTGTACAGGACATATCGACACAGGATGCATATAGTATATAATACCGACTGTTAGACAGAGAATACCAGCTCATCTGCAGCAATTGTGGTTCTAGGGAAGCAGGCCCAAATTAAATTCAGGGTGTCACACAAAACGGCATCAAAGGCGGAAGAAATCGCTGCCCGTTGCCACTTTCAAGAACGTCACCGATTAACTGGCACATAAATGAGGACGTGCTTTGTGATTGTTAGATAGTCCATCTAAAAAATCCAGTACGATTCATTTAAAAGTAGCATACAAGCAGATGGTATCTGGTGTTAGAAAAATCAGCTATCACTCTCTGGAAAAACAAGACGATGGCATAATAATTCAGCGGCTTCCATGTCCTTGTCGCAGGCTCTTCAGTCACGATCTGCAGCTAGCCCTCCTCGTTGTCCATTGAAACTCCTATTAAAGCGAATTTTGTAGCCCCGACACCGCACATGACACACATGACTTATTGTAGAAGCATGCCTGATTTGTTGGTTTTTGTACTGTTTTTGTATGTTCAATCTTTTTTATGCACATTTTGACTTCTCTGTGCAGCAGGGACTTTTTCGAGGATGCAGGCTACATGGCAGCGCGTTGTCGAGCACAGGGGCAACTTTCGTAGGTGTGACTGCGTATTTTTCAGGAATTGTTAATAAATTCCACGCATGTTGCTGCAGCTTAATGCGTTTTCTACATCCGCCACAACGTATTGGGTGGCGCAGGTTAACATTCCCTAGGCAGATTAATATTTTTGAACACGGGCTGTCGCCACACTCTTATTCAAGTCCTGGCTAACGCACGCCCAGTAGGCGGGACGCTTCAAAATTTAGAACTCCCGGCTATAGTAGGTATCAGGAAAGGAGTTAGCCGCGACAAGTGTATATAAAAAACGTGCACCTTTCACCGCCGCCTTATGGACGGCCTGCAGTATTAATTGCGCGTGGGTGTGGGCCGCGTGAACAGAGTACTGGCTACAGCCCAGCGTATGCTCCCGCGTGTTTTAACTTGTGCCCAGCCAACGCAACGTCTGCATACACAATTCTAAAACTCTATTAGCCCACAGTCAACCGCTACACGGCGTGCCATTTGACGTCAAGGGAGTCCACATTAGGGATACCGCAACCTGATTGCTTTCTTGCTTCCTGTGCATGCCACAAACACACAAAAAATAGTAATGAAGACGCTGGATAGGATCAATGGGGGATTAGTGAAGAGACCTTCGTCCTCAAGTGGACATAAAATAGGCTGGTAATGATGAAAAACAAAAGACTTCCTTGGACAAATTCGCGAAATATTTGCCGTCAAATGTACATATCTAACTTAATGTTCCGTCAGGAATATCGCGAGCTGAGGAGATGCTTCTGTGCCGGCTGTGGCTTGGCGTGGCCTTCACGAATGCCTACTCTTGTCTGATTGGAATGGCGAACAACTCCACATGCAGTTACTGCAGCTGCGAAGAAACGATCTCCCATCTTCTGTGTGAGTGTCCCCGTTTCAGTGCGCCAAGACAAAAACTTTCGAATGCCCTAGATAAACTTGATAATCGCCCTTTGTCGGAACAAATGGTTTTGGGACCTTGGCCGAGTCCGTCGTCAGCGCAGAAGGCTTTCAAAGCATTATTGCGCTTCTTGCGGACAACTGCAGTCTTAGAGACAGACTCTAAGCAGTGTCATATTCTCGTTTCCTCTTTTTTCTCCTTTTCTTGCTCTTTCTTTGTAACATCTCTCTTCTATCATCTTTTATCCCCCTTACCCTTTCCCCCAGCACAGGGTAGCCAGCCGGTCTAAGAAATGGCTAACCTTCCTGTCTTTCCGCTTGTTTCTTCCTTCCTTCATTCCTTCCTTCCTTCCTTCCTACTATCAGTAACTGCATGCTGCTGAAATCAAGTGCGCGCAGTAGAGCTTCCACGAGGTGCTCTAGTTCACCCTTTTCTCCTAAATCCACGGTAAGCAAAGCCTAAGAATAGACAGTAATATTTGCGTAATTAAATTACGCTCCTCTGGAACGTACATATGTGCCAGCGCCAAGTGCGCACGCCAGTGGATGTACCTCGTAATAACATCGCTGCACTGGCTTAAAAAGTTCAGAAATCGTTAAACACCCTCATTTTCGACAAATGGCCACTCTACGCTAACTTTCTTGCGATAATATGTCATAATTTAGCACTTTAAATTCCCCGTGACGACTGCCGAACTGAGGCGCAACCGCTTTGTATGTGCGCAATAAAAAAATCCAGCTTGCACCAAAAGTAGCATCCTTCATACACCATACTCGTTTAGTGAACTGGGAGCGCGGAAACAAAGGACGACACGGCAGTTGTCGTGTCGTCCTTTGTGTAGTGATGATGATAATGATGATGATGCAAACTTTATTTGGGTCCAGAGAAGACGCAGGGGAGACCCCAAGTTGTATAGTTCTTCGTCGTCTTTTGTCTGTTTCCGCGCTCCCAGTTCGCTGAGTATGTATACCAACTAGCCCACCTTCTATCGATCCTTTCACATACACCATACGTTGTCTTTTAGCATCTGCGTATAGCTCTGCAACACTAAACCCTATCACTCGATGGTGTCAAAAACATTCGCCATTACGGCACCACTATACTACGTTCTGGATTTCTGTTGTACGCAACGCCTCTCAGTAATCCTCACATAAAAAAAATTAAGTACATGTATACGTAAAAAACCCGAGAAGGTTATCCTATGCACTCTAGAGCCACAAACTAACATACCCCAGTCGCGTGCGCATGCAAATGGTGTGGATTCAGCTCGTAAATGTTTGCGTGTACAGCCGTATTAATGCAAAATGCACCGAATATTTATCAAAAGGTAGACCATGTATTCAGTTAGGCAGTGCATGCCCATGAAGGGGCCTTTCGCACCAATACTACTTAGTATACATTGCATGGACTCGCGCTTCCAAAAAAATGTTCCAGTGAACTTATGTGAAAAATATTGCATCACCCAGCGTGATTTTAGCGCAATGTCGGCTTTGAGAAGAGTATGAGGTGATTTAAATAGCGCGGCGGGACCACTATACCAGCGTGAATTGTGATGTTCTCAAAAATATGGCCACTGTTGAAGTCGTAACAGAACGTCGCAAATATTTATGCGATAACTACCGCTGGATATATCCAGTCCATGTTAGCAGAAAATCCCCGCCTGCGCACTGCGTGCCTGAGAACGGCGAACGGCGAGCCGCCGTGTCTCCAGCGTGTCGGTCGCGCGAGTGGCGTCCAAAGTAAACGGCATTTCTTCCGGGCGCAGTCCGCCGAGCGACCGCGAAGCTTCGTATAATCAGAGCCAGCTCCTCGCTTGCATAGTCGACTCAAACGTGGGCCACACTTTCTATTGAAGGAAAAATAATGCCTGCTGGAATAGTGTCATTCATTTGAGGGGAAACGACGTGCACTGTCCAAGGTTTAGAACCAAGATGAGTTCCTTTACAAGTAAAGTTCATCTGCAGTGCGTGCACGGCGCACCGCACCTGCTCGGGCGTGTTTGCATATTATATATATGGCCCACAATACCACGATTAATAGCGCATGTTCATCTCAGTGTGTAATTATTACGCGGAGAGGGTCGAGCCAACAACGATAACAAGTAAAGCATCCTGGCATATGAGCGTGAGCGGTTTGTTCTGAAGCACCGTCGACTACGGCTTCGAAATAAACCGAATAGGTTTAGTGACGATATCGGCTACCGGCCCCGTAACCGTCGGCGGTGACGCAGCCAGCGACGCTACTTAGAACACGGCGATTCTCCGTCGGTAACCGGCTACGTCGCTCTGCGGTTGCCACAGATGGATTCGGAGCTCACATTGCACGGCAAGCGAATCTTGACGTTGAAATCTCGTTCTATCCACGAAAGGCAACAGGCTGTTGGCTAACATGAATAGAACTCGGGTATTATGCACGCCAAAATTCTTTAAATGTCACTGAGGCGCCAGTGCCAAATATATGCGTAATGGTTTGATCTTTATACCAAGCACGCATGTTCGCTTCGGGCATGCTCCCAGCAACAACTTGAGTGACCTCCTACATATTTTCACGAATGTCATTAAAAAAAGTCTCCTTACGTATCAGTGAACGCTGCATGCATAATAACGACCTGCACTAATACGTCAGAACGTGCAGCAACCTGGTGCCTTATAACCCCGTTCTTTTACAACCCTCGCCGTGGCATGATGCGGTGTAGTGGTTAGCGGACGCGCTTGCTGATTTAATGTTCGCGAGTTCGAATCCCCGTGTGTTTGTTCTGAATATTTTTGTGATTTACTTCTGAGTGTAATACTTGTTTGTAGGTTACGCATGTTATAAAATGTTTGTCTAAACCTCCACATCCCCAGTTAGGGCTTCAATTTATTTTTTTTTAGCCGCTTGATATACCGCCTATAGCTATAGGACGCGCCGCAGCTAGGACACGCCGTAGCTAGGACATGGTCACGCGGAACGAGGAGACCTCTATAGCCGGCCTCGTAACTAGCCGAATAATCTCGGGCCTATATTGAGTACCGCCTATGAGATGAGCTGATGAGAAAACTACTACGACGCGGGACGGCTACGGGCGGCGCCGGCTTCAGGTTGTGCCGGCTTCAGGTTGTGCCGGTCTCGTCGCCGGGCTATAGACTGACACTTTAGGACATGATTGAGAGTGTAGAGCCAACGTTTCGACAAGTGTCTTGTCTTCTTCAGTCGATGCCTTGAAGAAGACAAGATCACTTGTCGAAACGTTGGCTCCAGCGACAGCCCCTGTTCAAGAATCTCTTCAAGCCTCCATCTTGTGAACTTGTGCCTTCCCAGGCATATTAGTAATGCGTGCCTGTAAATACTCAAGGAAATTAACTATGTGAAAACCATCTACTAAACTCGATTGGAATCGTACGCCGCATGCGGTGATTGTAGTTTGAGATTTCACCCACGGCTTGTTATTTTATTATTCGTTAATTATGATTCCCTCGTATTAAGAATATAAGCCAATCGTAAATGTACGCATAATCATGAGTTAATCATGCCGTTAAACAGAAGAAAGTTTCTGAAGTTTTTGCCAAAGGGGGAACAAGTCCGCCTTTTTCGGTTCGCCTTTTTAAATACGGTTTTTACTCTCTCCTCCGTGACACCAACTTTATGCAGTTACAGCGAAGGTGCGAACTCCTGCCAGGAAATCGGTAACGAGATCGGGCTACGTGTTCCAGGCAAGCGAAGATGCTTCCCCATTGTGCGCCACTAAATCCCCCCAGAGAAGCATTCAGTCAGTGGGCATAACTAGGAGGGCAATCAGAAGACGTCCCTTGAGATGATAAGAGAATTGCGGGTCTCTTTTCTGGTTCTTGTTTTCTCGTTGGCAGTCTGTACAACTAGCGTTCGTCGCGTGGCATGGAGCTAGTGAAATGGGTCTAAGGCTCCACGCTCCAGGTTTTGCTTATTTTTCTATCTTAGTACAATCATACGATTTACAATGTCATTCAAGCTTTCTTTCGCTAATATTAACGTTTGTTGGAGTGCAATTATTTTTTATATATTGTGACACTGATGCTCTGATGTAGTACATATTTACATCTGTCACGACTTAAACGACGATGTCTTGCGTCTCTGTTTGTTGATCAGCGCAAAAAAAAAAGCGTTGTCGGAAAATAAAAGTATGCATTCATAATCAGGGTGTTGAGCCGTACCCGATATAAACCATGGACCTAAAGGGGAAGTTATGCGGCGATATCGATCTGATTTGATGCGTGTGTGGAAACCGTGAAATTCTTGATGGCGGCATTTGACGGGATTTGTAATTGGCTGTGCTCATGGCGCTCGTAAAGGACAAGACGCCGTCTCACGTAAGGGGACACCTGTCTTGGAAGTGCCGGTTCTGAGTGGCGATAGGGCGGCTCACGAGAAAATGAAGGCGGGCAAATTATTATTTGGTTTGCATACACAAATACACAAGGACACAGTGGAAAGAGGGAAAGAGCAGGCTGACAACTGCCACATAAAGGGGTACAACGCCAGCCTACTCTTGCGGGAGGAGAGAAGAGATAGAGGAAAGGAAGATAGGAGGAGAGAGATGAAAGAAGATTGGAAAGTAAAGAAAAAAATGACGAAGACTTCGACAAAATAAGTAAAAAAACACGAAAAAAGTCTATAAACAGGTCCCGGGAAAGTCATCGTGCGGTATACCGACAGATGCGCACCCTGAATTTAGTTTACTCTTGCCGCTGAGTGACTTGTGGAACAAGACTGTACGCAGTATTGCAGTTTTCATTCCCGCAGAGACCACCTGACGACGCATTTTCGCCCCCGAGTGGATTCAGCAGAACTCCAAATTTTGAAGTGCCCTTTTTGAAGCTATATAGACACCATACATCTTGGCAAGTTTACCGCCTCTTCTGCTTTTCTATTTGATCAAGGTGTAAAATGACAACGTGAGTATACTTACGGTGACCGAGCACTTTGATTTGCCTCTCGGACTTGTCTGCTTTTCTACAAACAACATATGCCTTGTCGCCGAGTTGAAGGGTGAACTTCGCTCTCGAAAAGTATTGTTTATCATACCATCTTTCCGTTTCTGAAAATAAATTTTTTGCGGAGCCATCAAGAAAATAGCACATCAGTAAAAAAAATGCCGCGCACGCAGAGCAACGTTTATTGATAGACGGACAGCGAAAGTTCCGTCGCAACTATACTCGAAACATTTAAGAAACCGTTTTTAACACTTTCATGCTCTACTTTAATTACGTCATTAGAGACACGGCCGCTTAGAGATTATTTTCCTGCCCAGACGGGCATCATTTACCAAGCGCAGCCTAAGCAGCCCATTCTCTTTTATAACTAACTGCATTAATTACATTCCCACTAGCTAACTTAATGGCACATGTTTATATATGACAGTTCAAGGAAATCGTCCCAGAAGTCAAGTTCGGTGTCTCTACATATTGAAATAGGCGAGGAGACCTGGATAACTGGTGTGCAATTAGTCTCTCAATTTACTTGATTACGCACGTGGTGCCGCGAAGCGTAGCTCTGTATATAGCGTAAGAGGGTGTCGAAGTATAAAGCTAGAAATCTTTAATATATGTACGGAGTGATATGTGCCCGTAGTGTTAAGTTGATGAAATGTAAAAATTGCAAGGAATCCGTTGGCCAAAGCAACAGTAGGCTTGGTGAGCTATTTCATGCATTCAAAGTCGTCAAAAACTGTTAGGTTAACGGAGTAATGTGTCACACTGCACCATTTTTAAAAGAACAATACATTGTAAAACTGTGACATGATAACAATTTTTTGCCTAAATGGCTGCCTAAGGCGAGGCGTGCTCATTTGATGGCCGGAAATTATCGTGCATAGGTGTTTAACTCCGTGCTCCATGTACAACTGCAGCGTCTACACGCAAGAAAGACGGTTATGCTGCCGCACTGTCCATGCTAAGATACTCCACACTTGGAATGCCCTTTGTTTCTGTAGAACGTTGTAGCTACTGTAATAACGAAATATGGCGTACGAAATCCAGATCAAACATGTTCCACTCACAAAGTATGCGAGTATACTAGGTTTTAACTTACAACAGCCTTGATGTGCTTATAGTCGAATCAGGATTCCACACAGGGCCGCTAACTTCATTAGTTCATGAGCTACCTAATTCATAAATTAACTGTCTTTGAGAGATCGCATAAACTGTAGGAAAAACAGACCTGTTCAACTCCAGAATTGGTACAACGATGCACTTGATGGGTAATCTAACACATGCTTTGTTTTACGTCGTTAAATGGTTGTGTTATGCCTTAGATTTTGACTACCAGCAGTTTGCATGACAGCGATCGTCCTTTTGCCCTCTCTTGTATGTTTCTGAAGCGCTCTTCAGCAAGTTCGTACCAAATAGCTCGCGCAAATACCGTTTTAAGTTTCCATTACTTTTATTTGTTTGTGATTGGTAATCTGCATTGTCACTTTGTGCATTTTAAGCTGATAATATCATTGAACTTGCACATTCTGAAGAAAACAAGACACCAGCATTTGTACGAGAACTGGCGCTCGAGCACTCAGACAGAACTGTGCTCATGTCAGGCCCGTAACTAGGGGGGGGGGTTGAGGAGGTTCTGACCCCCCCCGAAATTTTTTTGATGCTTTAAGTTTTCGGGTGATACTAAAATATTTACACGCCTTCACAGCGACCACCAGCTGCCAAAGTTACACTGCAACTTTCCTGGCATTGCTTCCCTCTTCTTCCTTTCTTCAAACCTACCCTTTTACCAGAACACCTCAGCGCTCCCTCCCTCGCACCTGCCCTATTTGTACAGCTTTGCACTTCGCCCTCGCGTTCCTTCGTCTTTCACCCCGTAGCAGCTCCTTTATTGATTCCAGATGCTTTCCTTGTGCATTGCCGCAGGAGAAGTTATCCGTCTGTGCGGACCGCACGTGTCGGCTTTGGGTTCCTACGAAAAGCGCGTCTCCTTCTGTGAACGTAAACAGTTCGACAGCAACGGCAACACCAACACGACGTGCGCAAATTTGCCAGGGAACGAAACCCCTAAGCGGAAAAACTCAGCGGCGCATTCCGAGGACGCAGGCTGCAGGGTAAACTTTTCTCAAACTGTAGTCCTCGCCACCGAAACGAATCATCGAAGATGACATCTACTGAAAGACTGGCATATCCGAGCAACTTCGAACAACCTTAACCACACGCAAGGAAATCTACCTCTTCTGTACACAGAAGGTATATGCGCCTCCCTACAAAGCGCACAAAGCGAGGATACAGCTGGCACACAATCCGGCACCAGCGGTCAACTTTCACAGGAGAGAAAACGCCGCCAAGCTGGGCTGCGCGCGGGAGTACAGAGGCTGACGTCACAGCCTACAAAGTGCATTTTTGGGGGGTCACGGCTATTTAATTAGCGCAGCCCAGAGAGAATTATGCAGGCGCCCAGGGAGCCGTCTGTGAAAAGGTGACTTTTTCACAGGAACGGAGCAACACCTCCTTTCTGGACTGTACCACGGGAGTGCAAATGTCTCGGCAGTGCATTCTTGGGGGTTCACGTATATTAAGGGGAGTATGCAGTGCCAATGGAGTCTTCTGTGAAAAGGTCTTTAAGTAGCGTTAATCCAGTTTGCTGCAGCTGGAGTACAATAATGGGCCTGCATGCACACCAGCTGTAGCGGCGTTCAGAAAACACATGCGCCACGCGGGAGCCGGCGCGTTCATCACACTTCTACATTCTAGCCACTGTAAAGTGGATAAGAGAGGAAGAAAACATCGCCCGCCGTTCACGCCAGGCAGTCGAAGCAGTCGCAAACGTCTTTTTGGAGCCACTGGCCACTTCTGTGTGCGTGCACAGGATTGCGGCAGCAAAATGAAAAGACACTCTGCAACAACGAAGCAAAGGAGTCTTGCGTCTTACTTCAAGAAAGTTCGAACCGATGAAGCGGACGGAGAAGAACCGCCTCCTTCGAAGGATAAAACTTCGCCCTCCTCAGCACTGGTGGAAAGCCAAGCGCGTCCGAACTTCTGTAGCGACTCAGGAGAATGCACCGGTTTATATGAATCACCTGAGAACGAACACAAGCAGGACACCCATGCGCCGCCGGGAAATGATGGTGGCCGCAGTGCAACTACTAGTGACCTTTGTTCTACAGTCAACGCTGGGCAAAGTGACGCCTTTACCACTGGGCAATGCCCAAGGAAGGTGAGTGGCATGGCACCTACACATTCTGGTTCGCCTCCCCTCACACGTCTCTGATCTCTTCACTGTCTCTGCTTACGTACGGAACGACCTAACCTGCTGCCATTCCCGTCGCCGACTTCGCGCTGGCGACGCTACAGTGGCAGCTTGTAACACATACATACCGTTTTTGAACCGCGGTTACATTGTGTTACTTCATCAGGAGCCGTTGGTCGCGGTGTCCCCGGCTTTGGTGGTGCTATTGTCCAAACTTATTTCTTGCTTTAACCAGAATTTGAGGTTGACATACCAATTTCTTTATTTGGGTACAAATAATTGAAAAGTACCATCGAATTATTACAAGTAAGCGATGTACTTGTTTTATTCACGAAAATAAGCCAGTATAAATCTTAAAAAATGGCAGCCGTTCTACACGCAAACCCCCCCCGAAAAAAATTCCTGGGTACGGCCCTGGCTCATGTACTACGTGAAGATGCTATTAGGTGAACTTCTTGGCGCTCGAGTAGCTTTACGTTTATCATAATATATAGCGAAGGTAAATGGCGTTGCCAATAAGTGAACGGAGCGAAGTCACGTGAGCCGTAATTCTGGAGTGCGTGCTTATTGGTTTTCTATGACCATGCGCGTCATAAAAAAAAGGACACCATACTTACGAATGCGTGCATTTGTTCCTGGGAGCAGATTAACATGTACTGGGATACTGCTCCAACACACCACCAGTACTTCTCTGTTTGGTTCCACATACACTTCTCCGCCGGGGACAGTGTGCGTTTCACCTTGGAAGTACATGTAGATACCACCAAGCTCTTCCGATTCTCTGCCGTAACAGTAAGGCACTTCTGGAACCCATTGGCCATTAACGCATTGGGAGGTTGGAGGGCCTTTCAGAATCGTTTCGCCGACAGGTTCGCAATGAAATATCAGCTCTGTTCCATTAAGGACGCTGCCTAAGGACATTATGCGAATATGGGCAAGGTGGGCCTTGAAGCGCTCTGCTCTCCTCGGGAGTGTGCAAGTTCCTGGTGGTACTTCTGGATCAACTGTGAAAGCAAAGAAAAAAAAAGTCGCACGGCACGCTTATATTAAAGTGGTTAGTTAATGACGCATCGATGCATTATTTAAGCATAAACTCACACGAGAGAAAATGGAAGCATCCAAAAATTGAAAAAAAAAAAACAGCGCAAAAACAGGACGAAGGAGGGTGACACGAGGACGGGCGCTGACTGCCAACGGAAACTTTTATTGAAGAAACCAGGAATACATACATGCACAAAAGAATGGAAAAAAGAGTAGGTTAGAAATTTAGTGACGTGCGTGGCGTCAAATATCTTATTTCTTTTTCGAACAGGTCAAGCGACGGAACGCTTACATATCGCTCGCCCCTTTGTCGGATAGCAAAGGCTTCGCAAAGGCTTCGATAGCAATATCTCCCGCGCGCTCCGTTGACGATAGCGTTTTAGGAGGGGACGTCAGACAGACTGGGGGTGACACCAATGCCTAGCACAATGGCTCGGTTACTACCGACAACACTCTTTAATGAATTGGCGTGTTCCCGAAGCCTCTCGTTGACGTACCGCCCAGTCTGTCGAGAGGCTTCGACCACCATCCAGCGGCCGTGCTTCGACAGACAACGAGAGGCTTCGGGAACACGCCAATTCATTAAAGACTGGTGTCGGTAGTAACCGAGCCACACATTGTCCTTGGCATCGGTGTCACCCCCAGTCTGCCTGACGTCCCCTCCTAAAACGCTATCGTCAAAGGCGCGCGCGGAAGGTATTCGAAGCCTTTGCTATTCGCCAAAGGGGCGAGCGATGTGTAAGCGTTCTGTCACTTGACCTGTTCGAAAAAGAAATACGCTATTTGACGTCACGCACGTGACTAAACTTCTAACCTACTAATCTTTTTTTTCACTCTTTCGTGTATGTATATATTCCCGGTTTCTTCAATAAAACTTTCCGTTGGCAGTCAGCGCCCGTCCTCGTGTCACCTTCCTTCGTCCTGTCTTCTCCCTGTTTTTTTTTTTTTTTTTAACTTTTGAGTTATGTACCAACTAGCCCGCCTTTCGCCGCTTCTCCAATGGAAGCACTGATCGCATTACACACCGCAATCATTATGCTGTTATGCATCATTTTTTGTTTTAGTATCCAACTTTGCGAAACACGCTGTTGGTTATAATAGAAAGTTTCTTGCAAGTTGTTCTACCCATACTTTAACGTCGTCGTCGTCATCATACCCTCATAATTATAACCATCGTTATCAGCATCATCATCATCTCATTATTATATCCCCTGCGTCACAAAAGCCTCAACCAATGATCTCTAATTTGCTCTTTTGCGCAAGGTTATTCCGCTTTATGCTTGCAAATTTTCTAATTTCATCACCGCACCTAACTTTCTGCCATCATCCGGTTCGTTTCCCATTTCTTGGTATCCATTCTCTCGCACTTACCGACTACCCGATTTATTTCCGACGCATTACATGGCCTGTGCAGCTTAATTTCTTTCTCTTAATGACAGTTAGAATGCCGTCACCTGTGTCTGCTCTCCGATACACTCGGCTGTGTTCCTATATCATGATGTTACGCCTATCATTTCCCGCTCCATAATTTCTTGAGTTTAACCCACCGCGGTGGTGTAGTGGTACGGTGCTCGCCTGCTGACCCGCAGGTCGCGGGATCGAATCCAGGTCGCGGCGGCCGCGTCTTCGATGGAGGCGAAAATGCTTGAGGCTCGTGTACTTAGATTTAGATGCGCGCTAAAGAACACGAGATGGTCAAAATTTCCGGAGCCCTCCACTACGGCGTTTATCATAATGAAATTGTGGTTTCGGTAGGTTAAAGCCCAACAATTATTACATTTCTTGAGTTCAGTTTTTTTTTTATCCTCCGAGTTTCCGCCCCATGTAAGTGCATGCAAAATGCAAGGATTCTACACTTTCCACTGTAGGGACAGCGGCGAGCTGCCGGTCATGATTTGGAAATGAATGCTGTATGCGCTCTAGCTCATCCTTATTCTTCGGTAAATTTCCTTTTCTGTTAGGGATTACTACTGCAAAATAGGATACAAAACTCCGTCAAATCGTTGCAAGAAGTTTGAAAGAAGGGTACATAAATGCAGTTGTGCTCTAAAAGAAGATTCCAAGTTAATAAAATGCCGAACGAATGTAGTGTACAATATTCACGGATTGAAAAGCGACATCGTTTTCTTTTTTGTGTGTGTTTTTTAGTATCAGGACAGCTATGAGCAATGCTCGTGATAACCGCGTCATGTCGCTGTAAATCTGGCCGCTAAAGGTAATGTTTGCTCTGATGCAAGTGTTCGAGTCAAAATCATGCCGATATGGCACGAACTGTAGACACTGGAAACAAGGGTACGTCCATTACTTGGCCCTAAACTTTCGCGTTTCCCTTCCCCCAGTATAGGGTATTGGCCGCGAGATCGAACAAAGCCGGCACCCAGCGGCGAACGGACGAAGCCCCGAAATGTGGATGCGGGTGGTCCGCCGCCGCTCCAGCAACAGTGTGCCTTGTGTTTGCTGGAGAATTCGCGATGGAAATTGCAACGGGGACGATTTGGTCGACGTTCAGTAAACTCATTCTTTCCTTTTAAATGCGAATGCATTTCTTAGTCGGGGGTTGTCCTGCGTCCCAGGCCGGCATGCGCACAGATCTCTCCGCGCGTGCTCCTCCTCGCCCCTAGCAACAGCTGCGCCGCGCCTAGCAACCGAAGCAGGTGGTGAGCGGCGGAGGGTAAGGGAGAGGAGGAGCGCGCGGGCGTGTGATGGCGCTTGCATCGCGGAGCAGCTGAGGGTAAGAAAGAGGAGGAGTGTACCCGGTGAGGGTAAAGTCCCTGAAACTTCGTAAAGTAGCGACACTTTCCTCCTCCGCTCGCGTTCCTCCTCGTTCTCCGCAGAATTAGCGTGCACATCCAATTTATCCGGTATTATGGTTGCCTTGTACAAATAAACCCGTGGTATGTAACAATGCAAAAAACCCCGGTTTCATAGGTGATAATATGTTACAATGTGCAGTATAGTCATGTATGCTCCAGAGCTGGAGACGACAAGTAGATGTTCAATATCATCATTCATATGTACATGAGGTTACAGAAGACGAGCTGGCGTGTCTGCATGCGTGTAACGCAATAAAACCTCTTCAGACAGTCATAATTCCAGCCCTATTCAGCCAAGAAGATGTCTTAACGCGCATTTAGAGACATATCGAACCATTTTCAATATATTTAGCACTATTAGGTTGGCATCAGTTTCTTGAACGTCTCAAAATTAAGTAAGTAAATAACTGGTAATTGTATATTACAGCTTTTTCTTCCCCCACATATATCGCAGACTGCATATGCGATGAGAAGATATAATTTTTCTTTTTGGAGAGCCGAGTTCTCATTTTCCCGCACTACACCAGTCCCGTTGAAGTGATGAAGTCGACGTGTAACTTGAGGAGGGCTCGATATTAGTTGCGATGCGGATTTGTGAGCTTTATCACTACACTTAACGACGGCATCGTGTCGCAGAATCTTAGCGTGAAAGTCATACTTAGAGCGCAACGAAAATAGGGACGCAAGAAAGAACACCAGAGAGTCCCTGCTTTCGTCGCGCTGTAAGCTTAAGCATGAATTCGTACAAACTGGCCCAAGTTGCAGTTCTCGTACAAGGCAAACGTCGGAGACCCTTGAACACAATCAGGTTCTTTTAAGCAAAGCTGTTGATTGTGTACGTAAGAGTCGCGTATTAAAATTCACGAAATACATGCCAAGCCACGGCTCGTCGCATTTCGTGGCACTGCACATGACAACAACAAATACTGCAATACACACCTCCTTTGATATAGGCGCGGGCGCCCTATGCGCCTGCGCTTATATGGGCTCTTGTATAATTGTCAATAAGGGGGTTACCCACATTTTCTTCCGCGGAAAGTTGTGTTCGACAGTGCGATTGTGGGGAAAATGTTACAGTTGTACGAGGCGAGTTGGGCACAGAATTCCGATCTCCCGCAGAAAATTGTAACCGAATTGACGTATCGCCGTATATTCGCATTTGGCTTCTCTCTTTCAGAGTAACTTAGTGTCATGCTACGCTGCTGTTCCAGCGTGTTCAACTTGCATATCATGGCTTTGTTTCATGAAGTTCCGAACTTCCAATGATTTAATATACTTTCGCACATTGTTAAACGATCTTCGTAACTAGTTTTCATGCGAATAACCAATGATCAAACTTACTTTTCTCGCACCAGGGAGCATTAGGATACCACGTGCCATTTATACAATGCAGGTCTGCTTGTTTCTCACGTCGATGCTGCTCGCCTCTAAAGTGATACCCATCTTCGCATTTCACAATGAGGCGAGAGCGGCCTTCATTCACGATGGTTCCAGGCCCCATTTCCGTCTATAAAGAAGCAAGTGACCCTCAGAGCAGGCATGTTTCACAGATAACTCTACCCGAATCACATGTGCATTTTTTGGGGACTAAAAAAAAAAGAAAGCAAAGCAAGCCCCCACAAGATGCACTTTCATTTCGTACGCACGGAAGTGGATGCTCGCATCTTTCTTCCATGTACTACATTTGTCGCTGATTTTCGCTTCCAATCTCTGCGATAAACATTAATCCTCATTTTACGTCTATTTTTTTATTAAACTTATTGTTGCTACGGCAACTTACCATTGCGCGATAAGCTAGCTGCGTATTAGTTAAAAGAAAAAAAAACACAAACAAAATGCCATATATTCACAAAAGACACTGGCTAGCGTCCTGAAATTGATTTCGACAGCGCTCTTGCAGTGGACACCCGAGGAGAGAGAAGAAGAAGCGACGCCGCTTTCACAACCGATACAGTCAATCCCCCAGGAAAGGACCGAAAGGGTTCCGAAACGTCGGGCCCACCAAAAAAATGTCGCCCGCATCTTCCCACGGGGGGAACTCGAGTAAATGCGCCGCAGAGTGGTGGGGGTATCGAGTGAATGTTGCGTAATTGGATTTCGCAGAAGCGTCGCGCTGCCTGAGTGATGGATCCGCTGCTCGACGTTCACCAACGGTTGCTGCTTCTCGAGCACGACGTTCAGGATCCACAGCCCGTCGTTGCCGTTTCGCAGCTGCTTCTCGTTCCCCGAGTGAAGGATCCGCAGCCCGTCGTTGCCGTCTCGCAGCAGCTTCTCGTGCACGAAGTTGCGGGTCCGCAGCTTGCTTTAAACGCTTACGTTCAGCGTCGTATGCTCGTCTCTTCGCAGCCTTGTCTTCTGCGTTGCTTGCTGTTGTTGACGCCGACGACGGTGAGGGTCGGGTAACGTTGCCTTCAACGAGTGGTGGGACGCTGATTGAAGGTACTGTTGCTTCCATCGAATCTACTCGAGTCAAGCAAAGCGTCAAGTCAAGCAAAAGCCAAGTAAGGACGCCCTTGACTGAATTCCGAACGGGCGCCCCGCCGCTTACGCGTATATACACACCGCCCGTGTTCGATCGAGAGGAAGGAGGGACGGAGAGGAGGAAGGGAGGGAGAGAGAGGAGAGGCCTGCTGCCGGCACGAGACGAGCCGAGCATGCGAGGGAGGGAGAGGAGAGGCTTGCTGCCGGCACGAGACGAGCCGAGCATGCGCAGTGGGGGTGTGGACGGCGGCCGACGCCGCAGGTGCGACTAAGAAATGTTCCGCATTTTAAAAAATCAGCTATTTTCTTCGCACGTAGTCGGTCAAGGCGCCGCGCGCTTCCTGCGCCCCCGGCGGCCGCCTTGAAGTGAAAACCATGATACAACATAGTCATGTCACAGGCGAACAGTAGTTTCTTGCCCGTCACGCGCTCGCCCAACCGCCCTTCTCTGCATGATGTGCTGCGTGCGTGCGCCTCTCCAATGCAGTGGAACGTTTGCCGATGGAACGCCGTTCCCTCTGCCGTTCCTTCGTCAACGTAACGAGTTACCGTTACAGTTCCACCGATCCTCAACGGAACGGTGGCGTTCCTCCGTTCCTCCAAAAAGGAACTAGTTCCTGGAACGTCGTTCCGTACAACACTGCTACCAATAAAGCTTAAATCTTTCATTTCGTGTCCCTTTCAAAACTGTTTAGAAGACAAACATTGAATGTGAAGGCAGTCTTACCGGACTATTAAAAGCCGCAACTGACCAGTGCGGTTTCTGCAAGACCTTGGAGCCAACGTGGCGTGGCACGGTACATTCTTCTGCGACATGAAAGGAAAGACTTGGCATTCATGACGTAATTCGTTCGTTAGAGGTTCGTGCTATTACCGGTCATATATATATGTAGTGTCCCATTAAGCCACCATAAAAAGATCAAAGATATATATATATATATATATATATATATATATATATATATATATATATATATATATATATATATATATATATATATATATATATATATATATATATATATATATAATTTTTTATGGTGGCTTAATGGGACACTAAAGAGCAAAACGATTTTTCTCGTATCAGTAAACTACTTTTTCACGATACCAAACACACCATGCTTGCTGTGAGAAGACGCTTAGTAAGCGAGAAATCGCGCGAAAAGAAAATGTGAGTGGCGACGCCACCTTGAAGTTTCCGCACCATTCGTTGTGACGTCACATATTTCGACGGCGGCTACTAGGCCCTACGTAGTTCCTAAACGGTAAAAATGAAGTACACAGTCTTCTGAGGGGGCCACAGAGTTAACATACCAAGTTTGACAGAATTTTGTGGAGCCAATGTCGCCAAAATACGATAAGTACACTTTGAAATCCGTGACGTCACGCGTGAAAATTTTGGCGCAAAATTTACAAATGAAAATATGAACCTAATTTTCTCCTTCATTAATACACCTATGGCAGTGAAATTAACGGCATTATAGTTCTCAAAGTACAATTTATCAATCTAAACCTATTCAATGTTTCTCTTTAGTGTCCCTTTAAAAACGAATAGTTTTCGTACGCAATGCTGTATAATGCTATGTTAAACAGTTATATAACGCTTAGACTCCAATGTTTAGTAATTATGTCTTCATAATCAGCAGGCAAACGACCTCGTACCTGGTAGGTAAGCATCCCCATGTTTAAATGACAACGAAAAGGTTTTTTAAATGCGAAGCATTTTTCTTATCGAACCCAAGACACTTCGAACGTTTCTATCTATCTATCTATCTATCTATCTATCTATCTATCTATCTATCTATCTATCTATCTATCTATCTATCTATCTATCTATCTATCTATCTATCTATCTATCTATCTATCTATCTATCTATCTATCTATCTATCTAGCACCTTGCGTCTGGTGCTCTCGTGATCGCCTCCTTAACTTAGTGTAGACCAAAATTGGCATGGGAGAGTAAAAGGGTTTGACGAATATGACTGTCTGGTCATGGCATGAATAACCTGAAAATCCTGCCGCGTACGTCGTCAAACCCTTCCCTCCAGACGCGTGTGGCACATACCCGTATACCATGGGCCGCGGTATACGGGTATGTGCCACAGGTGATTGAAAGTTTATATCTACCCGGGAATGTTGAGAACAGACATTGGTAATTTAAATGCGAGAGCGTTAAGAAAAACTGACATCAGCAGCGTTGACCCGACGAATGCAAAAAATAAAAATAAGGATCCCAGCAGGAATCGGACCCAAGCATTCCCCGTGGTAGTCAGGTATTCTACGACAGAGCCACGCGAGCTCTAGAAACTGCTTTGGAAAAACACCCTATGCAGGCTTCATGCCAGTGCAACATCAATTGTGGTGGTAGGGTGCTGGCCATCTAATTTTATAACAAAGCAATAAACACTACATAAGTACTCCTAATGATACAGACGTCAGGTCGAGTTAGCGTCAATTCTGGTTCCAGTGTTGACTCCGCTTTTATAGTAGTATAATTAACATTACATTTGTACCCTATGATTCAGCAAGCTACATCCAAGCGTTGCTAGACACCGGAGGAATACGCCAACGAATGTTACGCATGATAATTCACATCATCGCTCCGTAAAGTGCACTTCTCTTTGTAATACTTACGGCTGTGCTCTAACCTGAGTGCTAATTCACCTTGTAATGCTTGGCTCAAAGACAAAAAAATGCCTCATAGAACTAATAGCTGTCTGCTTCGCATGAAACCGATTCCCACAAGGCGTGGGATCTGCCGAATTTTTTTTACCGCCAACTAAGAATTCCTTCGCATCACAACTATAAGTGTAACCCTATGTCTTACGTGATAAGTACCCATATCCGTCATCCTATCGCTACACGAACAAGTACGGCAAATTAAGCGTGTTGGCAAAGTTGTACGGTGACTGACTGAACAGCGCTCTAAAATAGCGCGTGAATAGCGTGCGCGTGAACCAATCTTCGATGCACCTCTTGGACAACGACGTGACCTTCCTTAACACCTGATGAAAGTATCATGCTGCTGTTTTTGTTGTTATGGAGGGGGCTGCCATATTCTTTCCTGGTTGACTCTCTGGCTCAGGCTCAATGTTAATCGATTTTACATGTGTGTTTGCGTTATTGAGCGCATGCTTAGAGTGGTAGTGTAGTGCTATTTTTACTTTGTAATATACGAAATGTGAGAGATAACTGGGATTACAACAGCATATGTTACATTTGTGCCTCGAAGCGTCATTATGACAGAACGCCGAGTGTTTCAGTTCCACGCTTTTTTGTGAATAATTTTGATTTCACCAGTCAAGTGCGGTTTCCCGCTGGGGTGCGATGGAGGTGGAGCCCAACGCGCGACCACCGGACACGGGTGTTGTGGCCGCGGGTGTTGCTTCCAGGAAGCGCAACAGAGCCGAGAGCGACACTGACAGCGATGACACCAGAATCTGGTGACGACACCTTCAAGCTGGTGAGTAGCCGCGTTTGTCACTGGTGCCAAACGAAATAAAGGAGGTCAGAGTGAATACCCGCAAGAACATCCTAGCGATTGGCGTTAACCACGTGACTGCGCTGGATACACTGCGCGCAGTTACGGAACTTAATGGCATGGAAGTGCACTCTCATATAATGAAGGGAAAAGAAGTGAGCACTGTGGTAATTTATGATGTTGACGAAGCCATTGCCAACACCGACCTACCAGTCCTGATGAAGCCTGCGTCAGGAAACACCAGATAGCAAGCGTGTGTCGTCTCGGGAATTCGCGATGCGTAAAGGTTATATTTAAGGACGAATCACTCCCATCACATGTAAAAGTGGGCCACTTCCGACACGCAGTTTGCCCTTTCGAACTGAAACCGCTTAAGTGCTGGAAGTGCATGAAGTTAAGTCACGTGAGTAGTGTGTGCACGAACGCTCCCATTTGTTCCCGATGCACAGGGCCCCACACCACGGACACTTGCCAAGCCACGAAATTGAAATGCTCAAATTGCAACGGACCTCATGATGCCTCTTCGAACGAATGCCTTGACGGGAGATGGCAATATTGAAGAAAAGGATTAGAGATCATTCGTCACACCGGTAAGTGGCTGCATCTATTACGTGCCGACGGTCCCGTCGCCGGCGGTACACCAAAGCTTCCAAAGCCTTGTTGCCATGCGAACCAAGCCCAAAACCGCCTCCATCTCTTGCACTCAGGACAAGCGCTGTCGGATCTAAGGGCAAATACGCTTCTACCAGCAATGGAGCTGACGCTTCGTTTTTACCACCCAGACCAAACGAAGCCGCGTCTAAGGACAAAGACGCTTCTACTAGCGATGCACTTGACGCTTGGCCTGAACTTCCTAAGCTCCATGCAATGAGCGACATCAGACTTCGACAGCCAGGAACACTTCGTCTGTACCTTGTAAATTGACGGACGAAGATAGACAAGTCGTCGGCACGGTCAATACTCTAGTGAGTGCTATTCGTGTGCTGCTGAGCAAGATGCAGACACCGATAGCTCGAGGCGTGTTGTAAGTGCTGGACACCATCACTCCAGTTCTCACACGCTAAAAGTCCATTGCTTGAGGAGACTAGCAGGAACAGCATGGCTTCACCGTCGACAAGATTTTGGGTGCATGGGACCGCGCATACAGGTTGCATACAAGTTGCATAAAGCAACCAATGCGGTGCTCTAATTTCAGCCACGGCACTTACAGTCTGTGATGACAGGCGCGGAACTGCTGTTACGTCGGCTGAAGCAGTGACTTTTCTCTCCTCCTCTCTCTCTAACTTTTATTCCCCTTAGCCCCTTCCCCAGTGCAGGGTAGCCTACTGGGCTCAGCCCTGGTTAACCTCCCTGTCTTTCTTTTATCCCTATTCTCTCTCTCTCTCTCTCTGAATAAATGTTGCTTTGAAGGCAGCGCCTGCCACGTCCATCTTTTTCTCTGTCCTTCTCTTTGTTAGCGCCGTTCGATAAGTCACCATGCGAAATTACACTAGATTTTTAAGAAGCATTTCAGCGTTTGGTTGTGTAATTATCCTCATCATAAGGACAATGACCTCGGCCGTGAAATGTATCCATAAGCAGACAGTAACCTTGCGCTAAACGTTTAGCTTACGTTTAGCTTCTAATCTCAGTCGTTATCTTCGTCAATAAAAAAAATGACCTCTTACGTAAGTATCCGTAATGGTTATCTGCCATTACAGCAGACATTTAGCCTGCAATGTCGATAGTTGGACCAATTGGTACGTCATTAAAGTTGAAAAAGCAGCTATAAACACAACGGACACAGAAAAAGAAGGCGACAGGATAAAACTGGACTACAAATGAATTGAATACAGGAAAAAAGCCCTGAACGACCTCCGGCAATCACCCGGCGCGTGCGCGAATCACAAATAAAGGAAAAAAAAAGTTTACATAAAGCGCGACGCGGATATATAATCACCCAAGACGGTACATTTTAGGAAGCGCACTTCCTTGTCACTAAAGGCTTACAGAGGTGGCACTTACGCACATGTTTCCTTGCGTTAAGATATGGAGTTTTCAAAACTTCTGTTTGCGACTTGCTCTTTCCCCGGCCTAAAATACTGGTGCTGTCAAACATCGGGGTGCATACGCACTATCTAACATGGCGCGGCAAGTGTGCACCGTCAAAAGTCGAAAGAGAGACTCTATACTCTTTCAGGCGGTCATATACACCGGCCTTTCTCGGCAGAGAGCGGTGGGGATTGTTCTTAAATCGAAGCTAGCAGCCATAAAGCTCAACGACCCGTTTGCAGTCAAAAGTTCAACGGAATTGACGGACGCCGTCAGAGCTGGACTTGCAGGTGGGACCTTCAGTTTTTCTGTGGACATCGAAGAGCCCTACTATTCAGTGCCACAGTGCGAGTTACTTCCATTGATGCGGGACATCTTGGAGAGCAGCGGTGTTGCTCAGTCGCAGACGTTGTGCCTGTTATCTGTAGACAATGTTTTGGAACTTCTCGCGAACTATTAAAGGGACTCTCTACCACTCGGAAAAAATTTTCTGATTGTGGTGAAGATGAGAAGATCGTTCGTCCCATCGGCGGCAACGAGCATGCTTTTGCCCCATAAAAAAGGAATTATATTTTTAATTTGATGTTGAAAATCGTGAAAGAATGACCGCAAGCGTCACCAAACAGCGATGTGGTCAATCTACTGGTAGGACAAGAAATCCTCGCAGGTAGACTCATCTTGCTTAAAAACAAACATGTATAACTTGGAATTGTATTTTACGCACTTGAGGCAGTTTTCAGTTGCGTCAGAGAGTATTTTTTTGCTTTTTAAATGCGAAGCATTTCTTAGCGAACTTCTGCGACTTTGAGCGTATCTATCTATCTATCTATCTATCTATCTATCTATCTATCTATCTATCTATCTATCTATCTATCTATCTATCTATCTATCTATCTATCTATCTATCTATCTATCTATCTATCTATCCGCCTACGACTTTGTGCTCTCCCGGCCGTTTCGTTGATCGGATGTATACCAAAATTGGTGTGTCATAACATGGCCTTATTACGAACATAAATGACAGGTCATATCATGAAAATCATGACACGCATGTCATGAAGAGCATAATTTACACTCCACGGCCCTTGGGCTCTTGTGGCCGTTCCGTTAATTTCATATATACCAAAATTGGTCCGGCGTGACAAGAGTTCATGACGAACATAATTACAGGTCCTAACATGCAAATCATGACGCGCATGTCATGTGCAGCATGATTTACATGACATGGCCTCGGGTCGCTCGCGGCAGTTTAAATGAAGGGACATATACGAAAACTGGTATGACGAGACATTTCTGTATGGCGAACATAACTGACACGTGGTAGCATGAAAACCATGACATGCATGTAATGTACGCCACGGTTTACATACCACGCTCATGGCGCACTCGCGGCCGTTTCGCTTACATATACACCAAAATTGGTATTGCGCGACACGACTGTATGACGAACGTAAGTGAGAGGTGGTAACATGAAAATCATGACATGCAAGTCATGTACGACCTGATTTACATGCCACGCTCATGGTGCGCTAGCGGCCGTTGCAGTAGATTGATACACACCAAAATTGGTATTGCGCGATGTGACTGTATGAAGAACATGAATAACAGTTGGTAAGATGAAAACCATGACATGCATGTCATGTACGACATGATTTACATGCCACGCTCATGATGCATTCGCGGCCGCTTCGCTAGCTTGATATACACCAAAATTGGTATTGCGCGACGCGACTGTATGACGAAAGTAAATGAGACGTGGTAACATGAAAATCATGACATGCATGACATGCACGACATCATTTACATGCCATGCTCATGGCGCACTCGTGGCCGTTTCGCTAGCTTGATATACACCAAAACTGGTATTGCGCGATGTGACTGTATGATGAAGAACATGAATAACAGTTGGTAAGATGAAAACCATGATATGCATGTCATGTATGTCATGATTTACATGCCACGCTCATGATGCATTCGCGGCCGCTTCGCTAGCTTGATATACACCAAAATTGGTATTGCGCGAAGCGACTGTATGACGAACGTAAATGAGACGTGGTAACATGAAAATCATGACATGCATGACATGCACGACATGATTTACATGCCATGCTCATGACGCACTCGTGGCCGTTTCGCTTGCTTGATATACACCAAAATTGGTATTGCGCGACGCGACTGCATGACGTACGTAAATGAGAGCTGGTAACATGGAAATCATGACATGCAGGTCATGTACGACATGATTTGCAAGCCACACTCCGGATACACTCGCGGCCGTTTTCCTAGCTTGTTATATACTAAAATTGGTATTGCGCGACGCGACTGTATGACGAACATGAATAACAGGTGGTAACATGAAATCCGGGACATGATGTCATGTATATCATGATTTACATGCCACGCTCATGATGCATTCGCGGCCGCTTCGCTAGCTTGATATACACCAAAATCGGTATTGCGCGAAGCGACTGTATGACGAACGTAAATGAAAGGTAGTAACATGAAAATCATGACATGTACGACATGATTTACATGCCATGCTCATGGCGCACTTGTGGCCGTTTCGCTAGCTTGATATACACCAAAACTAGTATTGCGCGATGTGACTGTATGATGAACATTAGTGACAGGTGGTAAATGAAAAACCATGATATGCATGTCATGTATGCCATGATTTGCATGCTCTACTCATGGTGCACTCGCGGCCATTTCGCTCGTTTGATATACACCAAAATTGGTATTGCGCAATGTGACTGTATGACGAGCCTAAATGAGAGGTCTTAACATGCGAATAATGTTATGCATGTCATGTACGGTATGATTTACATGCCACTGTCATGGTGCGCTTCCGGCCGTTTTGTTAACTGGATATATACCAAAATTGGTATCGTATGACACGAATGCGTGATGAACATAAACGACAGGTCATGCATTGTATATACCAGAATATGCGTTTCATTGGCATAGTGTATACTAGATTGTGCATGCATGCGTGCATGGCAAACATGCGATATATGGTGCACTGGATGCCATGGCATGAATGATTTCATTTCGCTCAAAGACAAACAAGGCGATGTATGCAGCTCTTTGCTGGCTGCTTCGCATTACATCGATTCCCACAGTGCGTGGGAACTGCCGCATTTTTTTTTCTCACGTATCCAAAAAAGGCGCTTGGTGGCACCGTCTTCGATTTCGTCTGATTCAACCCATGCGCTCTTCCATGCGGCCCTCCGTACTGGACATACTGTGCCACTGTACTGTTGTTAGGATGTCTCACATGCGCTGCGCTGTGAAGGCGTGCATTTAGCGTCTCTTGAAGAATCAACTTGACGTGGATTGCAACAGCAGTGCTAAAATAAACGCATAGACTGCGATTACAGCAATAAAAATGTTCTGTAATCGTATAATAAGGCTTCATTTAACCGCTAGCGCGCTGAGAACGATGTTACATTCATTACATTAGTGTTCAGCGAAAATAAAGTAATCTTACAGAAATCACATGTGCTTTCGGTTTTAATTTTTACCGGCACTACAATCGTCATCGCGTCCACCAACCCGTGTTGTGGGCATGTTTCACGCCAATGGAAGAAGACCGAACGTAGATAGAAAAATTCTGTTTTAAAAATTTCTACTCACTTCCGGAGAAACCGCTGCAAGGTTGGACTTTTCAGACGGTACGCTTTCTATTGCGGTACAAAACATAAAAGTGATGAAGGACGGTAGATAGTCCCTTTAAGGCGGAAGACTAAGATGCCACATTAAATGCGAAAACGAGTGATGAAAAATCATCACCATGTGATGACGCCACCATACGACGTCGTCATGACTTCAAAGAATGACAAAACTTAGGCCAGTGGTCTCAAACTCGCCTCAGATAGCGTGCCGCAGTCACAAAATGTACTCGCGCAAGAGCCAGGACAGTGAAGAAGCTTGAAGCGGGGAGAGGGAGGGAGAATGTTCAACAAACTGTCACCTATCGCTGTCATTTGAAAGAACGCATTCCCATATTCCATACATGGGTTAGGCGTGCAAACACGGACTCAAGAGAGAAGTCAAGACACCACAAACGCTAACAACTGTAAGAGGCGCACAATGGCGGAAAAGAAAGAATAATATATTAAGGCACGAAAACTTATCTGCGCATGCCCAGGCATTAGGCGAACCTATCAATGCGGCACGCGTGGAGGTCTACGTGAGAAATAACTGCGAAGGCATTTGATTTCTTCTTTACGCAAGTTAATCGACAGTTATATGCCATGCCTCAATCATTAGACGCGTTTCTTCATTCCTGTGCCTGTACAAAATTGCGCATTCATCAAATTTCGGCCTGCATTTACACTCTCGACAATGTAAAGAGAGATTAGGTGGTGAGCCTCCGTTTAATGATCTTTTATTTTCCAATAATCTCTGGTTAACACGGCGGCCCGTCTCTCCTACGTAGAAGCGGCCGTAGCTAAAAGGAACATTGAACATCACACCTGTACGGCAGTCGGTGAATTTGTTGGTGTGTTTTACGAAACAAATGTAACCGGAGGCTCACCATCTAATCTCTCTTTACATTAATCGCGATACATTACGTTGTTGTATTTCGTACTACATTAATCGTTACATTAATCGCAGTAGGCCAGTAAATAATGCGAGTACCATTTAGCAAAGTCGCAAACATTTTACTCCATGTGAAGCCGCAGGGCCCTAGAGAAACGCCAGTGGGCCGCGTGTTTGAGACTCCTGATTTATGCGGTCATCATGACGTTACTATGACGTGACGTCACATGATGACGTCATGACATGACGTCGTCACTTGGTGAAAGGTGGGCCGATCACGGAGGCAGTACAAGCCCAGGTGAGGTGCAGAAAACTTACAATGTCTTCGATCCTGGAGGCAGTGCGAAACCACGTTAGGAGCAGAAAGCTTTCAGAGGGGGTGGGGGAGGATCGAAGGATAAGAAAAATAAGACGGCTTTCGCCTTCGAATGGTCTTAGGCGAATGCACAAGGGACCCTGTGAGTTTGTGAATTCAAGTATGGTTGAATTTGGTGATCGTGTTTTTGTGCAAAGACATGACACCTGCATCGGCTCCATTATTGGTCACATATTAACAACTATTTACCTGGAAAGATTAGATCAAGTACTAGAAAGAACGTTGAATCATAAGTTGGTTGTTAAGGCCTACCGTTACGTCAGTGGTTATCTGGCTTTGTTAATCTTATCGCGTAACAAAAGTCTGAATTCAGTTGCTGCAGATGTGATCTATTCTTTCAGGTCTTGTTATAACGCACTTAACTTTATAGATGGACTACCACATGAAAATTCTATTAGGTTTCTGGACCTCGAGTCGACTATGAACACAGATGGTGATGTATGTTAGACGTATTCTCTAGGTCTAACGAAGAAGCCAATTTCTCTTACAGTTCGTGCCACTCAAAACTGACCAAGAGAAGTATAGCTACGTTGAGCCTGCAAAGTGTTTTTCAGAAAAGCTTTTTTAACACGAAAGTGTTTTATGCCGGGGTCCACCAAGACTTCACTGACGTATTTCCGTCACGGATATGACGTTCTTAAAATGTACACGAACATAATACAAAGAAACCAGAAGAAAAAGTTCCACAAACATGGAAAATTTCGTAATCGAACCCACGACCTCTCGGTCTGCGACGATAGATCGCCGAGCGTTTAACCCATTGCGCCACAAACGCATTTGCAGAGAGCTATACAGACGCGCCTTATATATCTAACACTCCTCCGTGTACCTGCGCTCTTGCTCGGGGCGGTGCCGCCGCCTACGAGCAGAAAAGAGAAGTACAGCGTTATGACACTAACGCGCACCGACAGTGAACGCTTCGGTGGTCTCAGCACTACGACGCCTTGATGCCAGCATTCGAAGGGACGCTGGCATCAAGAAACACTACCAACGCCACCTAGGTGGCGTTCGCCCTACTCAGCACAGCGGAGCGTGGCCTCCGCAATTAGCTCTGAAAATGTTTCTGAAGTTGATCGCGGAGGCTGCAATTGCGACGCGCTATACGCGCCGATTTGACTCGGTGACGATTCAGTTACGTGCTTCGTCTTTCGGGTTGTGCTAGCGTGTGCAGCGTAGTGCAGCTTCCACATACACTAACGGTGTTTCTCCGCTGTCAACTGACACGAGTGTGATGGCACCGACTACGAGAACTGCGGCATTAAGCGCCGTCGAAAGACAACGACGTCGGCGAGCTAACGTCGCGCAAGTGAGTTTGGTGCAGCGATGGACACGCCAGGGGGGAGCGGGAGGCCTTCGCGCGTTCACGGCTCAAGCTGAGAACTCTGCCTCTCGCTTTCCAGAAGTTGACCGCATCGCGACCCAACTGGCTGCCATACACACACCGAACCAAGACCGAAATGATCGTACCTTCGCCGAAGCGACCCGCCAGCGGGACGCCGCTCGACAATACGACGCAGGATGCCCAGCACACCCACAGGATGGTCCACGACCCGCAAATCATGCACCATGCGCTGCAGCGGACCGCGAGTTCACCAAACGATTCAGTGACAACCCGTTCGGTTTCGCCTGCACGGTTTGCGAACGCATGTGGTTCACGTGTGATTTGCGCGATGCTCCGGTGCGTGCAATAAAGTGTCTCCGGACAATGTATCCCGGTCGCGAGTCTTTCCAAGACTTTCGCTTATGTTCCAGCTGTTTCACTTTCGTGTTCTATACCGATTCCTATATTAGAGGGATCAACCACATGTTTTTTTACTAAATACAGTCGAGTTTCCAGAGGCAGGCCGACACGCTAATAACTGCTGGTCATCTGACGAAAGCTGTAGCAGAAACGTTGGTGAAAATACTTCGAATGGGAAAAAGTAATGCTGTATATGCCGAAAACAAGAAACTGGAAGTAATGCCATATTTAAATAGGCGTGGATTTCTGAGAATAAACTTTAGTTTGAAGTCAGCGCTCGTCTGCTCTTCCTGTTCCTTCTTGTGTCCCTGGTTTTTTTGCTACTTGTTCAATATAATGCTATATGCTTACAGACTTCCATACAAGTTGAAGTACACGTCGCGAGCAGATATGATGTTCGCGCGGTTATTTCCACCACATCGAAAACTGGCTAGGTTGTGAAGGCGTATTGGCGAGAAGGATCGAAGGAGGAGCATATGCGGTATAATCCCGCCGTGAAATTTGCATCCTGTGTGACGCAGGTAGTTGATCGGATTCCTTTTTCATGTGAAAATGTATATATCGGCCGGTTTGGCCGATATAATATTGATCTCTTGGGAGAGGACAATGTCTCTCTTTCGACTTTTGACGGCGCACAATTGCCGCGCCATGTTGGGTAGTGCGTGCGCACCCCGATGTATGACAGCACCAGTATTTTTGGCCGCGTAAAAGGCAAGTCAGAGAGGGAAGTTTTGGGAGCTTTACACACTGTAATGCGAAGAAAGACGTGCTCAAGTGCCACGTGCGCAAGTGTCTTGTTTCTTTTTTTTTTCAGCGACTAGCGCATGCGCCAGGTATTGCCAGATGACTTTAAATGGCCTGTTTTTTAATGAAATTCAGTTGCTAGTCCAGCTTTATTCTGTCGCCTTCTTTTTCTGTGTCCGCTGTCCTTATTGTATCTCATACATTTAGGATCTAGCTAACGTTTGACCTCCTACATAAACGAATATCTTCATTACCAAATAAATGATGGCATCCCACATTATAAGCATCCGTACCCACGCTTTAACGTTACAAAACACGTTTAGCTACTATTTAACGTCTGCGTTCGTCAATGATCTATATGGTTATCTGTAAAAAATACTTCGTACGTGAAAAGCACGAACACTATGTTGAAATGTTACGCTAATCGTTTTGCTAACGTGTTGTCTCTTATCACATGTAATATCCTTGTCACCAGCAGGAGAATGACTTCGTGCGTGATAAGCGTTAATGAAAGCTGCTATGGGGGCTCGTTGGTAGGACTTGATACTTATTCACGCTGCCAGGGACTAGATGAACGGACAAAAGAAAAAGACACTCACAGGGTGATGCGAGTACTAACAAATGGTTTTTTTTTATGTGCCAGACACACCCTTATGAACGACGCGAAAAAAAGAAGAAAAGAATAACGAAAATAACAGCAAAAACCAAAAAGCCCTTGTTGTATACATCAGTTAACCACGTGACATCCATGATAAACACTTGTAAGACCACAATGTCTAAGTTATCATGGCTGCCTTTAAAAACTCAATTTCTTTTTGAAACAGGATGATCGATGGTGAGTTAATACAAGCTTCGCTGGTATGAATAAGAAAAGACTCAATAATTTCCCTTTCTTTTGATGAGATGCGCGCTTCAACACTTGTGTGCCCGAAAAAGATGGCTTGAATTTGCACGCAGCGCAGTGCGTGGCCAAGTTACGAGGGTGAGTTAACAATGAACACGCATAGCTATGTTCTTTAAGCCGTGCATTAGGACACCGGCCCATCTGGCCGATGTACTTATTGTTGCAACACAGTGTGACGTCTTGTTAGATGCGCGCTTCACACAAATGTGCTGAAGCGCGCATCTAATCAAAATAGAAAGGGAAATTATCGAGGCGCATAACAACAAAACAAATCCCACAGAAAAATATAATAAAATTCGCGATCACTTGTGAACTCACTCCGTGGAACACATGTAGGCGGTTCTCCTGTCCATATTCCGTAAGAGCAGCGCAGTCTTCCCGGTCCCTTCAGTACCAGGGGGAACTCACAGTCGTAAACAGCAAAGGATCCATGTGACGTAGGCTGAAGTCGACGTGGCTTGCCGTCTTTTACACGATTCTGCAGCTCTTCGAAGCGACAGTCATCTGAACAAAGAGAGGTGAACAGTCAAGGCAGGTGCATTAATGGTTCGGCTGGCGGGCTCTTCGAAGTTGCGGGCCTATCTGCATTAGGTACGTGCAGCATCTACTTTATTTCTGTGTCGTTCTCTGTCACAAATATGCTGCTGAATTCAGTCCTCGCACACGGGCGAGAGAAAGTCAGAAAGAGGAAAGGTAGGTAGGTTAATCAGGGGAAATATCCGGTTGAATATCCTGTACTAGGGAAGGGGAAATGAGATGTGAGAGGATAAAAGAGAATAAGGGTCTGTGACTATACCACAAAGTCGCGACAATTGCACTGTCCAAGAACTGCATAGCAACATTGGCTGTGAACAGTAAAAATGTGTCTTCATTCCGATTTCTCCAAGAAACCACAGAAATGCCCTCATAGCGGCTCGCGTTAAGTCGGCGTAGGCCAGTGCCCTAGAATTTTGTTTTCTGTGTGTGGGTGGCTGTCTGACTGGCCTAGTACTGCTGAGAGGGCTGCACTTTCAGAGTTAGAGTGGGTGCACTTACAGAGAGAGAGAGAACTGCTAGACGGTGTGTTCCGATAAGAACGTCGGTCCATGTCCGCCGACCCCCTTTAATTTCGCTGGAAAAAGCATATTTTCCGGTCCTAGTCCCAAGGACAACAACAACAATCTTAGTTCCTCAAAAAAAATTTCGCCTTCCTCTAAAAAATACCGAAGTCTCTATATACTAGAGCACTGCACGGGCTCGGGCCTACCCGAAAACCCGGGCCGGGTAGCGTAGTTTTCACGACGGGCCCGGGCCGGGCTCGGGTTTCAAGCTCCGAAATTAGGGTGGGGCCCGGGTTTGAGGTGGCGGGCTCGGGTCGGGCCGGGCATGGACCTTGCTCAGTTCTTAAAGTGAAACAATGAATCGGTTTAGACTGATCAAGTGTACTCTGAGAACTCCAATGTCATTAATTGCACCATCATAACTTTATTATAGAGAAGAAAATCAAGGTCAAAGTTCCATTTTTAAATTTCGCGGCGAAATCTCCGCTCGTGACTTCACGGACGTCAGACTGTATTTGTCTATTTTGGCTCATTGGCTCAACGAAATTTTCTGAAACTTGGTATTTTAAGTCTGTGGCCCCTCATAGGTCAATGTACGTACTTCATTTTTACCGATAAGGAACTATGTAAGCCCCAGTATACGCCGTCAGAATCTATGACGTCACGGCGTTTGCTGCGCGAGTTTGTAGGTGGCGTTGCCACCCGCATTTTCATTTGGCGCGTTTTTTCGCGGCAAGCGTGGTAATTTTGGAATTGTAAAAGAGTAATTTACTGATAATAAAAAAAAAACGCTTTTCTTTGTAGTGTCCCTTCAAGTTTGCTCCAGATACGTTGTGCATACATATATGTTCCATATTCTATCTCGAAAAAGCGCTTTTTTATGTGGGGCAAGCTATTTGGAGAAGTTTTATGAGGGACAAGTATTGAACTTCTTTTGCTTCTTGCATATGAGCCTATTTGATTTTCCTGAAACGGGAGAGCGCTTATACAGTTAACCAGGCGCTTATATAGTTTAACATCTCGCCATCTTGTGCTTTACTTGCATTCATTGTTATTTTATAGCCCGAATGTTTTTCTTTAATCGCAGTAATGTAGTATAGTAAACTTATGCCTATAACGTATCATCACACGAGCGATCACAGAGCTCCACAGCGGGGAAACGTTCGTGAAAGTCCCAGCCCTCCACTAAAACGATAGAACTGCGCGGAGTCTCGTTACATAGAATCCCAATAAAGACACATTCTTTTAAAGGGCCCCTCACCATGTGACCTAACGAATTTTAGTTAGACATTGCAAGTTGTTGCGAGCCCAATAAAGAGCATTTTGCCACAAGAATTTTTCTAATCGGTCGGTTAGAAGCTGAGAAAAACAATAATTTGTAGCGGCGCGAAACCATGATGCGAGGAGGCGAGCTGCAAACTCTTGCCGCTCGCCCCGTGTAGCCTTCGCAAGCCAAATCCCTCCCCTGCCCTCTTCGGCACGCGAGCAGAAGGATCACATAACGCATACGCATGAACACGTCATGCGCACAAAATGTCACGAGCGCATGACGTGCCCGAACCAGCCCGAGCCCCCAAGACGCGAGCGGTGTTGTGGCGGCGTTCTTTGCGCTTCATCTCTGCAAGTTATGCCGAACGCGCCCTCGCCGATCACTTGGCTTTTAACCTATTACTGAGCACGAGAGCTGCAACATTTGTACGGACGCGAGACTAGTGGTGTGCTGCATGAACATAGTTAGACGCGGGAGGATAAATGAGCCTAATGAGCGCTGGAACGTGTGGGGATCGAGAGCGTCCTCCTACCTGGCGCCTCGTTCCCCAGCTGCCGCGCGCGTGCCGGCCGCGTAGCCCGGGCGCACTTAGGCACCGGCAATCGCCAAGATGGTGGCCAGGGCGCCTCTTTGTCTGGGCGAGCCAAGCGTCGGCTCCGTCCCGCGCTGGCATGTCCGGGCACGCTACGCTGGCGCGCTGCGCGGGCCTACGTCACAACGCAGCGCCATTCCCCATTGGGCCGCTGGTGACATCCTCCTCTCCTACGAGCTAAGATGCGCCCGACGACAGCCGACGATTCGCTCGTGGCGGCAGATGCTCTCAGGCTAGCACGAGAGGTTGACGCACTGCTCTAGCAGGCGGCTTCTCGTTCGTGTGCTCGACCGCTGCCCTTTGTGTGGTAGTCTTAGCGCCGCTGGCAAGCGTACTCGATCGGTCTTGCGGAGTTCCCCTTACGGCCTGCAAGCCTGTGAGTGTCGTACTGTGCTGCATCTTGGGTTAATAAACCCGTTGTTGCTGTTACCCTGCCTCGTGCGTGGTTTCTGCGCCGTGTCGGAGAAAACGACGAACCCGGCCGCAGCGTCGTCGCACGCAGCGGCAGTGGAGAACGTCGCGTCCCTACACGGTCGCGCTCGTAGGGTAAGCGTTTCGCAAACCTATCTCCACATAACTGGCGCCCAACTTGGTTTCGGCATGGCATCAGAGCAGTCCCCCTCGAGGCGCTCGTTCCTGCTCGATCTCCTGGCGACGGACTTGATCTCGTTCGATGCGGACGACGCCGGCAGCACGAGGTAAGCTCGCCTTAGCGGCCCTCGGCTTTCGGCCACCGGGAGAGATCCCGTTTTGGGCCTCCTTTGGTGACGACCGCTCGAATGTGGACTGCAGCCCTAGCCTAGCCAGTTTCGGGTGTTCTCAGCTGGTCGAGACACACGCGGAGCACGTGCTGTCGGGCCCCTCCAACGCGTAGTCTCCGCTCGCTGGCCTTCCTTTGTTAGCAGCGCAGCTGAGTGACCAAACCGCCGCACCGGAGCGTCCCTTCCTAGGCCACATGGTGCTGGCATTCACACGCTCGCTGGCCCATCGTTGTCACGAGCGTGAAGGGTTGACAGTGTCGTCCGCGAGCCAGCTCGCATAGGCGACACTCGTCCGCGTTTTCCGACGATCATTTTCCTCATGCGCGCCTTGGCGACGCCTTCGGCAAATGTGAGCCACCGTGCTCCGTCGTCGATTCGTTTGCCTGTCGCATGAGGCATCATGCATCCGTCGGTGCGGAAACCCTACTCTTCGCTGTGCCGTTTATTGACCCCTTGGGCCTGGCGTGCATGGCGGAGAACAGGCGCACGACCCTACAACGGCGGCGCCTGCCTCGGAGCCGCTGTACACAACTGCGGCACGGCTCCAGGCAAAACATTGCCTTCCATCTCGAGAGCAGCACCGTTGTTTCGTGCGGTGCTTCGAGGTTGGTTGTGCGCTGGGAGAATCGCGCGCGCCGACAGCGCTTTGTGCATCTCCCTGGTCTTTCGCTGCCCGTGATTCTCGGTCGCGTCTTTCTCGCGCGCACGGGTATCGTGAATGACTTCCCAAGCGGTGGCTACGGGGTCGTCCCTTTCGGCGCCCTACAACCGCTTGCAACCCTCGTAGTGACTACAGGTGCCTTTTAAGTTCGGGACGCCACTCGAGATTTCGCTCGCCGGTAGCTTGACTGCTATGTCAACATAGTGCCATTGGTGGAGGAAACGAACCCCATGGCGCTAGTCTGGCTTAAGCGCTTGCGCGAGCCCTCGGGCCGCCTCGCGCGCTGGGCGTTGACTTTGCATCGGTACAACTTCGTTGTGCGCTACCGAAAAGGGAGTTTAAACGTCGCGGCTCACGCCTTGTCGCGTGCCCCCGTTTCGGTGTGACACTTGTGTCCGCCTCTCGAGAGCAATCGCGCCGAGTAGACTCCGGGGCCTCTGGCTCCAATGGGTCGAAAGGAGCGAACCCCGACGGCGAATTGACTTTTGAGTCGATCGCCTCGGGTGAGCACGTCACTTCAGCCGGTATCCTGTTTGGCAGAGAAGAGACACCAAAGGCACAGCAGTGCGATCCGTTTTGGGCTCCAAGAGCCGGGCTCCCAAGGAGCGGGCGCGTATTGACAGTCTGGTATTGCTGTCGGCGCCGTGTGCCGTTTACGCAGTCTGGTATTGCTGCGGGCACGTTGGATTCGCATCTGTTTGTCGCCGGCGGGGTTCTCCTGCGCTCCACATCCCACCGAGGAAGCTCCCAAGGAGTCTTTCAAGGTGGGGGTACCCCGCAGTCTCGGGAAAGCCACGCTCGGCTATTTCCACGACTCGCGGTTGGCCGGACATGCGAGTGGCCGTAAGACTTTCCAAAAGTTGTGCCGCTCTGCTACCTGGCCAGGCATAAACGTGACGCTCTTCACTCCTCGTGTGACAATGCGTGCAGTCTCGTGCGGGCAAGACCCCCGGGCTCATGCAGCCGCCCTCAAACCCTTTCGTTGCCCGCAGCAGCGACTTCCCTTTCGTTGCCCGCAGCAGCGACTTGGGAGGGGGGGGAGGGCGGTCACACAACCGCAGGAAAACCGTAAGGCTGGCCCCAAGTCACGCCACCGGTAGTACCTGTGGAAACGCACTTAAGCAACCTTTCTCCCACTAACAGGTAGCTGGACTTTATTCCATACCTTGACAGTGAATGGAGATAACCGCTAAGGTGCGGCGGCACACGTCTGGAAGTGGTAGAAGGCCTTCTTGGCCGAAAATACCCTCTGGTGTATTGTCCAAGCCATAACCTGGCAAGCGCCCCCTTTTGTTGGGCAGCACTGTCAGGCAGGCACCCCTTTTTGGCAAGCCGGCTATGCCGGGGACACTTCTGCCCACTCCTGCATCGCCCTGTCGTCTCCCTGCGCCTGGCTCTACTGGGCCGCCCAGCCTGTTCCTGACCAGCTGGCCTGCTGTTCCCTGGTCCCTCCTGCTGGGGCCTGGTTCCTGCCTTCTGCCCTGCAGCCACCTCCACCCTGCCTTTCCCACCTGGCAGCTTCGGCAGCCGCCCTCGGCGGTTGGTCCGCCCACTCAAGCTTTGGCCCAGGCCCGAGCGTGGTCGCTCCGGCCTCCGTTCCTGGCTGCCTGCTGTTCCAGCCTGCTGTTCCTGTGTGGCCCCCGTCCCAGTGACTTCCGGCAGTGGGCTGCCGCACGCAACTGGCAGCCACGCCTCGTACGTTCCCGGCTGCCAACCTCTCCAGTCCGGCGAACTTCAAGCGGGCTGGCTGCCCGCCCTTGTGCAGTCTTGCCCCCGTTCCTCCTGGACTGTGGACCTTCTTCCCGGCGGTGGGCTCTCCCCTTGTGGTGGAACTTTTGTGTGGCCATGGCCGACTTTTGGACTTGTACCTTCAGGAAGACGACACCCCCCCTGTTGGACTTTGCCCCGTTGGCCAGCCCCCTTGCGGCTGAGCTGACCTTGCCACTTGGCCTCGGACAGCCTCTTTCACAGGCTGGCCTCGGTCTTTAGGAGGGGGGAATGTGGGGATCGAGAGCGTCCTCCTACCTGGCGCCTCGTTCCCCAGCTGCCGCGCGCGTGCCCGCCGCGTAGCCCGGGCGCACTTAGGCACCGGCAATCGCCAAGATGGTGGCCAGGGCGCCTCTTTGTCTGGGCGAGCCAAGCGTCGGCTCCGTCCCGCGCTGGCATGTCCGGGCACGCTACGCTGGCGCGCTGCGCGGGCCTACGTCACAACGCAGCGCCATTCCCCATTGGGCCGCTGGTGACATCCTCCTCTCCTACGAGCTAAGATGCGCCCGACGATTCGCTCGTGGCGGCAGATGCTCTCAGGCTAGCACGAGAGGTTGACGCACTGCTCTAGCAGGCGGCTTCTCGTTCGTGTGCTCGACCGCTGCCCTTTGTGTGGTAGTCTTAGCGCCGCTGGCAAGCGTACTCGATCGGTCTTGCGGAGTTCCCCTTACGGCCTGCAAGCCTGTGAGTGTCGTACTGTGCTGCATCTTGGGTTAATAAACCCGTTGTTGCTGTTACCCTGCCTCGTGCGTGGTTTCTGCGCCGTGTCGGAGAAAACGACGAACCCGGCCGCAGCGTCGTCGCACGCAGCGGCAGTGGAGAACGTCGCGTCCCTACACGGTCGCGCTCGTAGGGTAAGCGTTTCGCAAACCTATCTCCACAAACGCGGTAGAAAATTAATTTCTTTGCAAAGGGTGAAGTCTGCACGATGCGCAAAGCGCGAGAACACGAACGCGTGCGAAACGGAGGTAGATTAGTCTCGAATCTCGCTGCGATTCGCAGTAAAAATTAAAAAAAGAAAACGGACACATTTCGTTTGTGTGTTTTATTATTGCACTCAAGTTTTATTCATCCATTCAAGCAACAAATTACACAAACTACACGTCGTGTCAAATCATTATCGCAGTGTCACGTGCTACTGTTGGCGACGTCAGAGCACTGTCGTCTACGTAGAGGAGCGACGTCACAGCACTACCATCTACGTAGGGCCATTCTCTCATGTACGTCATCCCCTCATTCTCTGGGCGCGCGGACGCGAGAAGAAGGGAAAGCAGCGTTCAGCTTGAAATTTGACCCATTTACGCGGCGCGTAGCGTTGCAAATTTTGGCAGACGTAATCGTGAACGCCCAGTGCAGGCATTGCGCTCGTCAGCTCAAAATTGTCAAACCTGGTGAGGGGCCCTTTAACACGAAAGCGTTTTATGCCGGGGTCCACCACGGCTCCACTGACGTATTTCCGCCACGGATATGACGTTGTAAAATATAAAGACTAACAGATGGGAAAGAAAAAACTAGAAGAAAAAGTTCCGTCACCGGGAGGCGAACTTACGACCCCTCGCTCCGCAGCGCGCGGCGCGAAACGATTAGGCCACAGACGGCACGTTCTTTGCCACGCTAACGGCTAGCTATTTATATACACCATTTGCCGGTGGCGGTACACGGAGATCGGTGGTATACATCAGCGTGTTTTCGTTATCACTAACGAGATGGCGCGAAGGGCTCGGACAGCGCGCTTTAAGGGTCGTCGCCCCCGCGTCGCGTTGAGCGCGCGCCTCTCAGGGCGTGGTCGCTCGTGCGCGCGCTTATCCCGTGACGCAAATTTGCGTTCAGAGCACGAAGGTCACTTCGTTCACTGCAGCGGCCACTTTTGCGAAAGGAGCGCGCTCCTCACAGAAAAATAAGTTACAGCTGTGACAGTTCGCTCTCATCCTGTGTATCTTTCTGTTTGAGCAGCGCGTTGCAAGTTTTGAGCTGCTTGCCGTTCTTCGCGTGGCATTACAATTTGTTGCTATAGCATTCATTCCTTCGCCCTTGGGGCGAAAGAATGCCCAACAAACGCTCGACTACGTCTGTGGATACACGTTTCACTTTCGTGTTATACCGATTCCTATGACAGAGGGATCAGCCATGGTTTTTCCCGTGGCTCCGTCATGGCTCCCGGTGTTCATGTGACACAAGGTGGACATGCGCAGCCTGCTTTGTGCACACACATTGCTAACATCTGGGCTTTCGTCTTGTTCCGCTATATCAGGGGTCTCAAGCTCACCTCAGCTGACGGACCGCATTCACGAAAATTTACTCCCGCAAGGGCCACGACAGTGACGGAGATAGGAGCGGGTAGGGGGGAGGGTGGTAGGTTGTACCAAATGTCAGCTAACGTTGCCATTTGAAAGACGTTTCCCATATCTCATACATAGGTCGTTACTTAAGAAGATTTGACGGCAGCATTCCGCGAACATATAGATTCCAAAATCACGAAAATCTGGGCGCCGATTCTGAAATATAGAGTTTTGTTTCACGGTTATGATCAACACACGGTGACAGCAGGGGATGCCTCACGAAAAAAATCCTTTGGACCTGTCATGCCTGCATAGCCCAGAACGTACTTATACAGAAAATATAAAATTGGGATGAAGTCAGTCATGTGCGCGCCGCGGGCCGCGTGCAGCCCCTCTTTGAGACCCCTGCGCTTTATAGTGCGAGAGCTAAACGATACTGCCGCAACAGCGTTGGAATGTGCAGGAATAACATAGGTCTATTAAACATGGCATGGGGCAAAGTATATTCGCTTGACGAAATATCTGGCTTGAAAAAAGACAATTATGAATTCCGTGCTGGGTGATGTCCCTTTACCTCGAACCTTATGCATCCAACGAGTAAGCGTCAAGGAGCTTATTCGCGCCTTTATTACCAAACTAGAATGAACCTCGAAAATAGATCGAAATCACTTCGTCCGCCCCATGCCAGTCCTACCAGCGTAGTCCAATGGCCACCCTCTATCGGTACAACATCGTTAGGAAGGCATACACTATAATAATATGGAAAAAAAGAGCACGGTGAAAACCGCGCATAACATACACTGATGAAAACTGCAAGAAGTCTTTAAAAGAGGAGTTTTACAGATGATATTGACGAGTGGCACGACGTTTGGGAACGAGAGAAATGAAGGGATGAGTTGGACAGCTATGTTCATTCTGCAGGAGTCCCCATAGACATCCTAAATTTGCTCCGGTGGTGGAAGTGAACAACAACTGCCGACGCCTTCACAATTCGCAAGGTAGATGAAGTGCGCCCCTGCTTACTAGCGCAAGCAGTGCATGAAACTTGAGCGCGGCAGCATATGTGATGTAACAGTGCCTGGAGGGCGGAATCTTTTGATAATTTGATTTTCTGCACAATAACATGTGAAGAAATAAACTATAAACTACGCCACAAAAAACTTATATAGACTGCATATACGAGCAGTGGTGCGATATATAGAAAGAATGCTATGCCAAATAGTTTTTTTCTTCCTTTCTGCTGCTTCTATGTATATTTAAAAGTACACGTGGTGCACGCGGTTCGCTGTAATCTTTATCTTGGCTAGTGTACTTACAACAAAGGATATACTTTTCGCTTTTTTCCTCTATTTATCTTGCTGTGGCAAGGTGATACTATGCTGAAGACAGGTGCTACATATCCAGAAGGGTGCACGATTGCCCTTGACGTTATAGCATGCTTAGAGCATGTTAGAGCATGAGCAAAATGAGGTATTGGGCTAGTTGGTTTTTCATGATTATAAAAACTGCGCTACAGTTACTGCGAAATACGAAGTTAGGGGGGAGACACGAAACGAAGTGGACACAACTGCGCTTGTAGTGTCCACTTCGTTTCGTGTCTCCTCCTTAACTTCGTATTTCGAAGTAACTGCAGCGCAGTTTTTATAATCATGTTAGAGCATGCAATAAAAAGCGCAATAAAAACAAAGTGAGGAGAGCGCCCTGTTCTCTGTCTCCTCTATTTTTACTGCGCTCCCTATCGAAACTGAACTCATGCTGCAAACATAGGTCGGCAAAAATATTGGAACTCACTCAGGCTCACTCAAGAACTATACTTTGCTCTGAGAGCTCACTCGAAGTCAGACTCACCGAAATTTTTCTCAACCGGACTCGCATGGACTCAGACTCACTAAACTTTTTCTCAACCGGACTCACTCGGACTCAATCTCACCAACATATTGCTCAGCCGGACTCACTCAGACTCGCGACTTGACCTGAGTCTGAGTGAGCCTGAGCGAGTCGACTCATGAGTCCGCTGGCGTAAAATTAGCTGTACAGATCATGAAATGCTGTTTAACGACATATCTCACATAATCGGTGCTCTACGATGCGCATTGTGATCTTGTACATTCAAATATGAGTTATCAGTGGTTGCAATCCAGTAAGGACGTTTTTATGAAATATGCGTCTCACAGGAGATATTTCTATCAAGAACGTCCGGCGACAGAGTTTGCGGGGCGAGGTCATGCACCTCACCCCCCCCCCCCCCCCAAAAAAAAAAAACTTACGACTCTGATCAATAAACATTGGGGTGGAGCATGAACGCTATTGCGTTGAGGCCTGTCTGCATAGATTTGAGTATAAACGTAAGCCGATATAAGGCTGATAGTAATGCTGATAGGTGAGTCGATAGGACCATAGGTCGGCAATAAAAGGTGGCGCTCTCTCAGACTCAAACAATAAATATATTTTATGCAAAGGGCTCACTCGGACTCTGACCCACCGATATTTTTCTAAACCGGACTCACTCGGACTCAGACTAACTAAAATTTTCCTCAACAGGACTCACTCGGACTCAAACTCGCCAACATATTGCTCAACCGGACTCACTCAGGCTCAGACTCACGGCTCGATCTGAGTCTGAGTGAGTCGACTCATGAGTGAGTTTGTCGACCTATGGCGGCAAATCACCTTTCTTGCTGCAATATCTGCTACGAAACGCTCTTGATGATCCCCATTGTATTTGCAGAAAAAAATAAGCACAGTATAACACTGCCGAACAAACGTTCATTGTGCCCAGTACGTCCGCTTAACTGTTTCCACCGTGAGCCCCTTTTTACAAGAAATTACCGTAGGTTAAAGTATAATTGTTAGCGAAGCATGCGCCAACAAAGCGCCGATATTTGGCTCTTAAAACGCCTTGCTGTCGATGCCATGTTCGGGCAACGCCACCTAGATGATTGGCTCGGGCCCCTGTCGGGCCTGGCATGCGTCGGGCCGGGTCGGGTAGGTGAAATTTTTTTCTCGGATTTGGTCTCGCGTTAAGTCATAGGGCCGGGCTCGAGCGGGTAAACTTGAACGAGTTCCGGGCCCTGTCGGGCACGGGCCGAAAATCACGGCCCGTACAGTGTTCTAGTCTCTACTGAGCCAGAATGACTGTTTGTGAATTGTACGAAACTGGGATTTTGACGAGATCCTACAAACAAATTATGTTGATTTCAAAATTTTTCTTGGCATACTATGAATAGCGTGAGGATAAAAAAAAAAACAATGATGCAAATGACACGCTTGTAAGCTCGTGTGTACAACATCGACATTTGTAGGTGTCTCCACAAAAGTGAAATGAGGGCAGAAGCTCCCCGCTGGAGAATTGTCATATGCTGAGTCCCATGATCGTCGGTTCCATGTTGCTATTACACAGGTGACCATAGAAACGTCTTGCGCCGTGACTATTACGTGCCTGCCAAGTAAGACAGCTAGAAACGGAAAGTTCGGGCACGTAACCCATGTGATTCGCACTGCGCAGTCTCCGGCATGGTCTGCAGGACCACCCTCACTTTGCTGTTATTTTTCTGTGACGCAAGGGCGCCGACTAGGGTGAATAGGGCGAACATGGAAATAAGTCAGTTTATTTTTCCTTAAAGAGGCCCTGCAAAACTTTTTCAGCATGGTCAGAAAACGCTGCCGATCGGTAGTCGAGGCTCATAAGAACACGTGAGCCAATCATTATATCGCAGCACGCGGCTCGGAATTTACAATTAATTCTCAATGTCAACTAGAAATCGCTCCCTCTTCTCTCGAGAAATCATGCCATAAGCGCAAGTTACCGCGCCATAAACCCAAAGTCCACGGCCATTGGCTGATTTGACCACCGTTAGCTGCATAGTTACCATGGCCGCTGAGGGATGGCGCGACGTGTCCGCGCGCTAGCTCACGGTCACACTGAAAGTAAGCCGCGCACTCGAAAAAAAAAGAAAAGAAAAGAAAGTGCTCAAGGTCATGACGCGCGCTGACGAACGGACATAGCTTCTTGCCCCCTTGTCATCCCTCTGCTGCGTAGTTTTCAGCGCGCTCGTTGGTATGAAAGGAGAGAGAAAGCGCTTAAAGCCTGTGACAAATCCCTATAACTCCGCTCGTACTTGACGTATTCTAAAAGCTTTTGCGGCGGTTGATTCATGAGGCCATAAACTCCTGGAATGAAGTCATTCAATGCATACTTGGAAAAGTGTTGCAGGGCCCTTTTAAGGAACCCCGATACCTGGGTATAACGGTGGGGTAGAAAGGTAAACAATGTCAATTTACAAAGAAGGAAATGCATATTTTACAAATATATACATATCTTCATACTAACGCACGTACACGCAATTGTAATCACTTATACACACACAAGAATGCATGCATATATACATAAATTACCTTTACAGCCGATAACAGAATATGCAACACGGAACGGCTATTTATTGATGAGAGGCTGAACAAGCAGGCACACCGAACAGCCATAACCTGAGAAGGCAGGGTTACACAGGTTTGTCTTATTAGAAGGACTGCGCTCTATAACACGCGAATTTGTTGCACTGAGGATAGTCAGATATCACTTGTTTCACTGCGTAAATACATGAAGAGGAGAGTAGTGCACCAGCAGACTTGTAGATGAAGTTAAGAAGGGCCTACATACAATTAGGAACAGAACTTCAGCGCAAATGAAGACAGACCACGAAGACAAGAAAGACAAGGCCTGGCGCTAAAGCGCCAGTCCTTCTCTTTCTTGTCTTCGTGGTCTGTCTTCATTTGCGCTGAAGTTCTGTTCCTAAATGCTATGTACCAACTAGGCCCAACAAAAGTTTTACTGAAGTTCCTACATACAAGCACGGCCGAGCGGCCGTGACACAGGTATCGAGTGGTATAGACGTGGTTGCATTTCAGGGAGGAAAAAAATTGGGTGGAAGCGACCTTCCAAAACAACGGAAGACTAGTCAGACTATGCAGTGTATCTATTGAAAAGCGACATTTCTATCAGCTGCAGAAATTGGGTGGAAGCGACCTTCCAAAACAACGGAAGACTAGTCAGACTATGCAGTGTATCTATTGAAAAGCGACATTTCTATCAGCTGCATCTCTCTGCCCACAGCCGGATTGAAGCGTTACCTGATATCCTACTGAGTGCTGAGCATGGGCTTTGTCGAGTGTGCTCCACCAAAGTGGTCTAGTAGTCATGGTGCTCGATTGTTGACCCGAAGTTAGAGGGATCGAATCCCAGCCGCGGTGGCCGCATTTTCGGTGGAGGGGAAACGCTAGAGGTCCGCGTACTTAGATTTAGGAGCCCGTTCAAAAACCCCAGATGTTCGAAATTTCCGGAGCCCTCCACTACGACATCCCTCATAATCACATCGCGGTTTTGGGACGTAAAGCCCCAGCAGTTATTAGTATTATTATTTGTCGAGTGTGTACACCTGTATTACCGATGAAATATATTATGTTCCAAGCAGGCCGTACCCAAGCTCTTTTGCACTACGCTTTAAGAAAAAAAAAAGTCAAAAGAGGGTCATGGAACCGTGACTCTCTTCGGGCGTCCATGTGACCCATTTTGGAAGGTACAGGCAGAGAAAAAGAGTTAGCATTTTGGAAGGAGTCACTGGACGCTCCTGAAGCGCGTTTCGGTTGGCTTCCGTCATGAAAGAGCCGCCGTATACGCCATACATATCGAGCGCTTGCCCCTGCTTGCCCTTTGGCGCCATTGTGGCGCCTTGCTCGCAGACGGAGACGGGGTTGGCGCCGGGGTGGCGCGCCGCTCTCCTCTCACAGTCGTCTGTGGCTGCGTTGGTTGCGCGGGTTGCGTGGTTGCGTGTCTTGAAGTTTCATTGGTTTCATCAGTTTCATGTTCATGCGCGTCTTCGGTGGTGTTGACGCCGGCTCCGTGCACGAAGTGACGCTTGGAGGGCGGAATATTCATGGAGCTGGGGATACGGACAACGGGCAACAGTTAACGGTGAGTGTACTGCTTTCGTAGGTAGTAATTGTATAGCTTTAGCTGGGCGTCTGCAGCAGCTCTGCGGAAGTTATCTGCCAGCCATTTCCAACAGCAGTCTGTGTCCGCGGGGCTGTGGCGGATGCCCAACTAAAGCTGTCAATTAACGAGTTGCCACCGTTATGCGCGTTGCTGTACAAGCTACCATAAAGTGAGCGATGCAAACAATTATCAAGGGTCATTTCTTGCTGATCGCACGTTGTGTCTGCACTACTGAAGGTGCAAGATGTCGTTTTGAGATGCACTTTAGCCTACTTCATAATAACATTTCCATCGATCTTGAGTGTGCTGCGTGCTTCCGCGCGTGGGAACGTGAAAAAAAAAAAAAAAAAAAAGCCTGTGTACAGAACGCTCAGACGCACTATATATGATGGTTTTTGTTGGCTTAAAGACGGTAGTTTGAGGTGCAGATATAGTACGGTGGCTTCCGGAACGTATGCGGTAGTCATTCAAGTTGCCTCGCCTCGCCGGTAAGGCGAAAATGCTAGACTTTCGACGGCGCCCGTTGTTGCAGCCGCCGCCGTGCACTTTTTTCCTTCGTTTCTGTTTGCTGTTTTCATGGTCTTCCAACATCTGCGATGACGCTATAACAGAATCAAGTGAGTGTACGTGATTGTGGGAGTTATGTGTGCTAATTCTAACATATGACATGTCTGATCTCGATGTAGACGGCGTCCGCACGCGCTGGGTGTCGTTCGGGCCCTCGCTCTCGCATGTGGTTATCTGAGTATGGGTTACGTTTGTAAAAGATGCGGTCAGTAACCGCTCACGGCGTGTCCCTGACTGCCGGAGGATGTGCTTGGGTGTCGGGGTAAGCCGGCGCAAAACCGTGTTTATTCTGAAACCAAATTTTGAAGCGATTTCTCAGAAAAGAAGTGCTTTCATTCGTGTATAGCCAGTGCCTATTGCGAGACGAGGTTCCCGCTGCCTTTTACGTGAAAACTTGTTTTCGTTGCGAAATTTGAACTAAATACTCGTGGCAGATGTGTGTACAATAATGGTGTGTTGAACAAAGGGTGGTTTTAAATACAAATAATGTGTGTGTTTTGGTTATTCCCAGAATCCCGGATCACTTCTCCCGCCTCTTCACTCCAGTTGACAGCCACACTCGGGAAAAGGAAGGTGCCGCCTGGTCTTGCGCCTCACCGCTCGTGATGGGAAAATCAACAGCGGCGTTCGCGCTGTCAACAAGGCAGTCGGTCGTACATTTCCTCACGTTGGACAAGACGACGTAGGAAAAGAGGTGAGTGGCACCCACGCAAAGGAGCCTAAATCCAATTTCGTTTGTTGTTTAAAAGAGGCTCACATCATCTTGTGCTGCAAGTTTGTCGCCAAGTGACGTGTTACAAAAGGTACTATTTGCAAGTTGTGTTTTACACGATAACGGCAAGAAACTTGGTTCCTTACCATACGTGTTTGCATTTGTTGTTTTGTTGTGAGCCTTCATTGTGTCTATGTGAACCACTTATTTTGTAGGTTTTGCAAACCTTTACTGCAATTTCATTTTCTCATCCTAATATCACGTTCTGCTTTTCATATACCGTTTTTCATGGTGCTCACGCTGAACAGGAGCGACAACCTAACAAGCCACAAGTCTAATACCCCTGTCACACGGGCACCCGCGAACTCCGTTTAACTCCCTCGTCTTTTCCTCGAGGGAGATGGGGTTCATGTCACACGGTCACCATTTCGCTGAGGTAGTTAAATGGAGCTTTTGGTGGAGGAAGTTCGGTAACGACCATTTCGGCTCGATGGAGTACTCTCGTTCCCAGCCAGCTACTGCTACGCTGAAAACCGCACTAGCAAAATCGTCCTAATGAGCTCAATTATAATTTTAAAAACTATATGCTCTTTTTTGCGTAGCATTTCACGCCCCGTAGTGTAAGTTTTAGTTGTATTTTTTCGGACATCAGCACTTGTATACTCTCCACACCAACGCCTCGCCAAGCCGCCGCTGTGAAGCGTCGCTGGCGTCGCGCCTCACACGTGCAGAAACATGTTTCTGCACGTGTGAGGCGCACGCACAAGCACTGTGACAGCAATGGTGATTCCGAGCACTTCATCAACACACAAAAACACGTTTTTGTTGCTTTAAAGGCGACTGCACCGGCAAAAAATTGGACGTTTCGACGAGCGCAGCAGCGCTGTTTCTGCCCCATGCGGCAACCGTCGAAAGCTTGCACCGAGCCGTGTAGCACGGCCACAACTCCATTCTCGTAATGCTCCATCAGGTAGTTAAATGCCGAACGGAGTGAAATGGAGTTCGGTGGTGGCCGTGTGACAGAGGTATTATGCCTCCAGCCGTCACCACTTTTTGATTTATTCTTACATAAGGAATAAAGATTGAAACATGATGCCCATTTCTGCAGTTTATTTTGCACTATATGACACTATGCACATCAGTCACACATTTTAGTTGGCTATACTCATAGAAGCATGTAAATGAGGAATACTCAAACTTCTTAATTGGAAATCAAAGGCCATCTTTTCGCGCTTTCTATATAACTTTGCTGGAAAATATGTGTTGTTTTGACGAGTTTTATTAAAGTAATGCTTATACTGAACTATATTTTTTTTTTTGCAGTCGCTGGGCACAAAGGCAAGTATTATTGAACATGCTTAAAATGAATACTCCACTATTTTCAACAGTAGTCGCGCAAAAGTAGAGCAAGGGACAAATGAGTAGCTTAAAATACTTGTGGAGTCGTTTGACGCTTTGGTGTGGGTCACTTGACCCCCGTAGGAGTGTTACTGGCAAGAGTCGTCCGACTCCCTATAAGTATTAACGTGATACTTTGGATGAGAATCTTTCCACTCTTCCTAGAGGGTCAGGGTACTCTCCTAGAGCGAGCCGACCCTGATCCACCAAGAGAGTCACCGTGACTATTTAAAGAGAGTCCTATACGTGGCAAGTCAGAACTCTCCGAAAAGAGTCACGCATACTCTTTTTTTTTCTTACAGTGTACGGCTTCGAAAGGATATACACGTGTTAAGGCGAAAGCCCTAGATGCCTCATCAAAATATTAGGTGTTGCCAAAATTTGCGACATCATTATGACGTCACATAGCGTGCCGTCACATGAGGACGTAATCACATGATATCATCGCTTGGTCAAAAGTGGACCGATCACGGAGGCAGTGCAAAACCAGGTGAGGTGCGGAAAGCTTGCAATGCCTTCGATCCTGGAGGCAGTGCAAAACCGCGTTAGGTGCAGAAAGCTTTCGGAGGTGGACGGGGGAAGATTAAAACATCGACTGAGAAGAAAAAGCATGGCTGATCCCTCCGTCGTAGGAACCGGTATAACACGAAAGTGCAGCGTGTCTTCACAGAAGTAGTTGATTGTTTATTGTCCATTGATCTATGAGGGCCTGTACAATATCTATTGGTGTTTGGCAACTATAGCACTGTTTGACGTATATGCACCCACGTTGACGCCTAGTGGCACATCTCTATCGCGACAACTAACGCCCATGATCATGATTTAACCCTTGTGGTAGCTGAAGTAGTTAACATATACCTGGACACAGCATATCATGAATCCCGCGCAAAGATGGCATCAATAAGCACATAATAAACACTGGTAATCGATATGCACTTCTTCAAAGCGTCGGTAATTGAGAAGAGACTACGGTACGGTGTGCGCTCCCAAGTAATAGGTTAACATACGCCTGTGCTCATGCATAAACTACCACACTGCGCTTGAGCAACACGGGACGACGAAGTTACTGAGTGCCCGAAGGCGTCTGTCACTGCTAGCTGTTTTTCGAAATACTTTCTACAATAAGTGGGACGCTCTCCGCGTCCCACCTTGTGGCGATGGCCACGGTGACTTCTGCAGGCCCGCGCGGCCAGAAGTCGGCGACCCGAAGCTGTTCAGTGACTCAAGGCTCATGGTCCAACACCAGTGAAGCTAAAAGAGATGCTCCTGCTCTCGTTCCCATGGACGAAGAGCCGATTGCCGGCCCGTCTGGCCACAGCTCAACATTTCTAAGCTCCTCAAGGAAACGAGGCTCTCTGTGCAACTCCGGCGAAGACACAGATATATACTCAGTCACTGGCGACGACTCATCGGACGACAGCTTCGTGTCTGTGAGGAGTCGAAAGGCTAAAAGGAGGCTCATCAAGGCGTCATCACCGGCGAGTACGTCCACCATGAAGGCAGGAAGTGAACGCTGGCCGCATCCCATCCTCTTCATGCCCGTGGATGCTTCCGTCAGCCTTCGAGTATTGAACAGGCAAGCTATATCCGCTGTTCTTGAGGGAGTAGCGCCAAATGAAATTAAGGAAGTCCGGCTAAATACACGTAAGAATGTTTTAGCTGTCGACACAATACGTGCAGACACACTGGAGAAACTTCGACCGATGATAGAGTTGGGAAGCGTCAAAGCACGACCAGTCGTACCAATGGATGGGACCTGCACTGCAGGTGTAATTTACGATATTGACTTGGCAATTCCAAACACGGACCTGCCCATTCTATTAAAACCGGCATATGAAGGAGTGGTCATCACGCAAGTATGCCGCCTCGGGAACAGCAGCTGCGTGAAGTTTAAGGTTGGTCTTTAAGGTTGATTCTATCCCCACGCACCTCAAGGTTGGTCACTTCCGGCATGTCGTACGGCAGTTTGTCCCAAAGTCGCTCCAATGCCATAAGTGTTTCAAGATCGGCCATGTCAAGGGCGTTTGCGTAAACTCTACCGTATGCCCCCGGTGTGCGGAGTCACACACGGTAGACACCTGCTGTATAACCACATTTACGTGCAGCAACTGTCAAGGCACCCATGAAGCCACGTATAAGGAATGCCTAAGACTCAAAAATGAAGTTGATATTCTAAAGCAAATGGTCAGGGATAACTCCACCCATAGAGAAGCCTCAACGAAAATCCGGCGTCGGCGCCGCTATAAACGGAAACGCCCCTGTCGCGGTGGTTGTCGTACACCATTTGAGCCAACACCATCAACTTCTAGTAGAAAGCCGGACACCACAAGACGGCCTCCAACGACGAAGCCTCTCCCCCCGGAAGACTGGCGGCGCTCACGAGCACACGGACTTCCTAGCAGCCTTCACGCTCCATGCTTCCATCAAAACCCATTTCTGTTGTTGACGAGGCTTCGCTGTTGTTGACGAGACAGTAGATCGTCAAATCGTTCCTATGCTACGATCTATTGTGAGTGTCATTAGAGGTCTTCTGACAAGCATCGATACGCCATCTGCTCGAAGCGGGCGAGGGTGCTGGACGCGTTGAGCCCAGTCCTAGCAAGCCTTGAGTGAAGCTATGGCCGACAATCACAGGTCATTTCGACAGAAGGTCAGATAATCATCGATCATTCAATGGAACGCGAGAGGTCTAAGATCTCGCATCTCCGATTTCCGCCACTTTTTTCTATACCGATTTCCAATCATTGTCATATGTGAACCGAAATTATGACACCCAATCAGACTATCCGGCTACGAGTCATTTTACAGCGAAAGCTGTTATGAGATCATTTCACCGGCCGTTTTTGGCGCCGTAGTTGTCCGCCGCCGCCGCCGGTGTCCGTAACCAGTATCGATCGAAATAAGAAAAAAAAACGAAATAAGAAAAAAATTCCAGGATGCAACGAGGTTCGAACCTGGGCCCTCTGCGTGGGAGCCCAGTATTCAACCTCTAAGCCATTCCGGTGCTTGAAACTGCTTGGCAAAAAGGTCCTATAGAGGCTTCATGTCGGGAAGGAACCACATTAGCATATGCAATATAGCGTGGTAGAATAGTAAAATAAGCACCAAGCGTCGCACAACGCGAATTCTGCAACCTGGCGTCACGCAATGCGAATTGCGCAACGAGTAGGTTGTGAAATGCTTCCAACCCATTACAGAGATCTCTACCATAATTCTTCGTCGTCATTAGGCACAGCATCAACAAAATGCGCATAATGCCTTACATGCGTTTAGCAGGTACCACGGATCTCCGTAAAATGACGAAAAATGGCAGAGTGCCTGCTGTCCTACTTCTCAAAAATTAGAATGATTTAGAGCGTAGTGGGTTCCTCGCAAGTGCACTTGTATTGGTTGCCAAGGAAGCCTATAAGCGCAGATCCATTTCCTCGGGGTCTCAGTAAAATTACAAAGCTTTATAGCGTAGTGGGTTCCTCGCAAGTGCACTTGGATTGGTTGCCAAGGAAGCCCGTGAGCCCATGAGTGCATGATCCATTTCCTCGGGGTCTCAGTAAAGTTCTGCGCCCCCCCCCCCCCGTCTCTCTCCCACGTCAACGTATGTTATACAGCATGACGGGAGAGGGAAATAGCGAGCGGGCGTCACCCAATGCAAATTACATAACTGGTGGGCCGTTTAAAGCTTCCAACCCATTACAAATGGCTGAGCCATAATTCTTCATCGTCATCAGTCGTCGCGTCAACAAAGTGCACATAATGCCTTACAGACGTGTAGCTGGTGCCTCGCTTCTCCGCAGAATGACGAATAATGGCTTAGTAGGTGCTTCCCAACTTCACAAAAATTGTGATTTATGGCGTAGTGGGTACCTTTCTAGTCTACTTGTATTGTAGCCCCAAGAGAGCTTACAACGGGCTCTAGAAACGCCGCTCTTCCAGCTTTCGCTGTGACTGTGCTGCGGTTTCAGCGCAGGCCTGGCGTTTTTTTCTCATCAAGCGACATCGAAACTAGCAAGGTCGTTGATTTTATTCGCCGAGAGCTTGCTTACGTCGTTCAGCCAGTGCAACCTCACGACGACAATCAGTATGTGTGCTTGACTGTTAAAATTAGAAAGGTCATTTTCGCACTCCTGGGTGTGTACCTCTCCCCATCAAGTCGATTCAACGCCAAAAGACTGGACGACATTTTAAAAGCCCATCAGGGTCCATGGGTTATTACCGGGGACTTAAATGCACATCATACCGTTTGGGCAAGCTCAAGGACCAATTCAACGGGACGGCGTCTAGCTTCATTGGTCTCCAGTCATGGTCTCGTCCTCCTCAACGATGCAAGTCCTGCGTTTCTGCGAGGCACCACATACAGCAGCTGCCTTGATTTGTCTTTCGTGTCACGCCACTTCGTCACGCAGGTAAAGGGGTTTTTGGACATTGAAACACATAGAAACGACCACATCGCCACCTACCTGAAGATCAGAGGTATTTCCAACACGTATTCATCTACCGCGATACGAAGAATAGATTGGACTACGTTCAAAACTCAACTTGAGGACGCTTGTCAGAAATGCCTTTCCTGTGGACTTCAGCAAGCTATTAAGCAAACTGCTCAGATGGCTATGCGCACACTAATCTGCTCTCCAAAGTGCTCTGAATTCGTCCTGGAGTTAGAGAAACTTCGTGCGATCCGCCGTTGTGCCGAAGGAAGTTACCGACGCATCAAGTCCATGGACGATCTAAGAACAGCCCGGCGCATCCAAAAGAAGATACAACGCCGGATCGATAAAGTAGAGACAACGATGGATAAAAGCTTGCGCGTCGCTAGATCCTCGTAAACCACTGTCGCAAATATGAAGAACTGTCCGAGGCCTACGTTCTGTTCCGGAACAGCGCTTTCCGTTCAAGGCCCTTGCGCTCTTCCAGCGCCAACAAGAAATTGAGGTGGCAGAAGATTTCCGCTCTATGATTGTGGGCCAATCAACGTGCGCAAGTATGCATACTTTGGACGATATCCCAGATTAACGGGACACGCGCATGAATCTACCTTTCACAATACAAGAAGTTGACGCGGCGTTCACCCTTGTAATAGGTCGTCGTCGCCTGGCCCGGACGACATATCTTACCGGATATTGTGCCACTTTGGTGAACGGGCACGAGATGCGCTCCTACACATATTCAACGAGTCCTGGCAGGATGGCATGGTTCCCCAAGATTGGAAGATCAGCCGCTTGGTACCGCTTCTTTAGCCTGGAAAGAGGACGCTTGTCAGAAATGCCTTTCCTGTGGACTTCAGCAAGCTATTAAGCAAACTGCTCAGATGGCTATGCGCACACTAATCTGCTCTCCAAAGTGCTCTGAATTCGTCCCGGAGTTAGAGAAACTTCGTGCGATCCGCCGTTGTGCCGAAGGAAGTTACCGACGCATCAAGTCCATGGACGATCTAAGAACAGCCCGGCGCATCCAAAAGAAGATACAACGCCGGATCGATAAAGTAGAGACAACGATGGATAAAAGCTTGCGCGTCGCTAGATCCTCGTAAACCACTGTCGCAAATATGAAGAACTGTCCGAGGCCTACGTTCTGTTCCGGAACAGCGCTTTCCGTTCAAGGCCCTTGCGCTCTTCCAGCGCCAACAAGAAATTGAGGTGGCAGAAGATTTCCGCTCTATGATTGTGGGCCAATCAACGTGCGCAAGTATGCATACTTTGGACGATATCCCAGATTAACGGGACACGCGCATGAATCTACCTTTCACAATACAAGAAGTTGACGCGGCGTTCACCCTTGTAATAGGTCGTCGTCGCCTGGCCCGGACGACATATCTTACCGGATATTGTGCCACTTTGGTGAACGGGCACGAGATGCGCTCCTACACATATTCAACGAGTCCTGGCAGGATGGCATGGTTCCCCAAGATTGGAAGATCAGCCGCTTGGTACCGCTTCTTTAGCCTGGAAAGTCTCCCCTAGAGATTACCTCCTACCGACCCACTGCGCTGGCGAGTTGCGTTGGAAAGGTAATAGAGCGAATGATCCTCCCCAGACTAGAATGGTACCGTGAATACTACGAGATATACCCGAACGCCATGGCTGGTTTTCGATGTCGCCGACGTTCCATCGACAATGTTATCGATCTTGTCACGTATACGTCCAACATCAAAAGACATGTAAACGATTATCTGTTGCCATGTTCCTTGATGTGAAAGGAGCGTACGACAACGATCTTCATGACGCCATCCTGGGATGGCGTCATGGGAGCAGTGGGCCTAGGTAGTGAACTATATCGTTGGACTTGGACACGCAGTTACTTACAAGGAAGGACTCTAGTTGTGAATACTGAAGGTGGTCATACCTCCAAACACCACCCGCACAGTGGAGTTCCGCAAGGTGGCGTCTTGAGTCCAGCTCTCTTCAACCTCATGCTGATTGGTCTTGTGGAAATCCTACCGAGTGTGGTCAGGCTATCAATGTATGCTGACGACATCTGCGTCTGGGCATCTGGCATGACCTGGCCTCAGGTACGCGCGAGGCTTCAGAAAGCTGCGACGTTGGTATCGGTGTACCTCAATGATCAATGTCTCAAGATCTCGCCAGTGAAATGTGCATTGATTGCTTTTAGCCGAAAGCCAATAAAACCATACGGTATATCTATCGACGGCCAAGTCATACCTTATGTCAGGATGCACAGATTTTTAGGCGTAATCATTGAACATTGGGACCTCTGCTGGGGTACTCACGCGGCCTACCTAAAGAGGCGCCTGACGGGCATTGCCCATCTATTCAAGTATCTTGGAGGAAAACTTGGGGACCTCAGTACATGCATTGATGCAACGGTACAAAACGCTTTTTCTCGGCTATTTGTGATATAGCTTGCCTGTGCTGACCAATACCTGCAGAACCAATATTCACACACTCAAAAGCGTTCAGGCTATGGCTCTTAGAGTTGCTCTGGGGCTACCGCGATGTTCGTCAACAGCTGAGACCATTGCGATTGCAAACGACTACACGGCCAAGACGCATATTGTAATGGAAGCGCTCAGAGCACACGTGAGGCATCTTGCTCGCGCCCCTACCCATCATTTAGACTGTCTGCCTGAAGACCAACCTCGTGCCTCATTTTGTCAGACAGTCCTGTCCTACCGTACACGCCTACCAACAGGATATACAGCTCCAGCAAGAGTTCCAACTCTCCCATGGTGTATGACTCATCCACAAGTTCGACTCATGATTCCAGATATAAGGTCAAAAGCACAGCTTTCATCTCCAGCGCTCAAGCAGCTTTCTCTTCTTTTGTATGAGACGTACAGCGAGCATAGCCATCTATATACTGACGCCTCAACAACCGTGGATGGGTCTGCAGGGTCATTGGTCTTCCCTGCAAGAACAACCACAATGAAGATTAGGCTGTGCTACCAGACGACATCGACAGCTGAGAAACTTGCTGCTCTGCGTAGCGCACATAGAGTAATTCATGACCAACCACCCAAAAAATGGAGCGTGTTCACGGACTCCAAGGCAGGTCTGCAGTGCTTGATATTCGCCTTACGCCGGGGACCTCACGAGCAACTAGTGTTGGAAATTAGAGAGCTGCTCCATCACCTCTTCGTGCAAGGATATGACATCACCTTTCAGTGGCTTCCAAGTCACTACGGCATATTGGGCAACGAACATGCCGACGCAGCTGCTCGAACTGCACACGAAGACGGTGTACAAGAATCCATCCCGTTATCAAGAACGGATGCTGCAATGAAAATTCGAGCGATTGCCAATGAAGACATAAAAGCCTTGTGGAATACACCAAGTTTACAGCACACACGACTGCATAGACTGGACCCGTGTCGTCAACTTCGGCCTCCGTTCGGACTCTCTCGACTCGGGGCAACGGTGCTTTGCCGACTGTGGCTTGGTGTTGCTTTCACCAAATCTTTTGCCTTCTGAATCGGCGTGGCAGACAGCGCTGCGTGCAGCCAGTGTGACAGCGAAGAAACGATAGACCACGTTCTTTGTCGGTGCTCTCGCTACAGCTCGCACAGACTATGCTAGCTGCTGTGTTGGCACGCCTTGACAACAGAACCCTGTCGGAACAGTCAGTGCTAGAATGCCGACCGAACTATCTTCACACCGAAAATCAATTAAGGCGTTACTGAACTTTCTGCGTGCCAGTGCCTTATTAGTGGACAATTATATGGACAGTCTCGACAGGTTTTAAAGACGATAGTCTTTCTTGGGGAACTTAAACGCAGAAATTTTGGTCTTTCTGTCTGTCTGTCTTTCTGTTTGTCGGCACGTCCCTCGATTCAGCCACTCGGCCAAAGTTGAACCACTTGCCCAAGGGCCAGCCGTCTTGAACTGGTAAGGCTGTTCATACTTGTGAACGTTGTCGATCAAAAAGTAAATATCATGCATATCTGAGGTGCAACATCACTAGGTAAGTATTAGGTGGCGTGTTCCTTTAATAGAAAATGCATACATACGTAATTTTAAGGACCCTAGTTTCTTATGCTGCGCTGAAAATGCATAAGAATGGAAGCTTGAGCGAGTTGGTATGCGTTCATCTTTGTTGAAACAGCGCTCACTAGACGACGACGAAGTAAAAGAAGGCACAGGACAGGCGCTGCCTGTCTTGTGCCTTCTTTTACTTCGTCGTCGTCTAGTGAGCGGTGTTTCAACAAAGCTGAAAATGCGACTGCGCTGAAATTTGCCTTCCTCCGTGCCCTTCGCACGAGCTCATTGTTGTGTTTCGGTTTTGGTTCTGTATTGCACTGTACGAATGCCATGGGTTGGTGTTGAAAAACTTTAGTTTTGAGAAGGCCAAGAAGGTGAAAAAAAATATTTAAAAAATGAAAAAGCAGCGTTGTGGGCGGCCTTCAGGCTGCCGGTTGTGGGCGCCGCTCTGGCGTTCCTGTTTTACCCAGGCGACGTGTAAATAAAAGAATGTGTGGAGAGTACTCGTTGAGTGCGAACGTTTCTCTGCTTCAGCGCTTCGAGCCAAACCGCGTTTTCGGGCTGGCTGGCGTCCCCGCCGGTCGCGTTGGTCACCGCCGGTCTTCGCCTGCTGCTGCGCCGGGACTACCAGCACGCAACACAGCACTCATGTTTCCCGACGTATTGCCAGATGGCGTCCATATCTCACACAGCGCCTCTTCTATCGTCTTTACACGACATTTGCAGCGAAGCACGCAGATACGCGGCCAATTTTTGCCATCACCGTTGCCGTCGCCGTCATGTCCCTCCCGCATGAAGTCCAAATTGATAAGATCCCACCACGCATCGTAGGTTCTACCGCGGGTAAAAACGCGCGAGTGGGGGCGACGAACGCGGCCGAAGCAGAGATCAAATGAGCCGGCCCATTTCCGTCGCTCGGAGGGCGCATGCGATAACATCACTCCGCTCGGGAGGCCTGCCGTCGAAGCAGACAGGAAACGCCCCGCCCGTCTTTAACAAGCATGAAAAGACGCATGTACACCATCCGTCGCACGGAGGGTGCATACGCTCGGAGGGGAGGAGGGCTGTCGCGCAAGGAGGAACTTTGAAGTTTGAATCTAAGGGCGCGGTCGCGAACGCTGGCGCGCGCGCTATCTCGACAGCCATCACAGCGGGTGTCTCGTATGTCCGTATACGTGATGCGCTCTCAACGCGAAGTAACTATGCGGAGAGCATCTCTCCCTGGAGCGGCCGTATTCTCTTACACCGGCGTTTTCTAGTTACGCGAGATCGAATACGAAACAGTTAGGTGCCAGCCTCACTTCGTATAACACTACAATTTGTTGGTATCGCATTCATTGCTTCGCCCTTGCGGTGAAACTGTGACTTTTTTTAGAAGCCTTTAATACTCCCGCTCACCTTCGTTTTGTTTATATTTTTTATCGCGCGCCTGCTCTTCTCTCCGCTTTTCATTCCATCTTTCTTTCCCTTTCCCCCTCCGCTTAGTGTAGGGTAGCAAACGGGATGCTACCATTCTGGTTGACCTCCCTGCCTTTCTCTCGTTTCACTTCTCTCTTTCTCTCTTCCAGCAACACGGGAGGAAGATATCGTAGCTTGAGCCGCGAACGCACGAAGGTGTTCCACGTCCCGCTGGCCACTGCCTCGCTCCACGAAGGCCCGACATTCGCCCATTGACATGGTTGCCTTTCTGCGGCACTTATTGCAGCAGCTTTATTAATCGGCATAATCACAAGGGAAGCAGTAGCTGGCGGAGAAACAACGTTGGTGCATGTGGAAGCTGCACTACTCCGACAACGAGCCGTCACAGGTTAACGCGACTCGAAAGACAAAGAACGTAACTGCGTTAGGGCGGCTCCTCAATACTAGCGCGGCCAGCGTCCCTCGCTGGCATCGAGGCGAGACGCTCTAACTGCGTCTTCGCCAAATTGTTCCTTATCGGTGCTCGTTAGTGTCACTGGCAGTACTTCACTTCACCGCTCACAGACGGCGGCACCGCCGGGCCCCGCCTAGCCCCGCCTAGCCCCGCCAACAGAGAGAACCGTGCGAGAGAGAATGTGTGAGAGATAAGGCTCGTTTGTGGAAACTCGTGCATGTACCTCGGTGGCATAGTTGGTAGAGCGCCGGACGACTGTCGTCGCAGACGGAGAGGGCATAGGTTCGATTCCCGGCGGCGGCACCTTTTTCTGAGCTTTTTTCTTTCTCATCCGTAAGTGTGCATTTTGCCAACATATCCGTGACGGAAATACGTCAGTGAAGTCTTGGTGGACCCCGGCATAAAATACTTTCGTGCTAAAAGAAGACGTCTTGCGCCTTCGAGTCGTCTTAGGCGAATACATAAGGGACCCTGTGTGTTTTAGGGGCGAAGCACCTTAGGGTCTTGGCTTGTCTGCGGTGAATCGTCGTCTGCGCTCGCCGCGTGCTTAGTCGTGACCATTTGCTTGCCTGCATCGTCGTGTCCTGTTCATTTACTTCAGCGCAAGAGAGGGCGCCACCGCCTCAGCGCTCGCCGTGTGGTGAGAGAGAGCGAACGGCGCGCGTTGACTATGGAAACACTCTTTCTGCGATGAACGCTGAACTACCAGCTCGCGAGGAACGAGAACGCGCCCTCGCCCGCGAGAGACAACGCCGACGCAGGCAGCGTCTGCTAGCGAGTTTCTTTAAAAAACCCACTGCTCGCTCTGCACAACCGTTCACCGGCCACCCTGTATATATAGGCACTGGATCTTTACGTGCAATGTAGTGCCGCTGGAAGATTCCTCTTGTGCGCAGTTTAACAATAAAGATTCGCAGCGTGCACATTAACTAAAAGCGGACTGCGGATCTCTGTGTCTAATCTTTCTTCTCTCTCTCATTGCCCATTAGCAGTGATTTTGCTTTGGGAAACACCGGCGCACAATGCATACTTCGCCCCTCCACAGATTTCAAGTTAGTGGAGCAGAAACACCCTTCCCTACAAGCTTCGCCCCTTCCCAAATTCTTTTTGATTAAGTCTAGCTTAACGTAGTTTCATTTATTTTGCTGTGTCTAAGCTTTGATAAGGGGGAATAAATAAAGGAAGGGCTCATGACTGGTGCAGGCATGACTTCAGTCATTCGTATGCCCGCGACGTAAAAAAAGCAGATGTTCTCCAAATTCACTGCAACGTAATGTATTCTTAAGTGTTCATACATAATCGACTCCAACTAACATTTTGATAAATACTGGGATCCATTTATCCTTGTGAAAAATTGGTGTCGGTGCAGCACAGATGGCGATAAAAAGGTAGGCTGATAATTTCATGTTTTCACACGTACACGATCACACTTCGAAATCGTCAGGCACAATGCCCAATGTTGACCTCTTTTGAGATGCCATCATGTCATTTCTTGCTTCACTACTCTGGCTTTCCAATAAACAAAAAGCCCACTTTTAACTTTGGAGTGCAAGTTGACAGAAACTAAAGCTCTCATGTTCTTTTGTGCTGATTAGCGTGCACCATTCAGAAACACCCATGGAGGAGGATGATTAGTCACATTTATAGCTGATCATGTTGAATTTATTAGTACTAGTACGCGTAGTATTAGTACGTGTAGCTGTGCGCATTGTCAAGAGGACACATGGAAACACCGTGACTGTTAACTGTACTCGCAGAATAAAGAGGTCACAGCTTCGCCGCAACAGCGAAGCAATGAATGCGATAGCCACGAATTGGAATGTAACGCGAAGAACGGCAAGCAGCTCGAAACTTCTAGCGCGCTGCTCAAGCACAAAGGACGCATGAAAAGAACACACACAAGACGAGCGCGAACTAAGAACTGTCACTTAAAGCGCGCTGCTCAGACACCAAGAAGGACCAAACGAACCACCAAACGAACGCAAGGTAATACAAAGGACGAGCGCGAACTAACAACTGTCACAGTTGTTACTTTGTGTTTGAGCAGCGCGCCCTTTTCGCAAACACGGCCGCTGCAGCGAGCGAAGTGACCTTCGTACGCTCTGTAACTTCAATTTTGCGGTAAAAGCACAAGACGTACAAAACGCTCCCATCACGAGATAAGCGCGCGCGTACGGGCGACCAAGCCCTGTAGGGCAAAGTACAACTACTAGAGGTAGCAGGTGCGCGCGCATCGCAACGAGTGGGCCGACGACCTTTAAAGCATGCCCTTCGCGCCATCTCGCTGGTAATCAAGAGAACACGCTGAAGCGCTTCTAAGCTTGGCGTACCGTCAGCGGTAAATGGTCTATAGATAGCTCGCCGTTACTACGCTGAAAGACGTACTCTCCGTGGCCGAGTCGATTAACGCCGCGCGCTGCGGAGCGAAGGGTCGCATGTTCGAATCCGCGCTTGAGAAAACATATTTTCTTTATTTTCTTTGTGGCATTTACATTATATATATATATATATATATATATATATATATATATATATATATATATATATATATATACCCTATACGGGTCATGACGGCGATGGCAAAAACCAGCCGAGAGTGTCCATGTAATTGCTATCGCAATGAAAGAAGCGAACAGCAGGCCACTAGGACATGATCTCTCGAAGCTCAATGAAAGACATCGCGGAATCCACTCCCGTGTTAACAAGTTGAAGCGGCGCAGAATTTCTGGCGCGTCTCCGGCTCCCCGAGATCTCAGTACTCAAATAAAGTTGTTGTCATGCCATGTGCAGCAGGACAGCGTACGTAGCAGCTTAATGGTACTACGTAAGGCACTCGCGACGTATTTGCCTTCAAATAGGCCAGAAGTCAGCCGCCGTGGACTCCTATATTCCTTCGTTGACCGGTGTTCGATATAGGCGCGCCCACAATACATTTCAAAGACAGGAATTTCATACATGAATTAGAATGTTGACGCTAAGAAATGGTATAGCTTTCAAACATGCTATATTTTGCCATGAAATGTGTTCTCTCGAAAAAAAGAAGTATCTTTTAAATCCCACACAGCAACACACCACTGCATGCTGTATCATACGTATAAGTTTCATATTATCATTCTGTTCTTATTTTCTCGAAAATCGTATTTTTACGGTTTTCAGCCCAGTAAAGAAAAAAAGAGGCTTTTTTCCGGCTAATATATATTTTTTCTAGACGATCTATTCACTCCCTTTTCTTTTTGCAAAGAATAAATTTTCGAGCAAACCTGAAAGATAAGTGAATATCTGGTTCACTGTTCTTTTAGACTCTATGCCGTATAGTATGACTGTAAATTGTGCTCTTCCAACATGGTAGAAGAGGTTCTTGATGGAAAATGGAAAATAGAAAGGTGGGGGAGTGACACAGTAACTGGGCATCCAATGCACCGATTAACAGTTTTCGAGAAGGAGTCCAAGGCGAAGGCGCAATGCTGGGACTATACGAATTAAAATACTCGCCTTTGACATTCAGTTACAAATACAATGAGCGTTTGCCGCATTACATCGGTAAAAGAAGAATATAATAATAATAATAATAATAATAATAATAATAATAATAATAATAATAATAATAATAATAATAATAATAATAACCGCAACAACAATAACAACAAAAAACGTCGCTTAAATGCACAATAATGTAGCAATGCCACCCGAAAGACGGAGCATTTATAATCATAGCGATGTATTACACAACTACGCGTAGGAAGATTCCTAGCAGTATTAGTGGCCGCGTATATTGCAGGAAACACTGTCTTACTGATATAAAAATGCTAGCATAATGTCCTACGCGCTAAGGCAATCAAACAGATCTCACTCCATGACCACAAACATTCACTACCACAACGCTGACGTGGTGAACACAGCCCGGCAGAGGTGAGCCGATCGTGCTGTGTTTCCTCATGTTTCAACGCGTCTCAACGCTACGCTGCACCGCACTACATCAGAACGTGCGGCAATACATGCCCAGCTCACATATCTTCCATTGAGCATATGCAAAACCAAACCATGGGAACATCTTTCAGTTCATATCACAGTAGTGCATCTTCATTACTTTATATACTCCCAATTACTAGATTAATTTCATCTTGCCATTACGCCGTTCAAGTCATTGATCCATCTTATGCCATCACGTGCGTTTCGTCCTGATGGTCTGTCGAACACTAACCCCACTAGATTTGTGTCAAATGGATGGATGAGTGGATGCAAAACTTTATTGAAAGTCCTGCAGTGCATCGCTCAGCGCGCAGCGGGCCGCTCCCTGTTATCTCAACTAATTATGGACGACACATCGCTTATTTTTCTGCTTTATATATTTTAACTTATTACCATCCCATATCAAAAACTTTTCTCGAAGTGGCTTATATAAAAAGCAATTGTTTTCTTAAGTATTAATTTACTAGTTCTATATTTTTAAGATGATATTGTTTGTCATGCAGTTCTCGCTTGTCTTGAACTGTTCATTTTTTTAACGCGGTAGCGTTGAGAGCTCGTGTCGCAGAAATTCCGCCATCGGCGTCGGCACCGTTGGTTGTGAGCGAAAAATCGTCCGTGAGCGAAAAATCGAGAAAGAAGCAAATAAAATAAAGAATAAAATTGAGGATCGAACCCGGGCCGTTCGCGTGGCGAGCAGGTGTCCTACCACAATGCCACACTACATAATGCCATAAATAGCACTACATAAATACCATGTAGTGAAAGGAGTCTCCTAATGCATTTTGTTCGGCAGGTGTCACGACGAAAACCAGCCCATTCGGCGATTTCTAGGCGCATTTGGGAGGCCATCAAACTACGTCGAAAAAGGCCGGGATAGTGCAGCCATCGCCGCTAAAAACACACACGAACTTTCAAACAAAAATGGCTTGCGCAGACGTTGATCAAGCAAACAGCAAACTCTAGATAATGCGCTGCCATCTGTGAGGCATTGTGAGACTCTTTATGGCCTCCGAGATGACGAGCGCGCGACGTATATCTTGGAGGCCATGCGATTCTTGCTTTAGATCAAAGACCTGTACCTGTACGCGAGCGCGCGTGTGTGTGTAACAATACACATTAATAAGCATGCACTGAGTGGTTGAAGTGCGCACTAGGGGCCGGATTTCGCTATCGTGTTCAACTCTTAAAGGCGAAGCTTAAGGGTCCCCCAATTTTTTTTGTTCTATAACAACGGCAGATTTCCCGTAGTAATTTTGCTTTTATTGATCAGCAACTTACTTTCATTAGTTATTTGAACACGAGGTCCCCCTACAGCCTATGGTGCTTTCGGACCTCCATATCTGTACATTCATTCTGTGTCCGTGTTTTATACCTGAATAAACATCGTTTGGTTCATTAAAAAAAAAAAAAAACTTTCATATAACTAAACCTCGAACACTGTAGGCGCGCGAGCACAGCGCACAGCGAACACGTCGACGCCAGCCATCTCAGCTTGCCCGGCCTTTGCACTCGCCGTATATTACCTGCAAGAGAGGGCGCGTGGGCCTTCTATGTGTTCCAAGCCGCAGACCACAAATTTGTCCTTGCTGAGCGGCACGCAGTTCTCCCACTCGTCATCAGCCGTGGTCAGCGAGGGTCACGAGGAAAACGTGATGAGCCGGATTTCTATTTGGCTCATGTGAGGCCTGTACGGACGAAGTTCCTGATCGAACTACTACGTGAGATTCATAAACGTATGCGCATCCTATTAGGCAGCAAGCGTCCTGTGACAAAATACGACACCATATGGACGCAAGCAACAACAGTTGCCTGGTGAGCCTATACTCCGTTTCATACATCAAGTGCAACGCTGTGGAAGCTATGCAGGAAGTTCGGTCAGCAAAGTGTATAACTCCGCGCGTCTCGTGGTCGGTTTTTGTCGTTGTAAACGCTTACGCGAGCCGAGCACGAGCCCACTGACCTCCATTAAAAAGGCTGGACGGCGCATCCCCGCTCTGCGAGGCGGGCGCTCGTGAAGCCACCGGAAGGTGCCCTTTTTGTCCCGGAAGCCGGCGTCTTCTGTGCGTCTCAGTCGCGCAATTCAAATATTCTCGGGTGGCAGCTGTTGTTATGATCGTTTTTATTTTTTATTTTTTCAAACTCTGCGATTACGCGTCGCTTTAGACGCCGACGAACGCTACACGAAAGATGACAGACGCCGTGCCGGCACCGTCCGAATACGGCGGAGTGCTGCAACGGACAAAATGCGTAAAAAGTAATGCAACTTTGAGGTACTTACGCGTGAAATGTCTTCCCTGACGACTTTTCCGGTCGATTCGTACAGTTTACTGCGCTACAAACAGGTATTTTTTTTAAAAAAGAAGAGAAAAGTTCTTTTCCGGGACAAAAACGGCGGCTTCCGGTGGCTTCACGCCCGCGTGCTCGATGCGCCATCCAGCTCCTCCTAGTGGAGATCAGTGCACGAGCCTCCGCGCGACGCGTCGTGATGGCTCTCAAATGAAACAACAAAAAAAGAAACCAACAAGACGCTAAGCGATCCAGACGTATGATAACAGCCGTATAACAGTGTTTCATTATTTCTAAGGCTCAGAAGATCATTGTTTACTACTCAGCCTAAGAAAGAAAACAAAAATCAATTCTGGGTGGTAAAAACATTGCACTATTTCTCAATGCGAACGCATCTGTTGCGAGAAGTCTCGCTAGCCTCCACTAGAGTGACCTAGAATATGGGGAGTGTCCAAAGCGCCGGCTCCCGCGTGGGCCTTTTGCCGTGAACTCCCGCGGCGCGCCGCTGCTGCGCCGGACCCGTGGGCTTTCCGCTCTCGGGAAGCGTGCGGAAAGCCAGGGGCGTCTGCTGTGCGCTGTAGCTTTTTGCGCCGCGGTTCCACACAGGGCACTTGAAGTCTACTTAACTTTTATAATGCGGTGCACAATGGAGCTTATCCATCTTTAAGCGTTGTGTTAGTGCTGGGGCTACAATAGAATGCAAAAAATAATGTGTCAAGTGGCATCAGCGTGGTGTAGTTCCGGTCACAAAGTTCGAGAACGTTGGTGCGTGCGCAAAAACGCGCAAAACAAACACGCACAGGGAAATAACGAAAAAAAACTTTTTTTTCTCACGGGTAATCGGGAATAGCTTCACGCATGCGAGAATTAAGAGTAATAGAAAAAGTAAATTACACGCGCAGTGAGCTGAAATACTTATACGCGCAGTGACCGCTTCACACTACGAGCTTTTTACTCATGGTCGCCAGTGGTTTGCTAACCATATGGCTAGGAAACCACTGGCTTTATTCGACAACTTGTTAGCCTTCCCTAGCACTTTATTATGGACAGAGCACACCGGGAAGACGTGAGAGAAACAAAGGAAATAGTAGAGACTGTCATACGTCCGCAATGCTGTTGGCTTATTTTGCTTCTAAATAGCATACATAAAGGCTCACCGTGCGCAAACATTTGAAAGAAAAGCAATGCCAGGTAAACTAACCTTATTCCACAAGTTCTTGCGTAAAAGGCGTGATATAGGAAATGCTTTACAAATACCCAGATATCATGAAATAAAGTTACAAATACCCCCAATCTTGCTGTACAAGTTAAATAGCTACCTCAACTAAAATACGGTAAGAAATTTACAAATATGTAAGTCTAAACTCTCAGTCACTTCAAAAAATTGTTCAAATACAGAGATGTTTCATGTACGGAGCCTGAAGAAATGCAACATGCGATGTGTGTATATATATATATATATATATATATATATATATATATATATATATATATATATATATATATATATAGCTCAGTAGTAGAGCATCGAACGCGTTATTCGAAGGTCGCAGGTTCGGTCCCTGCCGGCGGCAAGTCATCTTTTCGTCCACTTTACTTTCTTCACATTTACATTCTAAATACTACAGATAACACCCCCTGTACTTTCCTTGGCGTTATTGTCTGTTAGTTCTCATTAATATTGTGTCTAAAAAAGATAAACGAGCCCTTGAAAATTCATAGCTTTCCTTTATATATATATATATATATATATATATATATATATATATATATATATATATATATATATATATATATATATATATATATATATATATCGACCGACTCATGCGTCGGAGGGAGGATCGCTGAACATCAGCATGAAATGTTCGCCGCGAGGTGGCTGCATTGCTTCAAGCCTTCACCATACGATATGAAAACAGTTTCAAATAACTCATACTCAACTTCAGATGTTTTCACGTTTCTCAGAGGTTAGCGTTCGCGCGGTTCAGAGACTTCACAAAAAAATGGGGACGAGAGGTTACATAAAATTGTATTCGCGGCAATTTAGTGTGCGTCAACAGGGCACCCGACCGCAATTTCCCGCTTTTTCCTGATCAGCTCAATATAGCGTCCACCGCGTATTCGTGCTGAAGCTCCGGAGTATACTGAAACAGCGTGTCTGGTCATCTTAATAAATATAAAGAGATGACCAGACGGGAAAAGGAAGCCTCTTTTGTCCAGCAGAGGCGTGCAATCAGCTGCTCTGAGCTGAGAATCACGTTTGTATTCAGGCGATCGCTCGTAACATGAAGTGAGGCATACACAATGTTGCACTGTTATCATTTCATTTACTTTGGTTTGTCTTGTCTCTTTAAAGGACAGAAGCCTTAGATCGCTCATCAAACACGAAAATTGACTGTCGGCGTCCCGCGTCGCCAACACGAGTGACGCATAATATCAACACGTGGTGACGTCACCATGACGTCACAGATCGACAAAATTTGTGACGCCACTATGACGTCATTGTCATAGTGGCAATGACGTCATATGATGACGCCATAACATCATATGGTCGCCTTGCATTGCCTCCGTGATGAGGGGCCGATCACGGAGGCAATGTAAAAGCAGGTGAGGTGCAGAAAGCTTGCAATGCCTTCGATCCTGTGGGCAGTCCGAACGCAGTTTATGTGCATAAGGCTGTCGGAGAGGGGCGGGGGAGGATCAATGCATCGACTGATGAAAAGAAGATGGATTTCGTTTTCCAGTCCTCTCAGGCGAATTGCATAAGGGACCGCGTTTTTGTATTTTTTCGCATACATTTTACATATGCGGTCAGTTCTTCAAAATGTATGGGTAAGTCTTACATGTTGACATTGATATTGTTGACCACCACGTTTTTATTACCTGATGGAGACAAATCGTCAGAATTATTTCTGGCCGAAGAAAGTGGGTTGCGCGTCACACGCCATATCATTATTGTCAGTCGTTACGCAAATGGCAAGCATGTCAAGTTAGTGATGGCATATCCTATCGGTCATGTTAGGCAGGCATACATTCGTACCTCTCCATGCCAATTTTATACCTTGGTGAACGAGACGCGAGCTACGCGAATAATTTTTTACTTTTGAAAGCGCATACTTTTGGTACCGCGGCCACGCCTACGGACACATTCGGCTTCGCATGAAAAGGCTTGAAACAGCAGAGCGCGGGAGGCAGCCCTGTAAAAGGAATTGAACGCACGAAATAAAAGAACGGATATGAAGGGGGCAAGCGCGTTAGCGTGAGCTGGCCATTTACTACGTGCATATCTCCTACGTTCTCCTTGTTATCTCCAGTTTATTCTCTCCTGCAGCAAGTTTACTTTCGTCGTTCCACACGAAAGTTAAGCGCCTTCCCTCACGATGAAGTGCGCGCGAAATGTGTTCCTCAAACAGGCGCGCGTAAGTGCACACCATTGCGGTGACAAACCAGCTGAAACATACAAAAGCCCCGTTTCACAACGCACAAACGTGTTATCTGTGCGATTAGTCGCTGCAGTATTATGTTGCAGTGACGCAGTATAAATGGTGCCCAAATTCTCGCAATTTTGGTTAATTGCGGCCAAAGTATGAGGCGCGTAGCAGACGCTCCCCGCTTTGGCGCGGCTTCCGCCGCGGAGAAAGTCCACGGGTCTGGCACGGCAGCGCCGCGGCGCGAGAGTTCACCGCAAAAGGCCCTCGCTCCTCCCGTGTATTCGCGCGGCGCTTTGGACACTCCCCCTCTTCTAGGTCACTCTAGCCTCCACGTTTGTTCTAGTAACGTTGGCCTCCACAGCGTTGCACCTGATGTGTGAAACGGAGTATAGAAGGCGTGGTGCTTAAAATATGGGGTGTTAATTTATTTTTGTTTTATTGCGAAAGCAATTATACGGACAGTCTCGACTGGTTTTTGCCGTCGCCGTCGCCGTCATGTCCCGTATGAAGTCCAAATTGATAAGATGCGTGCCAGCGGCTTATTAGTGCGATAGCAATTATATGGGCAGTCTCGACGGGTTTTTGACATCACCGTTGCCGTCGCCGTCATGTCGCTCCCGTATGAAGTCCAAATTGATAAGATCGCACCGCGCATCGTACGTTCTACCGCGGGTAAAAGCGCGCGAGCAGGGGAGATGATTGCGGCCGTAGCAGAGATCAAACGAGCCGGCCCATTTCCGTCATTCGGAGGGTGCATGCGATAACATCACCCTGCTCGGGAGGCCTGCCGTCGAAGCAGACTAGAAACGCCCCGCCCATCTTTAACGAGCACGCAAAGACGCTAGGGGGGGGGGTCTCGCGAGAAGCAACTTTGAACTTTGAATCTAAGGGCGGTCGCGATCGCTGGCGCCTGCGCTATCTCGACAGCCATCACAGCGGGCGGCTCGTATACCCTTCTACGTGCTGCGCTTTCAACGCGAAGTGACTATGCGGAGAGCATCTCTCCCTGGAGCGGCCGTATTCTCTTACACCATCGTTTTGCAGTTACGCGAGATCGGACACAAAAGAATTAGTTGCCAGCGTCACTTCGTATAACGCTACAATTGGTTGCTATCGCATTCATTGCTTCGCCTTTGCGGTGAAACTGTGACTTTTTTAGATAATACGGTGTTTTTAAAAAGATAATTGCCTGTGACAGATGACATCATTGTAAAAATTGGACTCGATTACTCCGAGCGGCGGACATGTCCTGCACGATAAGTTGAACTGCATATTCGAAAATTAACCAAAGTTTACTAATCAGCACCTTAATTTTCGCGGTACATATTGCAACGAACGAATTGTAGCTGCTGAATTTCCAAGGCATATTCGCTTGGAATAAAAACTTCGAATTGCGCGACTTTCGAGGATGTGGGCCATTGTGGTACAAATGCACTGTTTATCCAAAAATTTAAAACTAAACATCGTTTTGTGCATTGAATCTCGAGCGTAATTATAGTCTGTTACAACTAGGGCTCTGTGTTTTCGGGTAAATACGAAAAAATCCGATAAATCCACGCCGGTAAAATTTTTGGCAAGTCGGATTTATCCGATAAGCTCCGATTTTAATAGGGCATTTTCAACGTTTAAAGGGCATTTTCAAAGCTGACAGTCATCAATCGAAAGGAGCGCATCTCTATCAGCGGCAGCGACATCGTAAAGTATACTTGCGTCTATTACAACAAGATTCAGGGTTGTAATACGAACAAACGTGGGTGTTCTGTCTTCAGGTATTTGTGCTTGTATGTATATGTGTTTGCGCGTTCAAACCTTCCTGTCATCTAAAATACACTTGGCGTGTGCACACATTTTCGTGTTCAGATATTGTTTCATCTAAGATTTTGGAGTATTGAGAATAATAATAATAGGCGCTTTATTTTTCATCGAGATGAGGGAGGCTGACAGAAAAGGCTGAGCAGCAGCTTGACTAGCTCCTGCTCCCCCCAAAAGTACAATTTGGCGAGTTTACAGCAGTGGACATCAACCGCCTTATTAACAGAGTAAGTGAACAAGAAGTGAGAAAAAATGAAAGGATGGAAAACCAGGATTGTCAGCAACAATTCAATGCATTTTCATTGGAAATAAAATTAATAAGAAGATATTGCAACAAACCATAATGCAAAATTAAACAGCAAATTTCGGAGAATTGGAGATTTACCAGAAATCAACTCCGATAAATGCCGAATTTCATCAAAAAAAAAATAAACTCCGAAAAACACCCTCTCAAATTCAAGAACAAAAATTGGCTGCGTATCTGCGTGCTTCGCTGCAAATGTCGTCGAAAGACGATAGTCTTCTGCCGGCCGTACTACATGAGTCTTTCTCCTCTATGTTGAATCGCCGCATCTGGCTCATAGCGTCGCATTTTCAGCGCAACCAAGAAGCACTAGGGTCTTTAGAATTACGTATCTATGTATTTTCTAGTAAATGAACACACCGCCTAATACTTACGTATTGATGTTACGCTTCAGATATGCGTAATATTTGCTTTTTGATCGACAGTGTTCACAAGTATGAACGCAGCTACCAGTTCAAAATGGCTGGGCGTTCAGCAAGTCCTTTAACTTCGGCCAGGTGGCTGAATCGAGTGACAGACAGACAGACAGACAGACAGACAGACAGACAGACAGACAGACAGACAGACCAAAAATTTTGCATTGAAGTATCCCAAGAAAGACTCTCGTCTTTAATATAAGCTCCGCCCCTGCACAACCGCACGCACCATGCCGTTCACCTGTGCAAGAGAGTCGTGCTAGCGGTTTCCGTCGTAACGATAAGTACTTTTTTGCTGCTAATGTAAATACCACGCATATTAGTAATTGAAATTTCGTTGTCCCTACTTAAAATATTGCGTTTCCCGAGTAGTGATGTTGGAATTTTCGCTGAAATTTGCGAGGAATATCAAGTTTTGAACCGAAAAGCAGCGGCACGAACATGTGCGTGTACCATGAAAACCACCGAGCTCAGATACGCGTACGGTGCTTGACGTCACGGAAATGAGCGAATTCAATTGGATGGGGCACATATGCAAATATTCTCTGGGTTGTACAGCGACGGCAGTGGGCGGGGCTTACATTTAATCTTAGGTTCTAACCAACTATAGTAAATTGGCGCAAAAGCGGTATGGCCAGGCTATGTTGCACAAGCAACAGTGTGTTGGAAAATAATATGATACCTGAAATGAAACTAGAACGCCCATGCATATTGCCGTACACTTTGAGAGTAATTATCTCTAAGCAGTTTTCAGCCAGAAAATTGGGTCAAACTGGATACGTCTTGTTAATTCACGGGCTGCAATTTGTAACTTGCAATATGTGCCGTAACTACTTAACTAAAATGTAATCTAACAATGCTCGCTAATTGTCCGATTATACTTTTGAATTTCTCGCGCAATTATTTAATGCCTACCAATTGCAGTAATCGAGCTCAGGGACCACTTTTATGGGATGTGTCAAAAGTACATTTTTAAATTCTGTTTTATCGCAAAAAAACTTTTGGTATAAGTTGTACCGTTGCATTTCTGCAGTTGTATTTGCAGGAGTAGATAAGGATGTTTCCCTCACCTGGTTTGCAAATGGGCACGACACCGTAAATGTTTCCAAATCTACACACGGGTGCTGGGTCGTTCGGTTTCTTCTGCAGCTCATGATTCGGCTTGCAGGTGAAATTCATCACCTCATTATGCAACACATCCATGACTTCGGGCTCCCCGCCTTGTACACGCACGTTCCTGCAAGGTTCTGCAACGAACAAGAACATCGAAATAACAATTTTTCACACATACGATTAAATTCAGTCCTGTTTTCCAGGGCGTTTTAATCTTTATGAAGCACTGTGGTAAGCACTGTTACAGAGGCGTCATTTATGGAAGAAGGGGGGGGGGGGTGAGACTTGCCATGGTGGTCGGGGTTATGGCGAACGACTGTTGATACGCAAGTTGCGGGATCGCATCCCGGCCGCGGCCGCCGCATTTTCGATGGAGGTGAAAATGCTCGAGGCCCGTATACTTAGATTTAATTGCACGTTAAAGAACCCCAGGCGGTCGAAATTACTGGAGCACTCCACTACGGCGTCTCATAATCATATCGTTGTTTTGGGACGTTATACCTCAACAATTATTATTTTGGCGGGGGGGGGGGGGCGTATGGAGTGCGCCCCACCCCCCCCCATCCCTCCTGAACTCATCCACAGCGCAAAGTAACTTTGCACGCTCATCTCGTGCTGGTCCTTTTGGCAATAAAGCATCAAGCAATGTCGCTGAGACGACGTCTTGTATTTGCAAGAGGCGTGATCGGGTACGTTCTGCACTTCGTATCGTACAGTCTCAAAGCTGACGCTTGCCATACTTACAAGCTACAGAAGTACGCACCTTGACAGCCACTCCCTCCCTCCACCCTCCCTCCCTCCCTTTAAAAAAAAAATCGCCGCTTGCCCCCTAGTGAAAGATAAGAGATGAACGGAAATACCACCTTTCGTGATGACTACCTGTACGCTACCGGCGTTAGCCAACACCACCTAGACTGGATTAAGGCCTCTTCAACTCTCTCGTCACCAGCGCTACGTCACACTAGTTGTTTTGCTCAACACAACCTGTTCTGCCGCACCCGTCGTTTTGCCCCTTTCACTTCGTCTACTCGGCAGGACATTCTGTCGTAGTCGCGAAGTCGCACATGATGCGCATGTTTTCATTTTTTTTTGTGTGCGTTTTTTTCCGAATTTACATTTAGGCTGTGGATTTGTTGCCGAGTGACACTCCATAATTGTGCGTTTGTGCTAGTGATGTAATCGTGCATCGTGAAGTGAACCGCTCTGGAACTTTCCTCGTGTGAGACATTCCTTGAGCCACGCGTGGTCGTGCACTTGCCCTTCCAGCGACATAGGCCGCTGTTGCGTTCCCTGTTGTAAAGGAAATTACGACCGTAGACCAATGGTTTATGTGTTTTTATTACCGAGGGATGGTGGCCGTAAGGATAAGTGGCCCCGAGGAATTCCAAGGGAGAATTTCACTCCAAGCGCACATTCGAAGGTAACTAGGCAAACAGAAGTAACAATTACAAAACAGCCAATGCATATGTTCATGGTTTTGCCTCGCGTAGTTAATTACGTGTGCTTCGTGCTTAGACGATACTATTTTACATTTAGTAATAGTACACGGGAATAACTTGGTGAACAATTCTAACGTAAAATTGTATAGAAACGTCAATTAGTGTCATTCACTGTACAGGGAAGCTCTTGAGTTAATATTTTTACTTCACTGTTGTTGCAAAGCCGCAGTGAGTCGATTCGTGGTAATTTTCATGGTATCACTTTTACACTGACATTTTGTTTAGTTTTGTTCAAAATAGGCATGCGAGCTTCACTTCCATACACGTGACTTCGTCACAACCTTGACTCGCTGTGCCCACAGTTTTCCCCAACTGTCCAGCTTAGTTAACGAGAACTCCTGCTCGTCGCGAGTCTCCGGCGTCCGAGCGAGCAAGGATGGATAGCGCGTGTCGCCTTAAAAAAGCTGTCATGCGAATCATGCTGCGCGGCTCTTGTTCTGGAAGGTAGAAACATATGTGGAAGCAGAAAATATGCAAATAGATCAGAAATATTTCCCGAGGTGGCTTGAAGTTTCCTCAGCCTTCTGCCCTTTACATAGTACTAATTACAAAACTTGCTGTTGAAAAGCTTACACATGGAAGCTTCGCGAAAGACTTCCTTTCTTACTCGGATCAACGGAGTGTTGTTCGGTCAACCGCAGTGTCTGTGCTCAGAAATTCCCTGGAAATTGAGACATGCTCCAATGGACACACATCAGAAACTGTGATGCGCTTAATAGTGAATGCAGGAACGAGCACAGTGTTGAACAGTTTTTGCAAAGTGAAAAATGATGCAGTGCAGTAGGACGCCCAGAAAGAAAGCTGCCGTGTGCAAAGCAAACACATTAAAAAAGAAGTGATGTGTGCGTGGTGTAGTGACATTTTTAAATGCGAAGCATTTCTTAGCGACCCCTAGACACTTTGATTGTTTCTATCTATCTATCTATCTATCTATCTATCTATCTATCTATCTATCTATCTATCTATCTATCTATCTATCTATCTATCTATCTATCTATCCAGGCACATAGCCAGTATTTTTTTCGGTGGGGGGGGGGGGGGGTGCAAGGCCTAATTCTTCGAAAGCAAGTCTTTCCATGGCAAAAAGAAAGAAGTTGCCCGGGAATATAGAAGGCCGGACGAATCACGGGGGGGGGGGGGGGGGGGGTTGGCCCCCCTGTCCCCCCTCCCTTTCCCTGCGTGCCTGTATATCTATCTATCTATCTATCTATCTATCTATCTATCTATCTATCTATCTATCTATCTATCTATCTATCTATCTATCTATCTATCTATCTAGCAGCTTGCGTCTGGTGCTCTCGTAATCGCCTCCTTAACTTAATGTAGACCAAAATTGGCATGGGAGGGTAAGAGGGTTTGACGAATATGACTGTCTGGTCATGACGTGAATAACGTGAAAATCCTGCCGCGTAAGTCGTCAAACCCTTTCCTCCAGACACGTGTGGCACATACCCGTATACCACGGGCTACGGTATGCGGCTATGCGCCACAGGTGATCGGCAGTTCATATCTGCCAAGGAACGGCGAGAACAGACATTGGTAATTTAAATGCGAGAGCGTAAAGAAAAACCGACATCGGCAGCGTTGACTCGACGAATGTGAAGAATAAAAAACAGGATCCCAGCAGGAATCAAACCCACGCATTCTGCGTGGCAGTCAGGTATTCTACCGCAGAGCCACGCCAAGTCTTGAAACTGGTTCCGAAAAAGACCTTATGCCGGCGTAATGTCGGTGCAACGTCAATTGTGGTTGCAATGCTGGCTATCTAATTTGATAATAAAGCAATAAACATTACATGTGTATACCTAAGATACAGGCGTGATGTCGAGTTGTGATTTCAAAGTCGTGGTTCCAAAGTTGGCTCCGCTTTTATAGCGATCTAATAAACAATAGCTATATTCAAGCTATGAAAAGCTATTCAAACAATAGCTATAAACAAGCTATATTGAAGGACCCCGAAAGAATACGCCAACGAAAATTACGTATGATATTCGCATCATCGCACCGTAAAGTGCACTTCGTTTGGACAATACTGACGTCAGTGCTCTAATCGGAGTGCTGACGTTACGTCAAACCATAAGTTACCATTTAAACGCTAGTGTAGTCGAAGTGCCTGGTAAGGCCGCGATGTGCACACAACTAATACACTAACAAAAAATTACAGCATATCCACGGGTGAACGATGAAGAGCTTGGGCGAAGCTCCTGAAGCAATCATGGTCTCGGGATCCGCTTCTCGTTGAGCCCGTTTCGCAGCGGCGTTCTTGGCTCGCACCATTTCGGGATCCGCCTGGCTGCCGCCCAGCAAGCGCCAAGCAAGCGAGCCTCTCGGGATCTAGAGGCTGCTGCCAAGCAAGCGCGGCGCCAGGCGGATCTCGAGGCGGTGCGCGCCCGCGAAGCCGCCGCCAAGCGCGCCTGGCGGCAGCCTCTCGAGCTCGCACCTCGGTATCCTGCCGACGAGCACGAGACGCAGCGGCCTTCCGCACCCGGCGCTCCTCGTCGTCCATGGTCCGCCAAGCAGCACGATCCGGCAAGCGCACTCCTCCACGTACGGCGACAATCAAGGAGAATGAGAGATAACGGGCGCAGCAGCCAATCTGAGAGCAGCGGCACCTATAACGCCATCTAGCGTGCATTCACCCAACCGCCATATTGCACATGGATGGATGCTATGAGCGTCCCCTTTATAACGGGGCGGTGACAAGTGCGCCACCTGCCTCGACAAAATAATCTCTTTTCTTTTTTCTTCTTTTTTTATTTTTATGTTTTATTATTTTTTTATTTTTTTATTATTTTGATTTTTATTTTTTATTTTGTTTATTTTTTTTTCTATCTCTATGGGACAACGCCGTCTAGTATATCGTCACCCAACTGCAGTGTGCATGCATCTCTATAGGACAGCGCCATCTATTGAATGATACGGGAGAAGCGACGGCGGGGGAACGCCGGACGGAGCGACAAGCGACCAGGTGATGCTATAAGGAGCTTCGCTCCTAAAACACGTCAATCCACCTCGCAACGCTTGGCTCAAAACCAAAAAATGCAGTATAGACCACTACTCGCTGACTGCTTCGCATGAAACCGAATACCAGAAGGCGTGGGATTTGCCGAATTTTATTAAAGCTGCTTTGTGCTGCTTGTATTTCCGTCCTTCTTTGGCTATATATTAGACATTAGACAAAAAGAGCTTGTTTGGTATTCTTTTTATATGTCGTAAAGCGATCAAACAGTTGATTTAGTGTATATAAGTGTGTAGGTGATTGGATATAGGAAACGTCCGATTTTCAATCGTACACGTGAAAGTATGACCAAACAGCGTTCTGCTTTTCTCAAAGCGAGTCAATGCTTTTTACAATTTCTGCTGTAAAATTACCGAATTACTCGGTCTTAGTAAGCGCCTACACGAAATTATAGCTTTTGTTAAAATATTTTTACTCCGTGCGCACCCCCAACGCGATAAAAAATAGAGGGGACTGTTGGCAGAATGCAAAGCCCCGAAGCGAGCGGTGCGGACAAGTGCCATGACGTCACGACGGTCATATAGAGGCCTTGAGCTAGTCTAGGTGGTGTTGCGTAAGCTCGGGGCACCTCTCTCCCCATTATCCAAACCGGTGGGTGCACGATGACATTGAGAATCGAACCTAGTACCTCACGCATTGGAGGCGGACGCTGTGCCATTCTAACACCTGTGCGGTCCTCCTACAATGTGGAGAACCGGATCTTGAAATCTTGTTCTTTCCTCCTCCTGCCGGCTTTTCTTTGCACGTCCATATATCCGATAAGTAAGAATAACAATAAACATGTAAACAAAGAACTGCAGTCTTTTTTTCTCTCTTCGTTAATGATATACAGACGCAATGCCTGCAGCAAATTCACTCACTTTCTTTGCACCAAGGCCCTGGAGGATGCCATGCGCCGTTTTGACAGCGGAGTGGCCTGAGATGTGGTTTGCCGATGCCCTCGATGAACTCATACCCTTGTTGGCACTGAACGAATAGCCTTTCCTCATGTTGAGGCACTTCACTTCCAGGCTGTAGTGCAACCTGGATAAAACCATCCATGCCAAAAGTAGGCGTGAGTATTTTTCAAATATATGACGCATACTCACATTCAATAAACTTTCTGTGTCTCGCGAAATTTAGCCGCTGCATTAGCACACCTGCACTGGAGAGATTCCATTACAGAGACCATGCGAAATCAATCTAAGCGGCGTCACTGTATCCAAACAAGCTGAAGTCAGTACATATGTTATCTGCTACAGCAGTAACAACAACAGCAATAATTAATAATAATAATAATAATAATAATAATAATAATAATAATAATAATAATAATAATAATAATAATAATAAAAAATAATAATAATAATAATCGCTTCAATATGCTTCTAAAACTATATCAGAGCACATGTGCAGCCGTACAGCTAGCCAATGTTTCTAAAGCGAACGCATTATGGCCACACCATATGGGACATTTCGTGCGCGCTGTGACAGCAGTCTGTTTGTGACACGAAAAAGTTCCCGACTCGGCGTTTAAGACACCCAAACTTTCCAAGAAAAATTAAGTACATTATACATATATGAATAGCGGGAATTCAGGATTCTTCGTGCGGCATACTGCAAGTTAGGTGCAAAGAATACACGGAAAAGGAAAATCACATGTGCTGTGGTCGCCATCGTTACGTATGTTCTTTGCGCTTTTCTTGCAGTATGTAGCGCATGCCGTAGTTATTACATAATAGTAATTTATTACAGCATTTCCAGATATTTTACTCTACGCAAGCGTCTACCGACAGACATGTCAGGGCTTCATAACAGCCAGCAGCTTGTGTGTAAGTGACTTTGTTCGGCTTTGTCTTCTAAGCAAGCTGCGCTGCTGTTTTATAGTGTATATATATATATATATATATATATATATATATATATATATATATATATATATATATATATATATATTCACGTACGAAATGTGGTTTTATTTACGTTTCGGCTGGTGGCCCAGCCTTCGTCAGAATCACGGACTGGCCCATCAGCCGAAACGTCAATAAAACCACATTTCATCCGTGAATCCTTCTCTTCAATCATCTATCGTACCGGACTCATCAATCTTCATAACCAAAGTATATCTATATAAAGGCTGTGCCAGCTATCTTTGGCCAAGGGTTAAAAAATACAATAGTAGAGGCAGCCGAGTGAAATGAGTTGCAAATTGCTGGAAACCCCCACTGCGTTATTTGCGATAAAGAAAGTCTCACGTATACCGTATACCATGTCTTCCAATCTGCAAAGAAACCCGCGAAATACAAAAAGAGCCATGTGACTAGCGCATTCGCGCGCAGCGAACGTGCTGCTCTCAGCCGTGGTTTTGAGCGAACGAATTTAGCTACGGCCGCGACTCGGCGGCTACGTTGCAGCGGCAGGCCGATAAGTTGGCGGTGGTTTCTTGGCCCGCGTCAGCCAGTCGGCGCGCATGACGGTGCAAGTTGTAGCGAACGCGCCGCGCTTTTAGGATGGCGATAAAAGCTATCCATCTGAAAGATAGTGTAGAGAGAGAGAGAGTACACCCGACGACGGCAGCCAGTCGAATCCCCCTGGGAAGCCTCACGAGCTCCGGTTTATTCCCCTTCGCCAAGATGATGATGATGATGATGACTTGGGGCTATTCCCTTTGTATCGGGCGGGCAAGATTAATTTGCCCTAGCCAGCGAAAAAAAGAAGAAAACACACACACACACACACACACACACACACACACACACACACACACACACACACACACACACACACACACACACACTCACAGCACCGTAAATAAGTCTGTACGGCTAATTCGCTGCCGCTGCGTCGCTCGCCACCACCGCACCAGCCTTGCTTTGGTGGTGCGAACTGCTGCATAGTTCACTGCACCAGCCGTTTCATCGCCTGCGTGCAGCACCGTGTCACTCGTGCGCGCAAACCCCAGTGCCTCGGGCAGAGTAGTGCCCTCTCGCTGGCGGGGGCACAAAGACGTACAGCGTAGCACAAGGTGGGGGATGGTTTCCTCTTCCTGCTCGCACACCCGGCATAAAGCCCTCGTGTCGTCGGTAGACCCAACCGCGCCAGCGCCATCTCTAAGACTTAACGGACACTACATCCCCCCTTCTCCAGGGAACTAGCGCACACACAGGGATGCACACTGTAGCTGATCACAAGATGAGTCGTCTTGGCGGTTTTATGATGCGACCAAATCTTGACCTCCTTACAGGGCGATCTGAGGAAGACGGTCCCGTCTTTGATGTAGTCTCATCAGATCCAGGCGGACTCGCCGTTGTCGTCAAGGATACAAATGACTGTGGCGTGAATACTGTGGCGTGAACTCTGGAACCAGCGGAAGTGGCTGGCTGTCAGTGTCTGCTTGTTCTGACGGCTCTGCTGCAAGCGGTGTTTCCATTTCTTGGAACGAGATGTCTTCGGTTGCGTTGAATGACGCCTTTCGCAGTTTCAACCACGTATGAGCGCGGACGTTGAGCGGGTGACAAGACAATGGCAGGGCACTTCATATAATTCACCCAAACTTCCTCTCCTGGCTCTAGTCAGCGAAGAGGAGAAGCTGCATGTATCCTGTTATAGTCTTCCGCTTGTTTTCTGCGGGAGGCTTCATCGTGCTGGTCGAATACTGAGGCATCGGGCCAAGCAGGCTGGAGCTGCTTTTCAGTCATTGGGACGCGAGTGCGGTTGTCTGCCTAAGAGAAGCTGTGCAGGGCTCAAACCGTTGATGCACGGGGTGTCCCGATACGACAGCAAGGACAAGTACGGATCTTCAGTTTTTTAAGAAAGTCCTTGATCGTCCGTACCATACGTTCCACTTCTCCATTGGATTGCGGGAAGCCGGGACTGCTTGTAACGTGACGGAAGCCGTAGTTCCTGGAAAAGTCAGCGAATTCCTTCGCTGAAAATTGTGGCCCGTTATCCCTGCGAACCTCCCTTGGAATGCCGTAAGTGCGAACACGCTTTTGATGGCAGATATGACAGTGGGCGTTTTTGTTGAGCGCAGGCTCAGGACCTCTGGTAAACGGCATCGGTAATCTACGATGAGCACGTAGTCTCCGCCGTTGAGATAAACAGGTCAATACCGACGACCTCCCAAGGCTTTGTAGGAGTCTCACTGACAAGCATAGGCTCGGCTCGTTGAACTCTGGTCTCGGCACATTTAGAGCAGTTCATCACCATAGTCTCGATTTGGGAATTTATGCCAGGCCACCATACAGATTCCCTAGCTAAAGACTTGCAGCGACCTATCCCTTGATGACCTATCCCTTGAAGAAGCTGCAATATGCGCTGCTGGTATGATGCCGGAATCACAACACGAACACCCTTCAGAAGCATATCTTCACCGATGCTGAGATCGCCTAGCTACTGCCAGTACTTCCTTACGTGTGTCGACACACGAGACTTCCTGGGCTAGCCTTTTATGCAATACTGGAGGAGCAAATGGCATTCCGCGTCACTAGCTTGTGCCTGACGAAGCTCGCGAAGTGTGCTGAGAGGGTATCTGGCAGAGCGCGAATGGTCTCCTGGACGAAAAGCTCGGTGTTGTCAACTTGTCTTGGAGTAGACTCCAGGCTTGAAACTTGTCTTGTAGGAGCGCGCGAGAATGTGTCAGCCGTGGACAATTGTTTCTCAGGTACGTAGAGCACTTGGTAGCAGAAGCGCATCAGCTTCAAGGGGAAACGCTTGAAGCTGAATTCTGGGTGGCAACATGTCCACAAACATAGAGCCGAGCAATGCCACGAGAGGTTGATCACCTCTTTCAATGTAGAATTGAAGACCACGGACGAACTCCTCGAATCGTTGCACTGTCCATGTAACAGCCAAGGCCTCTTTCTCAGTCTGGCTGTAACGTTGCTCTGTGGACGTCAGCGATCTTGAAGCAAAGGCGACCGCTCGGCGTTGGCCAGTAAGCTGCTCTTACAACAATATGACTCCCAATCCGAAAGAGCTTGCGTCAGCGGACAGTCGTCTTGTAGGCAGTATTGTAGCGTGCAACGCAGAGGTCGGAACACAACAACTGCTTGAGGCTTTCGAAGGCAGTCTGCTGATCTGGTCCCCATGTCCAATGCGAATCTTTGCGTAGAAGAGCGCGAATTGGAGCAGTTGTCTCTGAGGCACATGGCAGGAAGTGACCCACATGGTTGACAAGTCCAAGTAGACGACGAACTGGGGAGACATCTTCGGGAGTTGGCATATGCTGGATCGCGGTAATCTTATCCGGATCCGGTGAGATGCCTTGAGCGCCTACGATCACGCCCAAAAACTTGACGCTGCTAGCTCCGAAGCAGCATTTCTCCCGATTTAGTGTGATGCCTCCTGCCTCTTTTAGCCGACCAAGAACTTGCTGCAGACGCTGGTCGTGCTCTTTGTGTGTCTTACCGAAAACAAGGATATCGTCAATCACATTGACAACTCCCGCCTGGCCTTCAATGATCCGTGACATCTGACGTTGGAAGTACTCGGGTGCAGATGCTATCCCAAATGGCAGTAGGCGAAAGCAGTAGCGTCCAAACGGATTTATGAACGTTGTGTACTCTTGCGACTCGAGGGCAAGCTTTACTCGATGAAAACTAGACGTGGCGTCGAGCTTTGACAATATGGTAGCATCCCCCTGCAATTTGAGGCATTGATCGACCGTCGGCAAGATGTGACTCTCACGAAGGATCACCTTGTTGGGACGCGTCAAGTCGACGCAGAGCCTATACCTGCAAGACGCCTTGGGTACGACAACTAATCCAGAACACCACTCTGTTGGTGCGTCGACGCGGCGAATTTCTCCATTAGCTTCCAATTTATCTAATTCCGCTTTTACCACACTGTGCAGAGGTAGAGGAAGGCGGCGAGTGACGCTCAATGAAAATGGCGTGGCGTCTCGTTGAAGCCGAATAGTATACTATTCTGGCAGCATCCCAAGCCCACGGAAAAGGCTGGGATCTAGATGCACATTGCTGGAGGCTTCTTGTTCTTCAGACACGACATCCAAGAACTTGCAGACACCCAGGGCTTGAATGGCCGGAAAACCAAGCAGCGGTACCGTCTTGGCGGCGAGAACATAAAGCAGCTGTTTGGTAGATCGCCCTTTCCAGGATAGAGTTGCACTGAAAGTACCCAAAACAGAGATGGGGTGGTTTCCGGGACCTTTGAGCTTTCCTTCTGGTTGTAACCTTGTGGGCACAGCAGGGAATGAGCTGGTAACCACGGAAACCTTAGCATCTGAGTCCACCTTGAAAGAAACTGAGTGTCCGTTTACGAGCACGTCGATGAACTTGGCGTTCAAATGCTTTTCGGTCACAGCACTGAGTTCGATAGAACTGGCAGAGGGTTTGCGTTGCTGCTTGTTGGCCATTCTTTTCTTCTTCTGACACAAAACCTCGAAGTGCCCGCATTTGAGACAGTAATTGCAAATTGCGCGACGAGCCGGGCAGTCGGAACGTGCATGTGAAGCGTGACCACAAAAACCGCAGGTGTTGTTCTGCCTTATTGCTGATGATTCTTTTTGTCGACAAACGCCCGCGGCGCCAACGTCCAGTGGAGGGGTGTTTTCACGCAAACGTTGTTGGCGTTCCTTTTCGGCGTCTTCGTCTTGACAAGCGTAAGTGAGCGCTTCTTGCAACGTTAACTTCGGGTTGCGGCATAGCTGGTCCGAGAGCTCCTGATTTTGCAAACCGACGATAAAGAGGTCCCGAACAAGTCTTTCTTCGACGCTACCTGAGCTGTAGCTGCAGCGTTTAACCAGTGTACGTAGAGCCGTGAAGAAGGCGTCGACAGACTCACCGGGCTCTTGAGCGCGGCGATCGAAACGCGCAGACTCATAAAGTTCATTCGGCGCATGCACGAAATGATCACCGAAGGCCTTTTTTAAATCTGACAAGTCCTGAAGGGCGGCGTCTCCAGGGGGCGTGGACGCTAACACGACTCTTGCTTGAGGACCCATGCAGTAAAGCATGGAACGCACCTGCACTTGCTGCTCCGCAGCATATAGTCCCGTGGCGTAGGAGTAGTCTTCGAATTGTAGAAGCCACGCTTGCCATGATCCGGGATTTTCGAAGTGGAACGGTGGCGGTGGACGCAGCTGTACATGTCCTGTCGAATATGGCGGAGCGGCTGCGTTGGACCCAGTAGGCGAGCTCACCGTGGGTGAAGACGTCGCAGCGTTCGTGTCGTTCGTGGCTCAGCCCAGGAACCGACGCTTTAGCGACCTACGCAGTTGAGCGCTGCAGAATTCAAATCGCCACGCTGCCTAGTCGGTGTCAACATCCTCCGCATCCAACTTCTGACACCATGTAGAGAGAGAGTACACCCGACGACGGCAGCCAGTCGAATCCCCCTGCGGAACCTCACGAGCTCCGGTTTATTCCCCTTCGCCAAGACCCAACCGCGCCAGCGCCATCTTGAAGACTTAACGGACACTACAGATAGAAACTAAGAAACGAAAAGAGCTTCATTTTCCAGCAGTAATCAAAACAAGGCAATATAGTCGCAGCTTATGGCTTGGCTGCGCAGTGATAGAAGGCGTGGCCTGTGGTTGTACTCAGCGCCTTTCATTTCTGCTCGCTCATATTTATATCAAGTGCTCGAATCAGTCGCCTTGCAAAACGATACAGCTCTGACACCTTGTTTGCATATGCGCCGTTGCATTTCTTATGACCGCCTCAGGCATAGTTAAGCAGACTTCCCTTATTTTATTTTTCAGGTCTTGCGGTGTCGAAGTTGGTGCGCAGTATACCTTGTCTTTTATGTAACCCCGCAAAAAGTAGTCCAGGGGTGTCATGTCCGGTGACCTGGCTGGCCAATTGACGGGCCCTAGCCGTCCTATCCACTTGTTCGGAAACACAGTGTCGAGCCAGGTCCAAGCCTTGCGGCTGCTGTGTGCGGCGAAACCATCGTGCTGAAATCATACATCAGTAGCCCTGGCGAGTGGCAGAAGCGAAAGGAAGTCGTCAACGGGTCCTTGGCTGTCATTGACATAGCGCTCTGCTGTCAGCGTCTGGTAAAAAGACACAGGTCCCATCAAACCCCCGTCGAAAATTCCACACCAAACACTGAACGACCATTGGTACCGGTGCTGCGTCTGCCAAACCCAGTGGGGATCTGACTCACCCTAGTAGTGGGCATTGTGTATGTTTACCTCTGCATTTCGCGAAAAAATCGCCTCGTCAGTCCACACAACTTTGGAGAGAAAATTCAGGTCACCTTGCATCTGTATGAGAATCCAATTGCAAAAGTCAATCCTGCTTTGGAAGTCCCGTTGTACCATATTTTGGTGCAGCTGCACATGGTACGGACGCAGGTCGTGCTTCCGCAAAATCCGCCACACTGATGATTTGGAAGCTCCTGAATCCTGGCTCACGATGCGGACGCTTGCTTAATGATGTCTGGGGTTTAACGTCCCAAAACGCGGACGCTTGCTTGGGGATCCAAAGAGAGGAGCGATGAAATGTTCATCTCGAAGTCCTGACCAAGAATAGGTGCTCTGGGTCGTCTCCGCGTAAAACTGTCAGTTTGTCGCAGGGTCTCGTACGTTTTCTGGATCGTCATTGAGCTTGGCCGCCTGTTAGGGTGCCTATATTGCATTAGGTCTGCAGCGCACCTTCTGTTCTCATGAGATCCTCCGAGAGCGAGAACCATGTGTGATTTTGCTTCGTTCGTAAACGGGATGTCTGCTAAGCTACAAGCCACTTCACCGAAGCTTCACTCTCAACTCTCGCATGTTACTGACATCACAAGAGCGTATTAAAGTATGCCTGACCACTGCTTCTAGCTGAGAAAATTGTTTTTACTAAGAGACAACAGTGCCGCCAACACCACCCGCCAGCACAAATCATGCATTCTGGTATTCTTTTGCTCCTTAGTGACAAAGCTGTCTTGACATTTCATTACCTTATCAGGTTGGGACTATATCGCCATCCGAAAAGCGCGGCGCGCTCGCTACAACTTGCACCGTCACGCGCGCCAACTGGCTGACGCGGGCCAAGAAACCACCGCCAACTTATCGGCCTACCGCTGCAACGGAGCCGGCGAGTCGCGGCCGCAGCTGATTTCGTTCGCTCAAATCACGGCTGAGAGCAGCACGCTGGCTGCGCGCGAATGCTCCAGTCACGTGGTTCCTTTTGTATTTCGCGGGCTTTCTTTGCAGCTTGGAAAAAATGGTATACGTCAGACTTTCTTTATCGCAAATAATGCAGCGGGGGTTTCTGAAGACGCTCTCGAACTTTGCAAGTCGCATTTCTTGCCTAAAGTTCATATTTAGCAATTTAGTTGAATAATCCTAACGAACAAATAAATAATTATAAAACAAAAAAAAATTCCTGTAGTGCGCACGGTGGCTGTCAGGAATTTGCAACTGATTTCACTCGCCTGCCTCTAATATTGTATTTTTTAACACTTGGCTAAAGATAGCTGGGACACCCAGTATATATACACACCGGGCGTTTCAAGAAATGTGAACAGAATCCTCAAAATTCAGGAAAATGCGATATTTGCTGGCTGTCTTCACAATTGAATTTTATGTAGCGGCAAACATCTAAACATGGTTAAATACAGTATTTGGAATAGTAATTAACAAAGTTAAATTAATTTACTTTTTAATTACTGGAGTTGGGCAGTTATGTCAAATGAGAGCATTGAAGTTTTTTTATGCGAAGAAACGATCGACGCTTTGAGATATAGAAAAAGCGCCCTCTAGTAAATATTGTGGCGTAACGAAATTCAACCGAATTCAACGCGAAACCGAAACCGAAGCGCCGATGAGCGCAACAAGCAGACGACCAGAATGACGTCACTGTTTAAGACAACGATTACAGAGGTGTAGTTGTTGCTCGTTCATTAACCTATGTACGCCATGCGTGCTATAATCGTAAGTACAGCCTGCACACCCACGTCGGTTGATAGTTGATATAACGACGCTCAATCATTCTGGACGTCTCAGACGAATATGACAGTTGCGCTCTTCCGTGTTTCGGGCTCGGTTTCGCTGCTGAATTTGGTTGAATTTCATTATTTCGCAATTATTACTAGAGGTCGCTTTTTCGAAATCTCAAAGCTGCAATGGGCTCTTCGCACAAAGAGAGAGAGAGAGAGAGAATAAAAGAAAGGAGGGGAGGTTAACCAGGGCTGAGCCCGGTAGGCTACCTGGGGAAAGGGGGAGGGGGAAGGAAAGTTAGAGAGGAGGAGAAAAAAGTCACTCTTTCAGCCGACATAACAGTTCCAGGTTTGACATCACAAACGGCGAATCAGTCCGGTATCCTTGAGAAAACGCAACAGCGCTTTCGTTGCCTTCCGGAAATGTGATGGGGTAGCCCCATGGTCCCACCGCACAAAGGACTTCAATTCCACTATTTGACATAACCGCCTAACTTCACTAAATAAAATGTCAATTATTTTAACTTTCTTAACACTGTCCCAAATGATGTATTTAGACATCTGACGATGCCTGCGGCTACAGAAGAAGTCATTGTGAAGGCATCGAAGAAATATCGCATTTCCCTGATTTTTGAGGATTTTGGACACATCTCTAGAAACACCCGGTATAATCTATATGCACTATCTTTGTTATGGGCAGAAGTTTTGGTGGCAGGCAGATTTTCCGGACAGCTACTGCCATATCACGCTTACGCATCAAAATCATACTTCCAAATATTCCGATTTATCCTCACCCTTATATGCGGGACAATATAGAAACGAGCTCTCAAGTGCAGTAAAGTGCTCCAAAAAAAACGTTATATACGAAGGAAGCAAATGCGTGTTACCTGATTATTACTACGCCACGAGTAAGTCTGGCGTATGACAGCAGCACTGGGGTCAGCTTGTACGACGCAGTTTGCTGAAACATAAGGGGGCATGTGTAATCAATTGCTTTCATTCGTCTCGGAAGGTAGTTGCTCTTTTAAGGGCTTCATTATTCATATGTCATTTCACGCATCTTTGACGGCGCCCACTTCGGCGAAACATTACTCGACAAAGCAACAGACACTGAATCACTCACAGCAATCAATGAAGCAGATCGTGACCAAAGGGGCCAAACACTTCCTGATCTTTTTTTATAATTATATTATTATTATTATTTAGGACGCTGGCCGAGCTCAAGGCATCCTGGACTGGGCCCCGCTACCTCGTAAATAAAGATCTTTATTCTCTCTCTCCAAACACGTATTCGGTGGTAAACTCCATTTTCAACAATACAACTCATTAATCCTCTATTACGTTCAAAAGCGCGCGCAGTGAAAGATGGAGACAACACGAGAAAAAAGGGAAGCAAGGTTCCGCGCATTCTATACGTCCTGTGTACTTAGATAATGGATAACATGACAAACTACGACGGTATGATGGCATATATATAATCGAAAACATGGATAACAGTTACGAAATGAACAGAAAGAAATCAACAGTGATGACACACACCCCGTGTGTAGGGGCGTCCATGAAGGATAACGATAATGCGAAGGTGCGCTACCTTGAAGTCTAGGACACGTGACCTCCTGCACACCGCAAGAGCCCTTTAGGCTCAGGCGGTGCTTTTAATACAGCTAGCACCGTGCATGTGCAGAGATTTCATTCGGAACCTTCGGGAGCCTATCAAGTAGCGATTATGCAGAAGCACCGTATACTGGCAGATGTGAAACATTAGCGCCATGAGTGGATTTGTGAGGTTATGCAAAAAATCAGTTTTTCCTCTCTCGTCGCTTTTGCTCTCTGGCGCGCATGAAGAATATCGAGCGAAAATTTCTGAGAAGTCGTGGCCAATTAACGATGAATGCTCTCGCAGAAAATACGATGCAAAGCTCCTAGCTCTTGCGCATGTGATCGTTATCAATATGAACAGCACGAAGCGTCGTTCTCATAGCTCCGTTGTCGAATCAGTTGCAGGTCAACTTTTATTCATGCGACTTGCGGCCTAACAATTACGTGACGACTTCTGCCAGATCATAGACTACTGCGTAAAGATTCCAGTACGGATTTCAACGCCGCAAGCTAAAACTCACTCCCATAACTTTCACTGCGGTGAACCGCTCTAACAACGCAGCAGGATGTCACAATGATATTTTTTTTTCCCCTGAGGGCCAAAGGCGTTAAAGAGGGGAGTGGTTACAATAAACGATAGAAAAACCAAAAGCAGATAGAGCGTTTTAGTACAAAGGCTTCTATTATACAATTTTAGCTAGGGTTAACAAAGGCATATAATGTGTTCACAATGAAGTGATAAAAAAATGTGCCTAGGGTACAAACATATACGTAGTAAGAATCAAGTCCTGGATAGCAGAGTGCACTCACGTTACACGGGCAAAGTAGAAAAAAAAAAGGAGGCGGATCCGATTATACAACGTTAGCTAAAGCTGCTCGAAATAAATGATTATCATGAATTGATACGATATCATCGGGAAGACGGTTCCATTCGGAGGATGATCGAAGAATAAATGACTGAAAGAAGGTACGAAATTCGTAGATAAGCGAGGTTCATAAATCAGGGCTTCATGACACGCAGTGAGTCACCGTGCAGTGAGTGCAGCTCGATGTCGTTACCGGCCCTATAGTTGCTGCAGTAAAGCCTTGGTCTGGGAAGGTTAGTTCATACGTGGTTACGACGCAGCGAGGCTGGGGCGAATGTGTCAACGTAGAACGCATTTTATTGCACTCCGTATTTGCCTATATATGCGCAGAATGCTGCCATAGTAGATAACCAGAGCGCAATCAGAAAAAGGTGACATGCGATTCAGGTGTACCCGCCGCGGTTGTCTTGTGATTATGGTGCTCGACTGCTGACCCGAAGGTCGCGGGACCGAAACCCAACCGCGGCGCCCGCATTTAGATGGAGGCGAAATGCTGAAAGACCGTGTACTTGGATTTAGATGCACTTTAAAGAACCCCAGGCGGACGAAATTTCTGTAGCCTTCAACTACCGCGTCCCTCATATTCATATCATGATTTTGGGACATAAAACCAAAAATAATAATAATAAATAAATCGAGCTGTAACCAAGGGTACAGACATGGTGCAAGAACAGATCAACGCAGGGAAAGCATGTCCACCGGAGTCATGGTTACAAACCATCAGTTTTCATTGCATGAAACAGTAGTATGGTGAAAGAAAAATTGTTCACGCTTAGTAACCAGCCTTCAGAATCTGTGCGAGAATAAGGATGCACTGATGCACATACGGCAGGCATTCCCAAGTCATGCCCGACAAGCTATCCTAAAGTGCAATGTGTACAACTATTGCATACTGCGATATTTAAAATATGGGGCTGAAACTTGGAGGATAACAAGGAAGCTGGAAAATCAAGTTAAGGACCACGTAGCGTGAGATGGAACGGAAAATTATAAGCTCCACATTACGGGCTCGTAATAGAGCAGACTAGGTCAAAGAACAAACAGCTAGGTGTAGCCGATATTCTAGTTAAAATAAGGACAAACAAAAATGGACCTGGGTTGGCCATGTAATAGCTAGGGCAGATTACCGGTGGTCAGTTAGAACAACGGATTGGATACCAAAGAATGAGAAACGCAGCCGATGACGGCATGGAGTCAGGTGGGCTTATGAAATTAAGAAGCTGGCAGGCATAAAACAATCAGCTCGCACAAGACAGGTAAAATTGGAGATCATTGAGAGAAGGCCTCATCCTGCAGTAAAAAGAGGCTATGATGATGATGATTATAATGATGAGGAGGGTTGTGGTGGTGATGAGGAGGAGGAGGAGAAGGAATCAATAAAAAAGTCACAGTTTAACCGCAAGGGCAAAGCAATGAATGCGATAGCAGGAAAGTGGAATGTCACACGAGGAACGACAAGCAACTCGATACTTGTAGCGCGCCGCTGAAGCACAAAGAAGGACACCCGAAAAGAACGCACATGTATACACAGGACAAGCGTGAACAACTGTCACTGTTGTTACGTCTTTGTGCTTGAGCAATGCGCTGCAAGTGTCGACAATGGAGAATCAGACGTTCTTAGATTTTTTTCTTTTAAACTGCGGCGCGTGGAGTGACCCCTCTGCGTCTCCTGCTACACGGGGGCGTCTGACGCAAGGTGTGCCTGGTGTCCTCTTTTTTGGTTTCACATAACGAGTGGGTACAGAAAGGGGCCACTTTGTCGTGCGCGTATCAAGGGCAGTTTTAAAATGGAAAGAAAATGTAGGAGCGTTGCAGGATAGAAAGCACGCCCAAACTCCTCCGAGATCTGCGTACCACCAGCGGTAAATGGTGCATATAAATTGCTCGCCGTTATTTCGCCGGCGCATGCATGGCATGTGGTTGAGATGTATAAGTCAGCGCACCGAGGAGTGAGGGGTCGCTGGTTCGAATTCCTGGTCAGGTGCTTCGAATTCTTTTCTTCGACTTTATTTGTCTTTGTTCCTTTTTTATATACATACATACATATACATATCCGGGACATGACGGCGACAGCAAAAATCCGCCGAGAGTGTCCATATAATTGCTATTGCAACAATAAGGTTTTCTTCCGCTTTTGTTGCTACCTTACATGACCTTTGTAGCAACATCGAAAGGTTCAGAAAAGACCAGCGAAAGATGCAATTTAAAGATTTATGGCAGTGTAAATATTAGCAAGTTCCCACATTCATTACCGTCACCATCAGCACTAAATTTACAAGGTGAAGAAATGGCACCACAATGCGACGGTCATGAATCGCACGGTAAGACATGGGTATAAGAAATTGTGCTGAGCCATTCCACTCTGCTGTGAAGGTGAGTGACCAGCGAAGCTGTTTAGCACACGACACAGAGGTGACAGAATTTCGAAACATTGCCCATCACACACTGCAACTAAATCCGAAATGTCTGTCCAGAAAGGCCCTTTTGGGTTTAGCGTGTGTTCCTGTAAAGCTTTTCATTCGAGCAGCATGCGCGCTTTCGCCGCGGCATGCGTCGTCTTGTCTGTTGTTTGGCACATACGCTGGTGTTTGCCGCCTGTGTGTTTGCCCGTGTTTTGTTGGTTATCTGCCACCCGTTCATTTTTAGCGGACCATAAATGATTAGTGAGTTTTGCCAAATTTCTATGGCACATGCGTTTCTGCTCGCTAACAAACGGAATTGCGTAGTGATATACAGCTTGGCTGTAAAAGTAGACATTTATCCCGATTTGCGTTGTCCGCCTCAACAAAGAGCATTTTGTGACTAGTTGTTACAGGTCTGCATCTCAGGATGGGTTGGCAGACTCTTAAAGAGGTATCATTTACTGATAGCGAGAGTGTTCACCTCTTGTTGCTCTCGCCGGGTAGATATGTTAGGCAATACCTTTTTAAAAATTAAATGTATCGATAAAGAGGTTGGTGCTTATGCGAGACACCGGCTTTCTTCCTCTCTTACATGATAGCTGTCGCCGTAAAGTAGTGGACAATAACACAATTATACAAAAATGCATATCTCGAGAGATGCAACCTCGCGATGCGGTTATGAAATAGGGATACATAAAAAACACTCCGTTTTAAAGCTTATTGGAATAGCGTTTCCAGAGGGTAGTATATATTAATTCGCAATAGTAAAGACTATCGTAGCAAAATTGTAGCTGCAACCAATAGCAAACGAAAGCCTCCCTATAAGTATATGATATTTGCCCCTAAAATATTGTAGCTATTGTTGCTTCTGCTTCTTTTTGTCTTTTATTACTTTATTTTGTAACGGTAGTTTTATGCAGCGGCGAAGGCCGGCCTGTAATAACGCAATCAGAATCAAATATGAATGCAACGCAACGGTCGGTCGGTCGGTCGGTCGGTCGGTTCATGGGGTTTAACGTCCCGAAGAAACACGGTTCTTTGAAGGGCTCCGGATAATTTCGAACACCAAGGGTTCTCTAACGTAGACTCACATCGCAAAGTACACGGGCCTCTAGCATTTCGCCTCCATCAAAATGCGATCGCCGCGGCCCGGATCGAAAGCGCATCTTTCGGGACAGCAACCGATCCCAATAATCACTGCAGTAACCGAGGCGGCTAAGACGCTACGTGTGTCTGAGCCGATAATTTACGTTAAAACGTAATGACATGCTTAAATGATGAATGTTTCTTTGAGCATATCTAAGTCGAATAGAAACCAATTGTTCTGACGATCTCGTTTTAGCCAGTAATACAGAATTATTCCTTCTCGCGCCGCGTTTTAGTCTCCGCCCTGAAAACCAACTAGGAGCTTATGCGCCTGAAGCAACGAAGCTGGATACTTCTCTGGGTATGCACGTGTGAAAGAGAAAGGTCGGCTACTCTGTACAGCACAATTAATAAAAAAAAATATATAAAACTGCGCTGTATACTCACGAGTGCATACCGGTGGGTCAAAGAGCCAGGAGCCGGTTTCTTGACAGATGTTTATTTCGGAGCCAACGAGGACGGTCTTCTGGGGGCAAAAGTACTGAAGCCTTGTGCCACTACGCTGACTTCCGGGGTTTGCTCCGAGGCTGGTAGTGCCGTTACCTTCGGGAAGATCCGGCTGCGGACACCAGATTTCTGCAGGCCAAAAGAAGATCAGCCAGTATGGAAGGTACATGATGTAATAAAAGGTGTACACACCGGCTGAATCACCTGTCAAGTGATGCCGACAAGTGGATGAATTAACGCAGTTATTACCACAAGTCTCGCTCTATATCAATTATATGGGGAAAGGTGGGTACGTGAGGTAAACTGGTACAGAGTGTTGATGCGGCCATATTGGTACATAATGAACTACGGGTAAACAGCGCTACAACGGGACAAAGAAGGAAGGAACAGGAACAAGCGCTGACTGACAACAAGTTTTTTTATTTCGCCGCAGCGAAATATATACTCTCGGAAAAAAAAATGAACAAGAAAAATATATGACAGCTCTCTAACTAGTACATGCGCGAAGATTATATTCAATGGTCTAGATAACCATGCTCTTTCTTGAGCAGGTCTATGGAAGCCATGCTAACAGATGATTCATTGCGCGTGTGGATCACGAAAAAATTCGGCAGATCCCACGTACCGTGGGAATGGTTGTTATGCGAAGCATGCGCGGGAAAGTGACTTTGGCGTATTTTTTCACATTGACCAGAACGTGACGGAATGACGCTAGAGAAATGTGCAAATGGTATACGCACACACATATCCTGAAGAGACGCACATGTGTTATATAACCAGTTTACAGTTGCGCAACGATGCCAACAGCAACATGGGTGTTACCAACACCAGACGCGGTAAGCTTATCATCATCATCATCATCATCATCATCATCATCAGCCTGTCTATGCCCACTGCAGGGCAAAGGCCTCTCCCATGTTCCGCCAATTAACCCGGTTCTGTGCTTTCTGCTGCCACGTAATACCTGCAAACTTCTTAATCTCATCTACCCACCTAATTTTCTGTCTCCCCCTCACGTGTTTGCCATCTCTTGGAATCCAGTCAGTTACCCTTAATGACCACCGGTTATCCTGCCGACGTGCTATACGTGCCCGGCCCATATCCATTTCTTCTTCTTGATTTCAACTATGATGTCCTTAACCCCCGTTTGTTCCCTGACCCACTCTGCTATCTTCCTGTCTCTTAAAGGGGCCCTGCAACACCTTTCTTAGTTATATTGGAATAGTCTCATTATTGACGTATGACTCTTCACGAGTCATATGCCGCAAAAATTTTTCGAATCCGTCAAGTCTAAGTGGTGTTACCAAATTATAGAGATCACGTTCCGCAGCTTTCTCCCTCAACTCAACGCGAGTCGACGGAGGGAGCGCAGAGGAGCGAGGCTCCGCCCAAGAGCGCCGGCGGAGTTTTTTTTCTTCATTTTTTTCTCTCTGACGTCTGGGCGCAACCACGTGGTCTGTGCCGCCACTTCCGGTCGGCTTGCGTCGTTCTCGTCGAGCGGAGTCGATCGCACTGTGTATCGCGCGTGCTTGAAAACTGCGCGTCGGTTTGGTAATGTTGGGTGTGCACCTCGAACGCCGTAGTGTTTTCATCGCTCTACCGACCATGGAAGCAAACCTGCGCGCTCGTTTGGAACGAATGACAGCTGAGATCGGTTTCGGCCCATACTCCGATACACCGCCTCGTAAGACGGCACTAGCAGACGACCCCGAAGCGCCGCCATTACCGGACGCCAGCATTGTTATCGGAGACACGCTGCGCCCGTGCCTCGGTCGGTCGTGAGAACGTGCCGACGATGCAGTTCTCAGCTGACGAGGCAACACTCGAACGGCTGCCACTCTCAACGGCAACCGGCGATGGTCAAAATCACAGAAATATTCACGTTTTCGGCACTGCGCATGGCGAAGAAAACGGAACCACGCAACTACGAGCAGACGAGCTGTCGGTGAGACCGGAAGTGCTAATATTAATGTTTGTTCGGTGTTTTTAGCGCGATAACATAATATAAACATACATATTATCTACTTATTGAACTCAAAATTAACAACGAATGTAATAATGAGGGTGTTATCGTGATTATAACATCAGCCAATGTTGGAACTGCCGACAATCGCGTCATATTTTGCGGACTAATACATCATTTGTCGAGAGAAGAGGGAGCGATTTTCAGCTGACTTTGAGAATTTATTGTAAATTCCAGGCCGTGCGCATCGCTATAATATTTGGCTCGCGTGTTCTCGGGAGCCTGGACTACCGATCGGCAGCGCTTTTTGAGCATGCTCGAAAAGTGTTGCAGGGCCCCTTTAAGGTTACACCTATCATTTTCCTTTCCATCGCTCGCTGCGTCGTCCTCAATTTAAGTTGAACCCTCTTTGTGAGTCTCCAGGTTTCTGCTCCGTAGGTAAGTACCGGTAAGATGCAGCTGTTATATACCTTCCTCTTGAGGGATAGTGGTAGATTACCATTCATGATTTGATAATGCTTGCCGAATGAGCCCCAACCCATCCTTATTCTTCTAGTTATTTCACTCTCATGGTTCGGCAGCGCGGTTACTACCTGTCCTAAGTAGACGTACTCCTTTACAACTTCCAGTGTCTCGCCACCTATCGCAAAGCGCTGTTCTCTGCCAAGATTGTTCCACATTACTTTAGTTTTAGGCATATTAATTTTCAGACCTACTCTTCTACTTTCCGTATCCAGTTCAGTAATCATGAGCTGCAATTCGTCTCCCGCGTTACTCATCAATGCAATGTCATCAGCGAATCGTAGGTTACTGAGATACTCTCCATTAACTCTTATCCCTAACTCTTCCCAATCTAGGGCCCTGAAAACCTCCTGTAAACACGCGGTGAATAACATTGGAGAGATCGTGTCTCCCTGCCGTACGCCCTTCTTTATTGGGATTCCGTGGCTTTCTTTATGGAGGACTATAGTGGCTGTGGATCCGCTGTAGATTTCTTCCATTATGTTTATATAGGCTTCGTCGATGCCTTGATTCCGCAGTGCCTGCATGACTGCTGATGTCTCCACCGAATCAAATGCCTTCTCGTAATCTATGAAGGCTATGTATAGGGGTTGGTTGTATTCCGCGCATTTCTCTATCACCTGATTGATAGTATGGATATGGTCTATTGTTGAGAATCCTGTACGAAATCCTGCCTGTTCCCTTGGTTGATTGAACTCTAATGTCGTATTAATTCTGTTAGCAATTACTTTTGTAAATAGCTCGTAGACAACGGACAATAAGCTTATGGGCCTGTAATTTTTCAGGTCCTTGACATCCCCTTTCTTATGGATCAAGCTGATAAGTAGTGCTTATATTCTTCAATACTTCAATATTCTTCGAAGAAGGAACACAGAAGCACAGGACAGACGCCTACTCGTATTCAGGAAAATTTCTCTAGATATATACACATCCGAGTGGCACGCGCAGGCGCACTACACGTACACGTTACAGTCACGGTTGTAGCTGTTACAGTTGCACTGAAGTTGTTATGTGTACGGGGGGCGTTCAATAAAGATTTCCCCTGACTCACTTCCTGTGGACGGAGAGCAACGAAACTTTGCAGATTTATTAGTCCTTCTCTACATAGGTGAAACCCCGGGGCACACACTTCTCCCATCTTTTTATGCAACTATAAACACCTCACTTGCAGAAGTCGACAGGTTGCTCCAAAAGCCATGTTGTAACTTCAGAAATCAGAGTCTCATCATCTGGAAAATGCTTGACCTTCAAATATGACTTTAATGTCGGAACGAGGTGGAAGTCCGATGGTGCGAGGTCGGGTGAATAAGGGGAATGCGGTAGAATTTCAAAGCCGCAGGAGCGTGCTTCCGTCTGGGCAACATGTGAGTTGTGAATTGGGGTATTGTCTCGCAGAAGGCGGACGCCTTTGGTGAGCATGCCACGTCTCTTGTTTTTGATGGTCTCTCGCATTTTCCGCAGCAGTGAAGCATAGTATGCCCCAGTAATCGTGGCACCCTTTGCATAGGAAATCCATCAAGACTACTTCGTGCTGGTCCCAAAAGATTGTGAGCATGACCTTGCCCGTCGAGGGCTGGGTGCGTGCTTTCTTTGGAGGCGGTGAGTCCAAGTGCTTCCATTGCATCGACTGGTCTTTAGTCTACGGATCATAGTGATGGACCCAGCATTCATCCTGTGTAATAAGTCTGTTGAAAAAGTCCTGCTGGTTTCCATGGCACATAGTCAAAAGAGCCTGGGAGCATTCGACTCGTACCTGCTTTTGGAAAGGTGTGAGCAGCCGGCAAATCCAGCGATCGGATACCTTACGCATATGAAGATGGTCCTGAATGATTTTTTCCTAGGACCCCACACTAATCTTGACATGTTGGGCTAGGTCTCGAACGCTAATGCGGCGATTTTCCAAAATGGCCGCCTTCACTTGCTGGATGGTGTGTTCATTGACAGCGTAGTGGGGTCGCCCTGCAATCGGAGCCGCTTCCACGGAAATCAGACCATATTTGAATTGGCGATGCCAGTTATTCACTACATCATATGATGGGGAATCCTCCCCATAAACCTCTTTTATCTCATGGAACGTCTCCCTTGGAGTGCGGCCTTTCAAGTACGGCAACTTGACTGCTGCTCTGTATTCCACTGCATCCATTATGACACCTAACACCACTTCAGCACCTCTAAAAGAAAGACCGTTATTAGTTTAGAGTTGCAAATTGGCACGTGACCTACAGTGACCTATGTCATTACACATGCGCAGTTTCAGCATCCTGCAATAAATGGAAGTTAGTCAGGGGAAATCTTTATTGAACGCCCCTCGTATACTTGTCCGTTATGACGGACAACGCAAGCACGTGTCACGAACTCGTGTGCATGTGTGGAAGGGGTTCTTGACAGTTCTTGAACAAAGTGATCATCACCACAAATAAAGTGAGCACGAGCAGCTGTACAGGACTTGTTAATGGATCCGTTCGTGATCGCCATTAGAGGGGTCTAAGTGTAGTGAAGTGCGACGTGTAGTACAGCTGGTGGAAATCATGGATGCCTCTTCCGAAGAAATGATCTATGATGCCTCCTGTCCTGGACGTGGCAACGAGGTCTTGCGATGCCCTGTTCACATCCAAGCCGTCTTTCATGCAGTGTAAGCAGCAGGCGTTGTTGGGTTTTGATAAACCAATGTTGAAGTCACCGGTAATGATGAGGGGCACGGTCCTCTCGGCAGAGTTGTAGGAAGCATTGACCCCAGCTTTTGCGTAATGCACATGGTCCACGTTGCGGACAACGTCGACGAGTGGATCGTAGTCGAGCGTCTTCCAGGGGTGTTCTGTCTTCAGCTCCCTCAATTTCTTTGCGTCCACCGCGGTGGTGTAGCGGTTACGGCGCTCGGCTGCTGAGCTGAAGGTCGCGGGTTCGATCCCGGCCGCGGCGGTTGCATTTCGAAGTGATAGATAGGCGAAATGATAGAGGCCCGTGTACTGTGCGACATCAGTGCACGTTAAAGAACACCAGATGGTTATAATTTACGGAGCCCTCCACTACGGCGTCTCTCATAATCACATCTTGGTTTTGGGACGTAAAACCCCAACAATTATTATTATTATAACTTTCCTCGCTTGTCAATATGTATGTTCGCAGTTACTGTGTTGACTGAAACTTTGTATCACCTGTGGCACATACCCGCATAACACGAACTCTGGTAGGAGGGTATGTGCCACACGTGACTGAGAGAAAGGGTTTTATGACGTACGCGACAGGTATTTTGCGTTATTCATGTCATGACCAATGAATCGTGTTCTCCATACACTGCTCCTCTGCCGTGCGAACTTTGGTATATTACAACCTATGGAGACAACCACGAGAGAACCCAGACGTAAGCGGCTAGATAGATAGATATACAGACAGATAGATACGTAGATAGAAACGGGCAAAGTGCCTGAGGTTCGCTAAGAAATGCTTCTCATTTAAAAAACCTGCCGTGATGCCACAATGTCCCGGCAGCCATTGTAAGGTAATATCACGTTCTCCATCAGCAGCACTATGACAAATTTTAACGCGATATCGTCAAAAACCTCGTTTCGCAGAAATTACGGTGTCGGTGTCGGTGCCGGCGTCGGTGTCGTCGGTTGTGAGCGATAAACCAGCTTTGTCCGTAAGGAAAAATTTGAGATATATGCAAATTAAGAAATAATAAAAAAATCTTCGGTTCAAGTGGGACTCAGACACACGACTTCTGCGTGGCAAGCAGGTGTTCTACCATAAACCTCCGCCTGTGCTCGAAATTGCTTCGGGAGAAAACGCTATATTGTCACCGGGTCGTGACAGTGAAGACGACTCCAGCAGAACTTGGAAATAGGTAACTCGTTATTTGGCCAAACTTGTGGCCGGGAAACGGAAAGTCAAACTGCAAGCAAGCAATGCACGTTGTATACTGATAGCGGCGAACAGAGCGTCAGCCGTCGATAATCTCATCTGCGGTAAGGCGTGTCAGCATTTATACATGCGGCATCGAACATTCCGGCCTTATCGCTGGGTGGCCGCGTTAGTTCCAGAATGAACTCAACTGTTCGCGTTTGCGCGCTCAAGCCTATAAGAAGATTCTGACATAATCTAGAAGATTCCCAGACATTCGGGCGTGGTTTGCGCAAGACAGGGACTATACGTGTAACGGACCAGTTACATAAAAATAGCAAAAGAAGCGCGCGTGGCAATATGAATGTTATGCAGTGCGAGGAGCGTCATTAACACATGTAATGTTGTGTGGCATAAGCGTAGAATCACACCAGGCGTCAAAACATTTGAATAGCACGACGACTGGTGGGTGTAGAGGCCCATCTTTTACAAAGCACACAGGCATAATTTATTATCATTATCATTAACAGCGTCAACAACGTGTGCAGCTGCGCAGGTGCGCGTGTTGCCTTACGGACACGTAGTGGGTACCTCGCCTACTCGCAGAAGGAAGAATTATGTCGTTGTGGGCACTTCCGCAAATGCACCTGCAGTGGGGATTATAGGATAGTTTCAAAGAACCAATTTACAGGCACACAGACGTTCCTTTCCTTGCAGCACGGTTTAGGCGTCCACGGAGAAGTGAAGCCAGGCTAGCGATTGAGAAGGCGATGCGAACAGGGTCCGATTATGCTGTTGCGTTCTACACTTGAAAGCGAAGCTTTTATTGATATGGGACACCAACCAATGGCAGTTCCTACGTCTCAATCTTCGCACGCATTTAAGGGCTGCTTGAAGGGGAACTCCCGCGATTTTTTGTCTTCTGACCACAATAAAATTTTTAACGTATGTGCTCTTCGGTATACTGATGATATGTACCAAACTAGGCGACTGCAAGTGCTTAAGTTTTTCTGAAAATGATTTTTAACAACTGGCAGCCAATTCCACAATTACGCTTGTGAATGCGAGCCACTCTGTGTTTGTGACGTTTGTACCCTATTTCGCTTGGCGCGGAGGCGAATCAAAAAGATTCCGCACGAAGCAGCTACCCGTCTCGGTTTTTACAAATCGTTCTTTTTTGGTCATTTAAAATTATTGACGCCTCTCTAAGCCAATTCAACCACCCCAGCTGTTACAGGGCTGTCAATACCAATTGAAGACGGCAATATCCGAACATGGTCGAAAATACACCTGAGTTCCCGTTTAAAGTTGCAGGTGATTCCTGTGTAATAAATTACGCTATGACTCGAAGAGCGCTGAGCTCGAAACCCGTAGGTGTCGTGACGTGCGAGGTCTTGAGGTCGACTGTGATCAATACGGTTTGGCGAGAAATAATCCAATCAAGAGGTGCGAATGAGAACTGCAGAAGACGATGACAGTAGATAGCGAGAAAGATCATTGGCATCCTTATGTTTCTTTCCACACATGAAGGTGGCCTCAAAGTTGTATTCTTGTAAACTAAGAATCCGACAACCAAGACGTCCCGATAGGATCTTGATCATCTACAAGCAGCAAAAGGCGTGGTCGTCAGTGCCCATTGTAAGCTCGTGGCCACGCAGATAAGGCCGAGATAAGGCCAAAACAGCGGCAAAGCCTTCCTCCCCAGTGTTTGTGTGGTTTTTGTTCTGCTGTCGTGAGCGTGCGATTTGCGTGCACTACCACGTGTTCTTTAGAACTCTTTTTCTTGGCGTTGCGAACGAACAGCACCGATTCCGAGGCCGCTGGCATCCGTCTGTAGAAGGCGCGGGCGCAGTGAAGTCGAACTGACGCAGCACCGGTTCGGACGTGAGGACACGCTTGAAGGCGTCAAAGGCAGTTTGTCCATTGTCCGACCATACGAAGCTGGCTGCGGAAGAAATGAGTTGATGTAGCGGCACTGCAATAGTGGCGAAGTTGCGCATAAATTGCCGTAATTGCGGATCTAGACCAAGATACGTATTTCTTTGATGCAATGGAGATTGCGGCAACAGAGGACGGCAGTAATTTTTAACGCGAAAGTGTTTTATGCCGGGTTTCACCAAGACTTCACTGTCGTATTTCCGTCACGGATATGGCGTTGTAAAATGTACATTAACCGGTGACAAAGAAAGAACTAGAAGAAAAAGTGCTGTCGTCGGGAATCGAACCCCCGACCCCTCGATCCAAAGCGCGCGGTGCGAAGCGACGCGGCTAACACAGTGTGTACGTTAGCATACTAACGACGAGCCATTTATATACACCATTCACCGCTGGCGGTACGCAGAGCTCGGTGGCAATTCAGCGTGCTCTCGTTGTCACCGGCGATATCGCGCGCTTTAAATGTTCGCCCCGCTCGTTGCGATGCGCGCGCGCCTCTTACCTATACCACATGTACTTTATCCTACAGGGCGTGGTCGCTCGTGCACGTCTTGTATGCTCACCGCAAACTTTGAGTTGAAGCTACAGAGCGCATGAAGGTCACTTCACTCGCTGCAGTGGCCACGTTGCGAAAGGAGCGCGCTGCTCAAATCCAGAGTAACAACTGCGACAGTTGTTAGTTCGCGCTCGTCCTGTGTATACTTGCGCGTTCGTTTCGTGCGTCCTTCTTTTTGTTTTAGCAGCGCGCTTTATGTGTCGAGCTGTGACACTTGGTAGTTCGCGCTCGTCCTGTGTGTTCTTTTGGTGCCTCCTTTGTGCTTGAGCAGCGCGCTGCAAGTTTCAAGTTGCTTGCCGTTCTTCGCGTGACATTCCAAATTGTTGCTATCGCATACATTGCTTCGCCCTTGCGGCGAAACTGTGACTTTTTTATTGCGATAGCAATTATATGGACACTCTCGATGGGTTTTTGCCGTCGCAGCAGCATCCCCCCACGCAACAGCATCCCCCCGCGCATCGTATGTTCTACCCGCGGTAAAAGCGCGCGAGCGGGCTCGACGTACGCGGTTGAAGCAGAGATGAAACGAGCCGGGCCATCTCCGTCGCGCGGAGGGCGCATGCGATAACATCAGCCCACGCGCGAGGCCTGCCGCCGAAACGTCCCGCCCGTCTTGAAGGAGCATGAAGGGACGCCACGAGAAAAAGAAAGGGGGGGAGGGGACTGTGATCGCTCGAGCAGCAATTATGAACTTTGATTATAAGGGCGCGGTCGCGCGCGCTATCTTCGCAAGCATCAGCAAAGAGCTCGTATACCCTTCTACGTGCTGCGCTCTCAATGCTATAAGAGACTGCACGAAAACCGCTTCTCTCCCTAAAGCGGCCGCATTCTCTTACACGAGCGTTTTGCAGAGTTACGCGAGATCGGATCCAGAAGAGTTAGCTCCAGTCGCACTTCTTATACCATTACAATCTGTGCTGTCGCATTCATTACTTCGCCCTTGCGGTGAAGTTTATTTTATGCAATCACCCCTGCCAAAATCGCGCAACCGCAGTTGACACCATGCGCACGATTATACATAGCCACCGAGAAAGCGTCTTGACACAGTGCCCCGTAACGAGCGGCTACGCACGATTTTCAGTTTCAGCTTGTGTCCATTAGTCTTAGGTTATATACGTCTGAAGCAAGGGAATGATCTGAAAGCGTATGGTACCGCGTAAAATCGCATGCACGCTACGTAATTCTCTTTACTGTGTTCTCACGGTCTCATGTATTTACGGACATAGGCAAACCAATACCGCGATCGCTGGCGCGCGCGCTATCTCGGCAGACATCACCAAACGGCCCGTATACTCCTCTACGCGCTGTGCTCTCAACTCGAAAACACTGCACGAAAACCGCTTCGCCCCCTGGAGCGGCCGTATTCTGTTACAACAGCGTTTTGTAGAGTTACGCGAGGCCAGGTCCAAAAGACCTACAGCTGCTAGCCTTACTTCGTATAACATTACAATTTGTTGCTATCGCATGCCAGTTGAAAAAAAACAATTTGAACCATTTGGAAATATCGATGGGTCCAAACGGTAATAGTGATTTCCAATTGGGCCAAACAATATCTCAACAGGACCATTTGGAATTTCCAAATGGTTCAAGATGATAAGCTCACTTCCAATTGGGCCAAATGAGATCTCTAAGTGGAACATTTGGAACAATTAAAATTACCAAATGGTTCAAGTGGTAGCTCACTTGAACCCTTTGGAAGCTCACAATTGGAAGCTCACTTCCAAATGGGGCAAATGGAATCCCCGATAGGACCATTTGGATAAACTGGAGTTGCCAAATGGAAACACTCGTTTTCAATTGGCGATCAAGGAACTTGTGTTAAGTGCTTCGACTTCGTTTACTTGCTAAGTGTTGAAATAAGCGCTTATTTATATATACAATTGTTATGCCAAGCACCAATTGGTGCATTAATTTAAATGGTGTGAAGAAAAGGTGAACATTTTACAGCCGTGATATAAAGTACCCCGTATGAATGTATTGCAAAAATATCGCTGGAAGAATGCGAACTTTTATTCGACGTTTCCCGTAAATCTGAGCACGACCGACACGAAATCTACTAGCCGTTTGGTCATACTGAGCCGTTGCGCAACTAGCTAATGTTTAAAGCACAGCGGTTACTTCCCTACGAGAAGAGGGATTTCTTTTATTAACATTCGTCATTATCTGCCACGATCGGAGCGCAGTGAATTTCGTGCCGGCACGACGAACGCCGCATTGCCGGCATTTTTGTTGACAGCAGCAATAGTCGCATCTGAGTAGCAGCTAGTCTCGTATCTTTTCTTGATGTTTGCCTATACAAATGCTAAGTAATAAGGTATTTTATATTATGAATATTACATTAAAAAGTTAGCTGCATTTTTTTATTTACAGGTAAGAGCATTACAGGCGGTGGTCAAGTATTATTATGACCCCGAGGTTTTGGTAGTTTCGCGGTTTCGCACACAGCGGCTAGTCGTGGTGCTCTCCTTGCATGTGTGCGTGCGGCATGTTACATAGTGCAGCGTGTTTGCTAGAGGAACCTTGGTGACATTAAGATGAGACATTTATTTTTGGTCGCTTTTATCTGTGGAAAGTGTTACAAGTCAAAATCAACACGTTCGAGCGGTTTTTGGTGTTGTATTGGTTGTACCATGCGGTGATCGCTTCGTCAGCGTCGATCGAGGGTCACCGATTTTGTCAGCTCTGATCCTTCCATGTAAGTATTGCACTTACGTATTAAGAGTGTAAGCGAATATTTGTCCTTCTTAGTATTTGTGTTCTTTATTATAAGCATGGTGTCATTGTACCTTGCTGCAGTTTGAGATGAAATGCGCGAAGTACACTACATGCCGGTAGATGTAAGCATCCTTTGTGTAATGCCTGTGCCTTATGGCGCACATGTGTCTTTGTAGAAAGCGCTAGCGATTATGTGCAAGTGAATTCATTTGACGTCTAGTCAGAGTAGTACTGAATGAAAAATAATCGGTTGCCGTAAGGGTCGCATTTCGCTTTCATTGAAATGCGACCGCTGCGGGCAGGATCGAACCCGTTTCTTTCGGGTCAGCTTGCCGAGCACTGTGAATGATGGACCGCCGCGACGGCGAACGTTAATAATCGTTACATGGTTTGCCTAAAGCATAAAGTGCGAGTGCTTGTCAGAGTGGGCTAATTAAGGGTCATTTTAACGTTCTACTGCTAAACGCGAATTGGCTCATGCCACGCATGTGCATGTTATTTGGTAAAACTATACATTTGCTGTAATTGCGTACGTTTGATGAATCATTATTGCCTTCATTTCTTTCAGGTGCAAATAAATTCTGAGTTTCCCCACCATGCTGCCTTGGCTGTGTGCAGTTGGCTGGACCAGCTGGTCCTGAGCCAATCAAGTAGGAACCAACTAAGTGACATGCGATAGCAGCCAGCTGAGATACGTGCAAGTTCTGGCCAATTTGAATTCTACTTTGTGTTTAATCCTGGAATGTTATCCTGGAATTTTATCCTGGAATTTTATCCTGTGTTTAATCCTGGAATCCTGGAATCCTGGGCATGGCTCGCCACCAACGTGTCTAGCTTGAACACTTTTACAGACGGGTGTTTTCTGTGCTAAATGCGCCACTTGAACCACTTGGAATACAACCAATTGGCCCAAATAGTTGTGTGCTGACTGCACCATTTGACCAATTGGAGTACAACCAATCGGCTCAATTGGAATACAACCAATCGGCCCCATTTTTTATCTGCTACTGCACCATTTGACCCAATTGGCATACAACCAATTGTCCCAATTGGTCCAAATGGCCCAATTGTGTACTAATTCACAAATGGAACCGGTTGGAACCAGGTGGAAGTATTCCAATTGGTTCCAATTGTTGTCTTCAACTGGGATGAATTGCTTCGCCCTTGCGGTGAAACTAAGTTCTTGTTGTTGTTGTCGCCTTCTTGTATTTGGATCTGTCAGCAAAGAAAGCGTACATCAAAGCTTAAGAATTATTGTGCTCCTTGTAGCGTCTCTAACGCATCATCAATTCTAGGCAAGGGGCGCGTGTCTTTTCTTTGTTAATTTGATCAGAGCACGGTATTCTACGCAAAATCACGCATACCCGTCTTTTCTTCGCACCAAAACGATGGTAGATGACCTAGGACTTGCGGAGGGGTGAAATATTTTGCGCTGGAGCATGCGGCAAACGTGTGTGTCTGTTATCTGTTCGTGGGTGGAAGAAACGCGGTATGGTCGACAGCACACGGTGGAGGTGCCGTCTGTGTGAACACCACGGGCAGTCGCAGTCGTTTGTAGCAGAAGAGGGAAATGTACGTCGAAGAAGTCTTTATGTTTGGTCAGCAACGCCATCGGTCCTTATTGTGGTTTTGGAGTCAAATCGGTGTTGATTAAACTCGTGATAGAACTGGGACAGCAGGAGCAGCTCTATGTACTACGTGGTTTTGAGCAGGAAAACTCGAAATGATGACGGAGACCGTGTAAGTGCCAGCGACACAAGTTTCAGCATTGCCTTGAGGGAGCAAAATTGGCTCAGTAATTGTGTTAAGTGCCGCAAGACTGGCAATGCTCTTTGTGAAATGAACGAGGCTGGATGACAAGGCAATCGCATTAGATAGATTGCGGGCCGTAGGATTTCTAATAACTAGGGCTCCGTGTTTTCAGTGTTTATATTTCTTGAAAATCGGCGGGAGTTTATCGGAGTTTATATTTTTGGCGGAAATTCAGCGTTTATCGGAGTTTATTTCTCGTAAATTCCCAATTCCCCGAAATTCTGAGTTTTGCATTATTTTCAAAACCCCAAAATCTTAGATCAATTCATATCTGAACACTAAAACATCAAAACACACGAAGCACATTTTATTTTTTCTAGAAGGTTTGAATGCACAAAAAACATATGCACAAGCGAAATACTTGAACACAAAACACCTGTATTTGTGAGTAAAACAACCTTAGCTTAAAGCTTATTGTAAAACACGCAAGCATACTTTGCGAGGTTGCTGTCAGTGATCGAAGCGCGCTCCTTTGGATTGACGACTCTCAGCTTTGAAAAATGCCCTTTCAACGTTAGCGCTAGAAACAGGAAGCGCCAGAAGACGCGGCGCGCAGCGAGAAAGCACTGGCCACTGGACATTGTGAAGTCTCCAAAACGACAGGGATTCAACAGTGTTACGTATTTCATAGCACTGATAGTTCGCAAAAACACTCGGGAGCTGGCTCATGTCGTCAGTTTCAAGAAGCACTAATTGAAAAATAGGTGCATAGGTTTGGAACGTGCAGGACAGCTCATGCTACACATTTGGATTCACAATTTGAACACAGTACCAAAACGATTCTTTGCTGTACTGGAGTTGATCGCACAGGTTCCTCTCAGATGTCTGTCTCCACTTTTCGGCGACAGCAGCGTAGTATCCGTGAAAGTCTGCGACAGTCGTTAAAGGAGTACTGACACGATTTTGAAGTGCAGCAAAACGGACGTTTTTGGTTTCCTTGGCATGTAGTGTTAACGCTCTCCCCTCACCGCATCCGCGAAACACGTATAAATATTTAAGTTTGATTTTAAAGTTTTCATCTCCCAGCATCTGCAAGGCAGCTTCACCGCATGGAGAGCCCTATGACGTTTCAAGTCAGCTCACTTGGTTTGCGAAATCTGGGTTCTGCATGCAGCCTAAATCACAGAAATCGCTGTCGGAGGCACTGGACCACGTTCGACTGACAGCAAAGGACAGCAGGTGCATATTTCGTGGGTTGCAGTCTGCCCGTGACGTCACGGGCCGACTTGACACGTCACTATGAAGCCGCCCTCTAGAAACCGAACCTGAAACTGCTGGTTGAAAGAAGCGGTATTAAAAATATATGCAATGCATCCCCAGGCACCACGACACTCTTTTTAGGGTTCTCGACACCCGTGCTTTCATTTAGAGCAACAACCCGAAAAATTTTAAAATTCATGTCAGTACTCCTTTAAGAGGTCATTCTCGTCAAGGAGGTCGAACAGACTTCTGACATCTGATGCGAAGACCTCGGTTGGATCACGCCACTGACTGATGAGTGCACGCAAACAAAGCCCCAGTATGGGATAAACTTGGTGTGCCAGGGTACTCTCTGCCTCAAGTTCCTCAATGATTGAGAGCACGGCACACGAATTGGTCTTCAGAAACCTCATCTTAACGAGCAAGTCGTGTACAGCTTCAGGCGATGAAATAAGACTTGAGCTTCTCACACTTCGTTTCCTTGGCTTTGTCGCTTTTCAATAAAAACAAAATGGCGCGCCAGTAGTCCAAAATATCTTCTAGAGCTTCGTAAAAAGAGAACCACCTCGACGGACATACGGTTTTCAGCGACTTCAAGGACATGCCCATGGCCAAGCACACAAGACCAAACTGACGGCGCATCTCCCGCGACGACTTCAACAGGGCAGGAAAGGGCACAACAAAATCTTGAACTACGTTAAATGAGCTCGTCCTGATTCCATCCTCCAGAGCGTTGTTGAGTAGGTGGCACGGATCTTTGAAGTGAAGCGCCTTGAATTCGGGGTTGGAGAGTTGCAAGTCCTTGTGAAGCTTCTGCATGTAGGAAGCTGAGTCGGAGCACAATACAGCTACGTCGCCTAATACAGCTACGCGCGGTAAACTTCAAATCAGTCGAACCAAAATATGTATCAATGAGCGCTTAGAACTTTCCCTATCGGTAAATAACGGACAGTATAATAAAACGTTGGGCGAGTTGGTGTTGGTCCAGGTCATATTGGCCCTTGAAATCGGAGTTTTCGGATAAATTCGAATTGTCAAAAATTTTACCGGCGAATGTTTATCGGATTTTTTCGGATAAAACCGAAAACACGGAGCCGTACTTATAACATCTGAAGTAAACGCGACCAATTGCTCATGTTCAAACAGCACATAATCGGCACTCAAAATACTTATCATTTCAAGTTTTCATATCTTTTCAAGAAGATGACATTGTTCAAAAGAGCAAATGTCCCCAAAGTACCCCGAAATACCCAGAACTACCTCGCACACACTTCATGTAAAGTGTACACAAGGCCGGCTTTTATTGTGTACCGCAATCGCTGGTGTTACTCGCTATACCATAAAACATGCTACATTCCCCTACCTGAATATAACATCGCTACCTTCGGCTTTGGAAGTATGCAATAATCGTGATAATGCAGCGAAAAACATAGACAGTGCTCCGCTGCACAACAACCCTTTGTGCTCATTCAATCATCCGTTGGCAATGCAGACGATGACTTGTCTGCTTTCATAAAGGTGAATTGATTTGATGAACTGCTATACGACACGGCATTCTGCAAACTTGTTAGCATGTTTTACGTAACATCTGCCTTCTTTTTCCTGTCAACTGTTCTTTCTTTCTTTCTTTCTTTCTTTCTTTCTTTCTTTCTTTCTTTCTTTCTTTCTTTCTTTCTTCTTTCTTTCTTTCTTTCTTTCTTTCTTTCTTTCTTTCTTTCTTTCACTCTCTCTCTCTCTTTCTCTGAGCAGCAGCGTGCAGCTTTTTCAAACAATAGTAAAGTGAGGTATTAGGCTAGTTAGCGCTTGTCGTGTCTACTTCGTAACGTGTGTCCTCCCAAACTTCTTTTGTCCCTGTAACCGTAGCGCAGTTCTTTAATCATTTTCCAAACAAGTGTCAACAGTATCAACAAAGTTGATCCAGTATAATATGCATGTATAATGTGTATAATATGTATAGACATGATTTCATCAAGCTACGACAGGCGTTTGGCCAATCTTTAGTAACTCAAGTCCGTCAGTACGTTTCGCTGTGCGTCAGGGTTTCTTCGTTCAAGGCCCATATTGACTTCAATCTTTCCTGCAAAGTGCGAGGACTGATGCCATGTTCTCTTCGCCTGCTCAGGCCGGTCGCCACGCCATTTGGGCATAGCGTCGTCTCAAGAGCGGAACGCCAGCTCCTGCAGGCCAGGATTCTCGACTGTAAGGACACCATAAAACGTCTGCACCAACAGGAGTTCCATGCTCGCCGCCGTCTGCAGCAAAAGTGTCCGAGCGACTTCGCCGCCATTCAGTCGCATGCGTGGCTCAAGGCTGAATGTCATGCTCAACGTACCAAGCTAGCCCACGGCAACAGGTTGGCAAGACTGCAGCCCTCGCGCCCCTACGTTCCGCCTGGCCGTGCCACGTCCGCCGTGCACAACGTGTCCTCGTACGTCCCCACCCATCAGGAACTTGCCGTTCTCGAGCTGGGACTCAAATTTAACACTGGACCCGTACCAGACAAATTCAAGATGATCTGTGCGGTCGAGCGCGCCATCGACGACATTGACCGCCCCCGGCGAGAAGAAGCTCGCACCCGTGCTACAAGCATCCTTTCAAAGCTTCCCCGGCGTACCTCGTCTGCCCTCCCCCCTGAGCAGGCTAATGCTGTGAAGAGTCTCCGAAGGAACCAGGACATCGTCATTCGACCTGCTGACAAGGGTAATGCCACCGTTATAATGGACAAAAATGACTACGAAAGCAAAGTGATCGCTCTGCTTGGAGACGGTAGCACGTACGTTCGTCTTGACCGGAATTCCACGCTCAAAGTGGAAAGGGAGCTTCAGAAGCTTCTCGCCGACGTCTTCCGTTTTGTTCCTCCGCACAAGAAGTCTCTGTACTACTCCCTGCTCTGTCGCAACGGCTCGGCGCCTGCGTTGTACGGGCTTCCGAAGATCCACAAGCCGGGTATCCCCATGCGTCCGATTGTGGACTTCACTCGTTCCCCCCCTGTGCAAGCTTTCGGGCTACCTTCATCGCGTGTTCGCTCCTCTCGTGGAAAAAGGCGCTTCTTTCATCCGGAACTCTTATGATTTCATCGAAAAGGTGCGGGACATCACGGTTGGCGATGACGAGATCTTAGTTTTCTTTGATGTGAAGTCTTTTTTCACCGGTGTTCCAGTGGATCTGGCCTTTAAGGTGTGCGAGGCTGCCTTGCAGTCCGACGAAAAAATTGGTGACAGATCGCCGATAGACGCACCCGACCTTCTAAAACTTTTGAAGTTCTGCCTTGAAAACACATACTTTCTGTTTCAGGATGTTGTCTACAAGCAGGTGCATGGAACCGCGATGGGCGCTTCAGTTTCTATCACGGCGGCGAACCTTGCCATGGAGTCGGTGGAGACACGGGCCTTGACGTCCTTTGAACGTCCTCCGAAGATTTTCCTTCGTTACATTGACTACTGTTTTTGCGTCATCAATAAAGAGGCTTTCGATGCATTCTCGTCGCATTTGAACAGCATAAAGACATCGATTCAGTTCACAACTGAAACGGAGGTCTCTGGCCGTCTACCTTTCTTGGACGTGCTTGTAGAAAGAAAAACGGCCGCCTTTCCTTTGGTGTCTTCAGAAAAGCAACGCACACCGGGCGTTACCTGCATTACGAGTCAGTCCACTCGGCCTGCCACAAACGTTCTGTTGCCACTTCCCTGATAACAGAGGGCACATAGGATTTGCTCCAGTGACGCTGACCGTGCCTAGACCTTTCCAATGTGCGCAGTGAACTTTCTGACAACGGGTACCCTCCCAGCTTCATTCGTTCCGTAGAACGCCGCACACGCAACGTCGCCGCTACGCGAGCTGTGCAGCCCCAAGCTCGTGGAGCCATTCCCTATGTGCCAGGTGTTAGTGAAGCATTAGCACGGGTTCTACGAACGTTCGACGTACACGTCGCGCATGTTCCTGCCCGAAAACTGAAACACGAACTGGTGCACGTGAAGGACCCACTCAAGAAAGAAAAGTTCCCCGGCGTCGATTATAGAATCCCGTGTACAGTGTGCGAATATGTTTATATCGGGGAGAGTGGTAACTTTGAGAGACGTCTGAAGGACCACATGAATGACGCCAGAAAGAAGAATGTGGTGTCTAACGCACTTGCGGAACACATGCCTACATGTAATCACGACATTGACTGGGCCAAGGCAACCGTAATCGCAAAGGAGAGAAACTGGTGTTCGCGTCAGTATCAGGAATCTCTTCTTATCCGGACTACAAAAAAAAAAGAAAAACGCTGAACATAAATGATGGAAATCTGCCTCCAGCGTACGTCAGGTGTCTCGGGAGCGTTCTAAAACGGACATAAGCCTGCTTCGCTGGGCCATTTTACTGTGAACAAGGCTACAGTACGGTAGCCAAAACGTCTTTTTAATGTTTATAAAACTTCTCATTTAGTCGGCGTTACTTCATTTCGTTTCTTCTTTATGTATAGATATGCATACGTTTAAATGTTTGCGTTGGAGACCATGAATATCCGGCATAACCATGGCTATTTTTTTAAGCTTGTTGGTATATAATTTCAAAGTACTGCCGTGCAAAAAAAATTACACACGGACGAAAAAAGGCGGCAAGGACGAGTGCTCGTCATTGCCATTTTATCCCCTCCGTGCATCATTTTTGTTTTCGCGCTCCACCACTTGCAATGGTACACTGTTCGAATTACCGAGAGCATGCATATAAGAATACTTTATCAGCGCGGTTATATTTAGCTGATTAGTCAAGTTCGGAAAAAAACTGCACAGGCAAGGTCAAACATGAAGTTTAACCTCGCTAAAACAAAAAAAGAACGAAAGAAACAAAGCTTGTCTTAATGCCCCGAACTGTACCTGATGGAGCATGTAGAGCTTTTTGTATGCACACATACCTTCACAATGTGGAGATTCGTCAGTCCACTGCCCATCAGCGTCGCAGGTGCGTGTGCTTGTGCCTGTGAGTTTGAAGCCGTTGTTACAGGTGAACTCAGCCTTCGATCCGTACTGAGTGCTGTGCAGCTGAACAGTGCCGTTGGCGATGCCGTCCAGAGGTCCGCAATCCACGACTGCAAACAGGTAACCAAGTTTCAGTGAGGCTTTGCGCCGAATAATTTTGACCAGTCTGTTTTGACTACAGCGTCCGTCGTGCACAGTGGCCGAACCCGCCAGTATCCGCTGCGCTGTTTTGTCCTAGCGAATGACCGCAAGACCGAAAACAATGAAAAATGAAAAGGATCCCTATTGGAAAACCCAGTGGCACTGTCCCGGTACCATACATGATTATTGGACCAGTGTGGCGCTGGGTAGACGCTGGCACGAGGCCGCTGCACACTGGGACACCCGTTACGGGCCGAAATCGGGCTTTTCAATCGTTTTTAGAAAGTGTGGTCATGCCCAGATCGTAATTTGGGCTGAAACACGAGCACTGCGACAAAAATCTAAAAAAACGAGGGAGCGGGAGCCGAACCCACCACCTCGACGCACCGTACGTCCTGAGTCTGACACGTTACCGCTATGCCACACCTGGAAGACGACCGCAAGTCTCTTTTTTCTTCATGTTATAACTACTTCCGGTAGCCAGTATTTTCCGTTTTCTCGTTTAGAAAGGCAGATTTCAGTCTCTTCGTGTTCGCGAGAACCACATAAAAGATAGTTTGTTTGTTTGTTATGTGCTGCCTATGATCACAACGTCTATCTGGCACGTTTTGCCGCAATACATATTAGCGTAACCGCAGATGTGTCGCGGCAATCGCACCGACTCGCTAAGCACTTAGTCATACCTATGTAGAAAACAATGTGCATCTGAACTGCACACTGAATCTTTAGTTTTCATCAGCCGTTTGGATATAATTTCTGCCCTTTTTGTTTACGTTCCGCGTACTATACAGCCGCAGTAGTTCACTGTGGCCGAACCGACCATTAGGCTTAGAGCTGTACTCCGTGCGCCACGATCGCTGTGAATAACGTGGATATTCAATTACGAAGAATCTAATAACCGTTCAAATGTAGTTTCGATCATACCTGACTAAAGCGAGGCCATATTTGCACCTTCGACTACACAAATCAGAATCTAAAAACGCCGAGATTGAGCGTTATATTGGCGCACTGTTGCCGGTGACGTGCGGCTTTCAGCGGTACAGCATATGAAAGGACTGACTGCTAGAGTAGGTTGATATTGATTATCAGACTAATACCAATGTTATATTGTGTTGCGAATGCAACACAATATAACATTGTATAAATTGTATAACATTGTATAACATTGTATATTATGTCTTTCGATGCAAGATCAAGAAGGGAGCCGACGGATGGATACACGTTATAGGTTTCAAAACCTATAACGTATAACCGCCTTTCACAAAGATAGGTCCCCTATCGAAACGTCGGCCAGCCTGATCTGAGGCACTTTCTCCTGTTTTGAAACCTATAACGTCTTTCGATGCAGTTATATGAACCACATTCACGTCACTCGATCACGCACTTCAGAGAAAGCGCACGCGCGCGCGCTCGACAGATGATTGCTTTAGCGTATTACGTCCGTGGCTTAACTAAAACTAAAGCTAGATATGTGTAGGACACAGAATAGAGTAATGTTTTGAAAATACTTGATGAGCTTTTCTTTCAACTTCTCGCGACCTAATACCAAATCTTATACGAATGACACCCAGCGCGCCCAGTTTTTTCCAATGTTTCGCCAGTGTTCCCGATGCATGGGCAGAAACTGTACAGCGTGACCAATGCCTCCCAGTGCGCTGTAAGACACTGGGCCACACTGTACAGTATTCCCAGCGTCTTTGAGCGCACTGGGCGGCACTGGCCACGCTGTACAGTCTGTCCCAGTGCCTCCCAGCGCGCTGTAGTGCACTAGGACACACTGCACAGCGTTTTCAGTGCCAACCAGGGGTGCTATGCAGGATGGCCCGAGCTTCACGGGCACATGAGTTTGTTCCGAGTTCGCATTACGGCGGTCATGGCAGGAAGACAGTGCGAAGCACGCGATAGCAGCGTTGATAAAAACGGCTACAAGAACGAGCATGGCGTCACATACGCATGTGCGGCATCTGCGGCGGTTTTCAAATGAACGCCACGTGCGAACGCGTCATCACCGCCACTCAGTCAACATTTTGACAGTGTAGCGACGTCAGCGTGATTGTCGCGCTATCTTTTTTCCAACTGATCATCGCGCCTCCCATGGGCGTTTGTCCTCTTTCAGAGAATTCTTTCGTTCCACCTGCAGCATGGAAATTTCCACTCTCCAAGGCAACAAGTGCGCACACGCAGCACTCTGGTGCAGCTCGTTTCGCGTCTCTGGAATATTACAGATAAATAAATGGACAGGTTACTGCTATACTTACATTACACGTCTGAAGATTTTTCTGTAGTAACGAATCGGTAGAAACAATGTCTCCACTAACAAGTAAATCATAACATGTCTCGCCACAAATCCCACCAGGGGCGCTTGCTTCGTGGCAGTGAGTGGTACATCGTGAGCGCGGTGAAGTTGAATGCGAGACATCGTAGCCACGTGATGATATAACCTTTAGTTCTTCGTGCGTGTGTGCATAATCGTGCCGCTCGCTGGCGTTGCGCCGTGAGCACTGCTCCTCCGCAAGAGCAAACGCGGTGGGCGGACCCGATCTTCGCCGCGGGCGTCTGTCAATCAAAGTGATTGACGTGCGAACTCGGGCACAAACTCGTTGATTCTGAAAAGGCCCCAGTTCAACTCAAGACTGTCGTAGTGCCGGTGTGCCTGTCAAGTGTTTCATGCAGTGGACGCTACTCAGCAGCTTCTTTGCATATAAAATAATTTGGTCAGCTTGCACTACTTGCGCAAGGCTGGGGCCATTGGAGGAGTTTGTGGTCACCTAGCTTCTTCGAGCTTATTACGTGGCTCGTCTCAGTATGCTTGGCCTGCTTCAGAGTAATGACCGCGTCAGTTCGGTCTCAATATTCGTACGTTTGATTCACCATCAGCCTGTCTACGCCCACTGCAGGGCAAAGGCCTCTCCCATGTTCCGCCAATCAACCCGGTCCTGTGCTTTCTGCTGCCACGTAATACCTGCAAACTTCTTAATCTCATCTACCCACCTAATTTTCTGTCTCCCACTCACGCGTTTGCCATCTCTTGGAATCCAGTCAGTTGCCCTTAATGACCACCGGTTATCCTGCCGACGTGCTACGTGCCCGGCCCATATCCATTTCTTCTTCTTGATTTCAACTATGATGTCCTTAACCCCCGTTTGTTCCCTGACCCACTCTGCTCTCTTCCTGTCTCTTAAGGTTACACCTATCATTTTCCTTTCCATCGCTCGCTGCGTCGTCCTCAATTTAAGTTGAACCCTCTTTGTAAGTCTCCAGGTTTCTGCTCCGTAGGTAAGTACCGGTAAGATGCAGCTGTTATATACCTTCCTCTTGCGTTTGATTAGGTCTTAATTAATATGGCAGTGAATAGTGATGTCTTAATTCGTGATGTTTTAATTAACACGGCATTAATTAATCACATTTCATTATCAAGGTCCTCATTAGCACGAATGTACTTAACAAAATGCTAATTAGAGTGGTCATAATTCCCGCGTACGTTGCGAGGAAGTTCCTAATTAACTTGGTTTGAATTAGCGTGCTCCTAGTTAGCGTCGTGTTAATTAGCATGGCCCTAATTAGCTCGCTCTCAACTAACATGATACTGAATAGTCCTGTCTTGATTGTTAAAGTTTTAATTACCACGACATTATTAACTCAGGTTTAGTTCGCAAGGTCCTGAATAGCACAAAGGTAATTAGCATAATCCTAATTAGCACTGTCATAACATGATCTCGGTGAGTAAGGTCCTGATTATCTTGGTTTTAATTACACGTTCCTAATTAGCGCCGAGTTAATTAGCATTGTCTTAATTAGCTTGTTCTTAGCTTACTCGGTTCATTAGCATGGTCTTAGTATGACGTGACCTAATTAGCGCGGCCTTAGCATGATTTGGCTTAATCAGCTTTGTCATAGCATGTCCTGACTTAGCTAGGTATACCGTCCAGCCAATTAGCTAATCAGCCAGCCGCACCTGCTTGGGGAGCGAGCAGACAATTAATAAGAGGACGAAGATGGCGCGCGCCGGCCGAGCAACGCGCTATAATGTAGAGGCCGACCATGGTGATTATACACGTGGCCTCGGCGATTAGCTCTTGCCGCGGTGTTGTAAGGCGCTCGGTCGGAACTAATCTCGGAGTCCACGGTGCTGATTATTCTCAAGGATACTTAGTGCAAACATTGAACGCTTGAAAATGGATTCAAACGGCCCGCGAACACATACAAAAAATATAGTTAGTAGAACTTTCTGTCACTTTTCTTGCATGGGTGCACTTCTGCACCCAGTCGAAGGACAAACAAATCAAAGAAGGTGCCTCTAGTTTGAAGACACCACCCAACCTTCTCGACCGCCCTTGACGTGACGCCGCGTTCCATCGTAACCAATGGAACGGAGCGCGCGCTGAGGGATGGATTTCACCTTCGCTCGTTCAAATGGGGTGTCGCCAGAGTTCGGAAAGATCCCGAGTTTCGCCAAACTCGGGCCATCCTGCATAGCACCCCAGCGCGCTGAAAGGCACTGGGATGCACTGGAAACGCTGTTTTTTCCGATAGGGATCGCTGGAAAACAGGCGACTAATTCGCATCTTTGTTCGCACACTGTGATAACTGCGTTTAAATGCTGATGCGGATATACCACGACTTCGGTGATAATGCAATAAGGCCACCCTTTCCGCCGTGGCCGCCGGAGAGGGTATACCTGCGGATATACACCGGGGCTGCTGAAACGTACGTCCCCAGTGTTTATCGCTGGGTTAATTCTGACGCTTGATTAAAGTCGTTCTCAATTATTGGTTACCTCTGTCCAGAAATTTTAACTGGTGTATACCGCGCGTGTGTTCCCATCTTCATATTTAGTATACCAGTGGTGGGTATTAGGATTCGCCCAATTTCTGTGGCACATCCGGTTTTGCCCGCGGACGACTTCGTTTTTATTAAACCAGTGGCGAGTAGTGGGACTTGCCCAATTTCTGGGGCACATGCCCGTTCATGATAATGATAGTTTTTAACACGAAGGCATTTTATGCCGGGTTCCACCAAGACTTCACTGACGTATTTCCGTCACGGATATGACGTTAGTAAAATGCACCCTAACGGATGACAAAGAAATACTAGAAGGAAAGGTTCCGTCACCGGGAATCAAACCCACGACCTCTCGGTCGGCGACAAGAGATGCTGGGCGTTTTACCCATTGCGCCTCCGGCGCACATGTACGAGGTTCCATAAACGCACCTTATATCTCTCACACAATCTCTCACGCACGGTGCTTTTGGTTTGCGAGGTGGTGTCGCCGTCTGTGAGCGGTGAAGTACTGCGTCATGACACTAACGAGCGCCGATAGGGAGCGATTCGGCGACGACGCAACATCGAGGAGTCGCCCTAGACGCAGTTACCTTCTTTGCCTTTCGCTTTGTGTGGGCCTGTGACGGCTCGTTGTCGGGGTAATACAGCTTCCACATGCACAAACGGTGTTTCTCCGTTGCTTACTGCTTGGAGTGCGATAGCACCGACTGATAAAGCTGCAGCAATAATTGCCGCAGAAAGGCAACGATGACGATGCGCGATTCTCGAGCTTTGGTAGAGCGATACAGAGGCCAGCGGGACGTAGAATGCCTTCGCGCGTTCACAGCTCAAACTACAAACCTCTTCCTCCCGTGTTGCTGAAGCGCAGTGTAGTAGTGTATGCATGAGCACAGGCGTCGGTTGCCCATTACTAGAAAGCGCACACGGTGCCGTTTCTCTCCTTAATTTACGACGTTTTGAAGAAGTGCATATCGGGCACCAGTGTTGATTATGACCTTGTTGATGTCATCTTTACGCGGGATTCACGATTCGCTGTGTCCAAATATATGTTCACAACTTCAGCTACCACAACGGTTAAATCATGATCATGGGCGTTAGTCGTCGGAATGGAGATGTGCCACCAGGCGTCAACATGGGTGCATCCACGTCAAACGGTGCTATAGCTGCCAAACACCAATATATATTGCACAAGCTCTCATATATAAATGTGCAATAAATAATCAACTACTTCTGGGAAGACACGCTTCACTTTCGTGTTATACCGATTCCTATGAGGGAGGGATCAAGGAAGTTTATTTTTTTTATTGCGTACATAGGACTGTCATATTGTTGGGAGTTGGGAGTTGTGTTTCACGAACACATGTCTTGGGAACATCACACCGAATACATAAGGAATAAACTTTGTAGAGTAGTGGGAATCCTAAGGAAATGTCAACGCATCCAGAACAACAAAAACTTATGATATATCGTGCCCTATTTACTCCCCACTTGCGCTATTGTCATTTAGTTTGGGGTACCGGGACTAAAAAATCATTACATAACTTAATCATATCACAAAAAACGCAGGACGTTCTATTTCAGGTATTTAATACAGTGCACATACGTCTGAATCCTTCGTAAGACTTAAGATCTTAGAACTTGAATATTTCTATGAATACTGTCTCTTACCAACACTTAGATCAGAAGTAATCCGTAAGAGCCGCTACATTAGCAAACTCAACTCTAAATCCAGCTACACGTACAACGAGACACACTGCTAACTCGTACGCTCCACGGCCGCGTCCGAACTATGGGACACAACTACTACAGTATTGTCTACCCAGTGTACTAAACAAATTCAAGCTAACAGATGATACTCTTCGTGTAATGCCTAAAAATTCTATTTTAAGTAAGGTGTTTTCTAATGTGTCGTTTTCTAATGGAAATACATCTTGAGTGTTGAGTGGAATACATGTTGAGTGTGGAAATACATCTTGATTGTTGCAATGTGAGTGCAAATATTTACCTCAACTAACCGCCTTCTGTACCGCACGTTGCTGCCATTGTATTGTATCAGGGTGGCGGGGCTTGTCAAGCTGCAGATATTGCAGCTTTTACCCTGCTATTCTCACCATAAATGTAACTTTTTTCTTTCATTTTGTTTAACCTGTTAATTGTTATAATTGTATCGATTACGGTGAAATAAACCAAATCTCAAATATCTTGCGTTCAGCTAGCCCTATTAGCCCCGAGAACGAACACTGGCGGCGCGGCAGTCGCGGTGGTGTGACGTCACGGCAAGGACTCGCTTGCTCCGCGGCCGGGAATCGCCTTTTTCTGCGCCCGCCGCGTACCCGCTCTTTTGCGATACGGTGGTGATTACTGCGCATTCTTGCGATGCAAATCTCCCAAGGGAGAAGGTAGAAGTTTACACTACTAGCGAAAGTTTAGTAAGCTGTAGAAAGTTTGGATAATATTGCTTATAATAGGCGAATTCCCGTCCGAACGGAAGCTTCACCGTGAAAATGGTGATGCACGAGAGCAAGACATTAGTTGTATTCACCACGTACTCCAAGACATCGGCGCTAAAAAAATTTACGCTAATGGTTCTAACTTCATTACAACTTGGCGTAGACTCCACGGTTAGAACACGCGTCCCGAAGATTACAAATTAGGACGTTTTCAATTCACTAACTACATTGCGGCTTATCGTAGAAGTTATGTCTGCCTTTGCAGATTATCTAGGTGATTTGACAGAATTGCGCTTTCTTCTACTGAAGACTTTAGATGAATCTGTCTATCGTAAAGAATCACTTAATAGATCCGGGAAAATAAACAAAATAATACTGCCACGCACACATTGGTTTCGGAAATTCTGAGGTGTTAGTATACTTGGATTATATAAACATTTCTCAACACTCGTCTGGGATTATGTAGCCGTATACCCTGATTTGCATGAACTACTGGTCCGGTCACCCGCCGGGTCACAAACGTTAATGTGGGAGCACTGTTGAGAGCAGTTCTCGTGGGAGCACTGTTGATAACAATCGTCTGCAAAACAAACGCCTGAATGTCGAAGTGGGCGTTTTGAACCGTTTCGATGGCACTCTCAGTAACGTGGCCCACGTATTAATTGAACGTCCGTCGCCTTAATCAGTCAATTAATGGTCTCGCACGTCATGTGGACATAAAGGTTCTATATCAAATGCAAAAAAATTAATTTATGAGCTGGCTATATAAACTAGTACTTATACAAGTGTAACAGCGCCGTTGCTACGGTGCTGCATGAAGACACAATCTGACAGCAAGAAGGAGTTTCCGCAATTAATCTCAACTTTTTTATTTTGTGAAATGAAGCCCCGAGATTATTGCGAGGAAAACGTGAAACTAAACAACACGATGAGTGAGCGAGTACACAAGAAAAACAAACACAACTGCGGCAGTTTTCTCGGGCGAGCGCTTTCGAGATATCTTGCGAAGCTCAATACTGCATGGCGCTTTCGTAATCGTGCGCGGGGCTTGGCACACCGGCAAGAACGCTGTCCGCCGATCGCGGATGCGTCCGATGCAAATAACACTTGTGGATGCGAAGCCATCATATTTTTTAAAGGAACCGCTTGTGAACAACGCAACTTAATAATGTGAATAAAGTGTCTTGCGTGTCAAGACCACGACATGATTGTGAGACACTCTGCAGATTAATTTTGACCGCTTCGAATTCTTTAACGTGCAGCGCCAAGGTGCAAACATTGCTCATATCCGGCGACACTCACACATATGGTGTGGACGTGCACGCACTACAACACAGACAACACAAACACTCCAGAGTCGTGGGAGTCTCTCTTGCGTACCTCCGAGCCAGAAGACCAACGCCGGCTCATCCAGCGCGCGGTGGAGGCTGCGGTATCCCAAGGGATCCCCGCCGACCTCCTCTGAAATAGCGCAACCAGTCTTCGTACTGGTCCCCTCTTTATTATTATTTTTTTTTGTTCTGGGAGCAATAAACATACCACCACCACCACCACCACCTGTATTTAAGCAGAGGAATGTTGCTTTTCACACCCGTCGGAATGCGGCTGCTGTGGTCGGGAATCAGACCCATCCCCGAAGTTAGCAGCGCGACACAACAAACCTGATCACCCCTTTCAAAGTGTGCACGACGGCACGCGGGCACCGTTGGTATAACTGTGAAGAAAAAATGCATATAACTTTCTGTCGTTTTACTAGGAAAATTATCGATGCTGTTTTCGTCATTCATCTGAAGCTTGAGACAGGCAAAAAGCGAACGTAAACAGCGGAACAGCGAACGAAGCAAGCGCGTGATGTGCCGGCGCATCACGGCGGGCGTCGAAGAGTCCTTGCCGTGACGTCATCCACGCCTCCCGCCAGGCGGCGCCACCCCAACTTCTTGGGGCTAATAAAGCTTGGCTTTAGAAACTCACAGGGCCCCTTATGCATTCGCCTAAGACTACTCGAAGGCGAGAGCCATCGTCATAAACATTATCACCGTCGTCCATGTCGGAGCTTGAGAGGCCACGTGAGTGCACCACCCGCCGAGTTTTCAAGGCCAGCGTTTTTGTTGATGTTGTGGCTAATAATTATGGTGATCACTTACAGCTTAGTGTTTTGTTATGGATTGGAAGCTTTCAACGACCCACTTATTACGCAATTCCCATGGTGTGACGCCTGGTGCGAGATTCTGCACTTCTGCCACGCAATATTAACTCTGTTAACGTGGCTCCTTGCCCGACATGACGACTGTATAGAGTGCCTCTTTCTAAAGCGGTTTCAAGCACTGGCGTAGTTCTGAGGTGGAATACTTCGCTTCCGTGCAGGGGGGAACACCTAGGTTCGATACCGGCTCTAACCCTGATTTTTTTTTCTATGAGCTTCAATAATGTAACATGAGTTTTTGTACTACACGCCGCGATCTTCAAGCCAGGCGTCTGATGGGGCACCTAAAGATTTCGCCTTAGTAACGACACGAGGCCTTCTGACCATAAAAACACGATAGTTATAGAAAAAAAGTTAGTTTCGCCGCAAGGGCGAAGCAATGAACGCGATAACAAGAAAAGCGGCCCGTGGTGGACGCGCTGCAACTACCGCGTGCCCATTACTACCCGGCAGCTACTACCGCGCGAGCCGACTATACGCGCGCCCTCTCAAGGGGTCCAAGGAGCAGCGACAGCAGACGACGCGCCGCTCGCTCCCGTGCATATTGCGGGTGCCTGAAACCGAACTCGATGCTCGCTTGAACCATTAAATTATTGACATTTGTGGCCGAAGATGTTCATCAATTATCCAACTACAGGGCAATAACTTCAAAGAGCACGGAGCACGTTAAACGTTGAAATAAAACGCGCGCCTTTCCGAAGCAGGTTCCGAGCGGGTTCCCCACTGCAGCAGTCATGCAGGGCATTTATGTTTTTTTTTTCTTTGCATATTCTGACATTCAGCGTAACTTGAAGTACAGGTGGTATTTGGGTGAGCTAAAAGCGCTTGTTTTCTAGTTCGAATAAAATAGGCAGGTGGTGAGCGTACTGCTACTCTCGGAAACTTCATCAGGCACCTAGCGCTCTTGTAGTGCGTAGCGCAAAATACGCGCTATTATTGGTTTGACTATGTTTATCAGCGTTCGGACGTCTTCCCAACGTTAAACGGTACTTTTAACTCAGCTTATTTTGTTTGTACTCTAAGAGGTTTACTTAGGAGAAGGAGGCATATTCCACAAATCCAGTTGCACTGCATTTGAGGAATATCAGCGACTTGACTACCTTTCCAGATATAGGAAATATATCATGCCCACTAGTGTCGGTGCGGCATATATGGTTTCAGTTATTTCCTCCCAGTGTCTTGCAGTATTATTTATTCTAACTTGTCAAGTGCATTGTGGTCATCTAGGGAAAACATTACGCGGAATGCTTCAACGAAGAAGCCTTAATCGATCTTGAACACGGCAGTGTGGCGACACACGGCAAGGTGTGACAAAAAACTAATCCCAAATGCAGCCGTATTAGTTTCCGAGCACTTTAATGTTATAGATACGGGGTGTGACTCTGCATTGACTACTACGCACAAATCTACGACATAAAGAACGCCGAAGCAATAATAGCGTTGCTGAGATGGTGTTCATGCATATGCAAGAACGAAAGCACGCCGGCCCGGCGTGCTTTTTGCTTGAAACTATAACATTTACAAAATCACTTACTTCGTATAGCCGGGTGTCTTCTGTGGGCTCAAATTTCTTGCGACTGATTTTGTTGAGCCATACCTTCCATCAGCATATATTTTTGTCACCGCGAGGAACGAAAAAAAAAAGAAAAGCTTTTTTTTTTTTCGTCCTCCGCGCGGTGAGGCAACCGAAGGCATAGAGACCTGACATACTAGCACGTCACGCTCCAAACATTAAATTCAAACGCAGAATTCCTGCGTCCACTGAACTTCAGATACATGAACGATTCTAGTTTGCAACAACAATGCGACAGAGGCGCGTGAAGTACTCTCTACTTGCTAAAATCGCCCAACTACACCAGGGGCGTAGCCAGAAATTTTTTTCGGGGGGGGGGGGGTTCAACCATACTTTATATATGTTCGTGCGTGCGTTTGTATGTGTGTGTATATATATATATGCAAGCAAAATTGAAAAACTTCGGGGGGGGGGGGGTTTGAACCCCCGAACCCCCCCCCCCCCCTGGCTACGCCCCTGAACTACACGCTTGAAAACACTGCAGTGATCCGTACCTATCGCCGGCACAGCGCTGCCGCCGCTGGACCCTTTGGGCGGGGCGCGTAGGCGAAAAGGTCACGTGACACCAACCGGCCTATCGCAGGACGCGGCGGCTGGATCAAGACCTCTCGCTACTTTTGAAAGATAGAGGGACTTTACGCCCGTTGCGCTCCTAGCGCCATCTCTCTGGTAATGAAGAAACGCCTAAACGCGCCTGCTGTCTCCGAGTACTGCGGTAAAGGTTGTGTATATAACGTTCGCCGTTAGCTACATGAAGGATCTGCGTTCTGTGGCATAGTGGTTAGAGCCACGCGCTGCGGATCGAGAGGTCGCTGGTTCGAATCCGCGCTTCGGAAGCTTCTTTCGGAATTATCTTTCTTTGGGACTTATATATATATATATACGTATACTCAGCATGACGACGGCAGAAACCAGCCGAGACTGTCCACATAATTGCTATCGCAATAAAAAATTAAAGCCAGTTCCACGCCTGTGTAATCCCGGTAAACAGCGGAGCAAACGGCGAGCAAAACGCCACCACCTGACGAAAGCAGATTGAGTTCTTTCTTCTTCTGCCCAGTCTCTTTCTGTGTTGCCCTCTCCGCCTTTCCTTCCTCCCCATACCTATCGCATCGCTCCTCCTCATTTCTCTTTCCCACTCCTTGCTATGCTATGCTTTACTATTTCACCTCCTCCTTTTGCTCCTCCTTTCCCTCCTCCTCACCCTAACATCAGTCCTCCCTCATTACACTTTCCCATCTCCTTGCTAAACTTTATTATACAAGGCTGCAATGTATTACCCTCTCCCCTCATTCTTTCCTTCTTCCTTTCCATCACATCACTTCTCCTCACCCTCACATCGCTTTCCCGCAACTATGCTATACTATACTATGTATTTCTTTGGCTCTCTTCCTTTGTTTCGCTCTTTTTCTCTCTCTTTCTTGCTGTCTGATTTTTCTGTCTTTTGTGTCTGTTTCTTTCTATCTCTTTCTCTCTCTATTTCTTTCTCCATTTCTTTCTCTATTTCTTTCTATCTTTTTTCTCTTTCTTCCCTTTCTGTCTATTTCTCTCTTTCTCCTTCTTTCTATCTCTTTATTTCTCTCTCTCTCTTTCTGTACTGATTTTCTCGCCCATTGGCGTCATTGCATCCCACGCCGGACTAATCGGCGCAGCGGGAGAGCGCGCGCCGCGCGCACGTGTTCGAGGAGCGAAGCAGAAGATGAAGAGGACAAAGAGAGCGCGCCGTTCATGGTGATGATAATTTCTTGTTGACGCGGCACGAAGCTTTGCCAAGCTTAAACAGCCACGCTGTTAAAATCAATGTACAGCATACACCCATTACCCCTGCGCATCTCAATGAATTGGAGCACCACTGTGGTCAAAAGTAAGAAGACGCCGACCAAAAGCTTAAAAAATAACAAAGACAAAAAAAGAAAAAAAAAGAAAAAAGTGGCTTCAAATGCACTCGCCGAGCATTCTGTGTCAAAGGGACATGACATTGACTGGGCCAGTGCGCATGTGCTAGCCACTGAAAGAAATCTAACCTCGCGACTTCATCTCGAGTCATTATTAATCCAAACCACTGATACCACTCTAAATCGCAATGACGGCACCAGGGGCGTAGCCAAGGGGGGGGGGGGGGTTGGGGGGGTTCAAACCCCCCCCCCCGAAATTTTTCAATTTTGCTTGCGTATATAGGCACGCACACATACATACACACGCACGAACATACATAAAGTATGGTTGAACCCCCCCCCCCCCCGAAAAAAATTTCTGGCTACGCCCCTGGACGGCACCCTTCCTTCTGTTTACGCACGCTGTTTGCGCCATCTCATAGTCAACCCGCGTTCTTTCGTTGCTTCATTTGTGAACAAGGCCCCCGTACGGGAGTCGAAACGTCTTTGTTATTTTTTAAGTTTTTGGTCGGCTTCTTCTTACTTTTGACCATGATTGTTCCCGACCAGACGAGTTTTCGTCGAACTCTTGATTTCATTTGGAGCACCACTGTTCCGTGTCGTAAGTATTGTGGACACTGTATGGCATGGTCAATTTAACCAAATACATTCCAGTATAACGCGACTGTGGTGAGACGATCGCGCCACATTGGAACTATGCTGCCGTTACGAGGACTGTAGCGACGGCATAGTTCCAAAGTACGCGATGTTTTCACCCACAAATGCGCGTTGCCCTTCTGGCGTCGTGTTGTGACTGAAGTTAACGCGTGCCGCAGGCATACACTCACTTTGACACTCGGGCTTCACGCTGTTCCAGGTGCCATCACTCTGACAGTACAGCTGGGCATCCCCGATCATCCTGTAGCCCTTGTTGCACTGGTACCGCACTTGCCTCGGGAACACGAACACTGCGTCCATAAGACGACCCCAGCGGATGTCTCCCGGATGGCCGCATGACACCGCTGCAACACAAACGGAGGCGTCAGTTACTCGTTCACGACAAAACATCGTCCCCTCCTCCCCTCTCCCCCGTGTGCATACCTTAGCAGCCTTAATTAATGACCGCATTTTGTTCGAGACATGTAGCATAATGCTGGAACGAACCTTGCACAAACATACATCTAGATATTGATCACAAAAGCGACACATATTCAGTTTGTACGACAAATAATAAACTCTCCAGCCACTTTGCTAAAGTTAAACTTTAAAAGCTATAAAACTGACCCGACGTTTCGGGACCGATTCGGTCCCTTCCTCAGGGGTGACTGTTCGGCCGGCTCCGAAGCTAGCGAGTTTCTTTGGTGGTGTCCCCCTCTCCCTCGTCCTTCTTCCCGCCGTTCTTCTTGCCGCGGTGTTTCTTCCACTGGTTCCATAGACCGTGCACGTACACATTCGGCAAGGTTCCAGTTGAGCGGTTGACATTTCCCGGTGTTGTTTGTATATGCCAGGATTCCAACAACTGCCTTTTTGTGTGGTTGCCTTCCGTGTCGATGACCCGGGCGTCGTCAAAATTGATGCGGTGGTCCATCTTTTCGCTGTGTTCAGCGAGGGCGTTTCGCGCGACGTTGAAGCTACGCACGTCGTTTCGATGTTGCCGTATCCTTTCGGGGAAGTTTTTTGTCTCACCGATGTAAGTGGCGTTACAGTCCGTGCATGGAACCGCGTAGACCAAACCGGGGCATCTTTCTTTTGGCAATCGGTCTTTTGGCCGTGGCAGGAGACGCCCGATTGTTGACACGGGCTTGTGCGCTACCTGGATGCCTTCTCTTCCCAGCAGCCTGGACAGTTGCTCGCTGATTCCCGGAACGTATGGGACCGAGATGCGGTAGGAACGTTTGGGGGAAGCCTCATTGTTAGTGTCACCCATTGCAGAAGAATGCGGATGGGGGACGCTTTCCCGGCGTCGCTGGCGCACTCGGCGAATAAAGCTCTTCGGGTATCCATTGTCCAGGAGGTCGGCGGTGATCGCTTTTTCTTCTTTTCTCCGTATTTCCTTGGAGCTGCAGACGGCCTCTGCGCGATTCAGGAGTGTGTTGACCACTGATGTTTTGTGGACGGTCGGGTGGTTAGAGCTGAACTGCAGGTATCGTCCGGTGTGTGTAGGTTTTCGGTACACCGAGAAGCTCAAACGTCCTTTCAGCCCCGTTTTTTGCCGTTTCACTAGCACATCCAGAAAAGGAAGCACGTTGTTCTTTTCATGTTCCACGGTGAATTGAATCGCCGGTTCCATCGAATTTAGGTGTGCCAGGAAACCGTCGATGTTAGACTCCTTGATCACGCAAAAGACGTCATCCACATACCTCAAAAATATTTCTGGTGGTTCGGCGAACGTGTCCAAAGCTCGTGTTTCGATGTGTTCCATCGTCAGGTTTGCCGCTGTGGCTGAAATGGCGGCTCCCATGGCGGTTCCCCTTGTTTGTTGGTAGAATTCACCTCCGACAGAAAAATATGTTGCGTTGAGGCAGAACCCCATCAGACGGCACAGTTCGTCCGTGCTGAGGTTCGTCCTTTCGCTGAGGTTCTCATCCTTCTCCAGGGCGGCTCGGGCAGCTGAGACCGCGAGGGGTACGGGCACGCTCGTGAACAGCGAAACTACATCGAAAGACACGAGGCTTTCGTCACTGCCGATTGTCACCTCCGACATGCGCTGAACAAAATGGGTGGCGTTCTTTACATGCCTGGCTGTCTTCCCCACTAGTGGTGACAGGGTCCTGTGTAGATGTTCGGACAGCATGCGAAGTGGGGATGTTCTAAAGTCAACTATCGGACGTAGCGGTATCCCCGGTTTGTGTATCTTTGGAAGGCCGTAGAATCCCGGCGCGGAACCGTTTCTGCATATGAGGCGCAAGTACAGCGTTCTTGATTCTGGGTGGTCTTTGAAAATGTCAGCCAATAGCTTGTTTAGCTCTCGTTGAATCCTGGGTGTGGGGTCTTTCGTGAGTTTCACGTATTCAGGGTTGTTCCGCAGGTTTTTTATCTTGTCCTCATAGGATTTCCGATCAAGTATAACTGTCGAGTTACCTTTGTCTGCTGGTAGGATGGTTATGGTTGAGTCTTTTCGGAGTTCTTGAAGTGCTTCTTTTTCAGGTTTTGTAAGGTTCCCTCGCGGTCGAGCTGGTAGCTTCGAGAGGATTCCAATGGCTTTGAGTTTACGTTGTCTCTTGAATCGCTGTCTATGTGTTGTATGCCATCTTCAACAGCTGCGATGATCTGTGGCAGAGGTGGCGGAGTAGTTGTATTGAAATTGTGTCCTTTAGACAGAACGCTTGCCTCATGCTCGGATAGTTGTCTTGATGACAGATTGACGACGCTTTTGGTGGTCTTGCTGTCGTTCCGGGGCTCCTTGCTGTTCTTCAGTGCTGCGAGTTTACTCTTTAGGGCTGTTTGTTTGATTTGGTCTGTGGTTGCGGCGACGTTTCTTGCGAATGTATCCAGGGACCCGAATACGTCGGGCATCTGGTATTCCAGTTGTCTGCGGAGGAAGTATAAGTCCAGTTCCTTCTTCCTGATGATGTTGTGGCATTCGTGTACTCGGGCTTTCACGAGGCGGCGTTCGGCTTGTGCCACGACGTTGTTTCCTTCCGTCGTGTGGACCAGGCGCTTGAGGCGTAGGCTGCGTGGTATCACGTTCAGGTCCTGGCACGTCTTGTATATATGTATGTATATGTATATATATATATATATATATATATATATATATATATATATATACATGCGGTGATAGTTGATCAATTTCTAAGCATTCCTGCTTCTCGGTGACCTTGGTGCAAAAAGACATCAAAAGGATGTCTTGCGAGGTAGACTCCCAAATGGCGCGCAGACATTGGATGCGGCGGATTTGTTTCGTCGCTTCATGGGCACGCACGATTACAGTGGAGATGGACTGCAGGCAACGGCGGCAGCAGAGCTATCATGCCGTCACACACCTAAAGCGGTCTCAAACACGCGGCGCGCGGACCTTTCGCTAGCGGCTCGGCCCGCACTGTCTTCGTGCATATATGTTAATATTTTCTCAATAAGTATATTCATGAGCTCCACAGACGTGACTGGTCTCAAGCATTTTTTTTCGCGAGGCACCCCATCAGATCACCATGCTTTGAAACATGACCGTGGAACAAAAAATTTCAGAATCAACGTCCAGTCATTCTGGAGATTGCTATCGATGTTTTACGAATCCTGACGCCGAATACACTTGAGAAATAATCGATATCTGAGATATGGAAGATGACTTCTTTCAAGTGGCGACGTGAGCTAACATTTGCCACTGTCCAGGTCCTTGCGGGACTAAATTTTTCGTGAGTGCGGCCCGCTAGCTGAGATTAGTTTGAGACCCTTGGCCTAAAGAATACTCACCAGAAGACAATAACGGATTTCCTCCAGGGCATGCTTAGTCATGCATCACTTCATCTGTCCTGAGCATTAAACAGTTACATGTCTTTTTTTCCGGCAATATATGGGCGATAAGGACGAAAAATATTTGTAACGAAGTAATTGCGATAACGGAGTGAATTCAACTCTCGCTTCAACTTCGTTATAGCGAGGTTTAACTGGAGCGTCACTCCGCTATTTGCGGTGACCAGACAAAGTCACGCGCGCGCGTAGAATGTTAAAACCCCTGAAACTTCGTAAAGTAGCGACATACGTGGTTAAAAGCGCGCCTCTCTTTTCTCCCTCCTCCGCCCTCTTCGAGGCTGACGCCGCGTCGGTATTGGCCAACTGCTGTCACGTGGGACCACGCGCAGCGGTCGTTTGTTTACAGTCGCTCTCGACTGCCATCTTTGCTCGTGAAGCGTTGACTCGCTGGCGCACAGCGCATGTGTTTTATGGATACGCACTTGTCGTTCCGTGCGCGTTGTGCTGTGAAATATTTCTGACAAAAGATGGACGTCGCTGTTGGTTGTCATGGACGGCTGCTGCGCCTTCTGATGTCAGAACAAGTCTAGCGAAGGCAGAAAGGTCCTCAGGATACCGTCCGGTAAGCGCAACGAGTTGCGACGAAAGACATCGTTGCACATAATCGGAAGGGAGAGCTTCAGGCTGCCGTTTTCGACTCGACTATGCGAGGTAAGCTGCGAGTCTCTCATACTGTAAGTATGCGTCGAAGTTCGCGAAGTTCGATGCCCGCTCTAACGCCGTAGTAGAGCACGCATCGCACTGAAGTACGTCGCCATCACTCACGCACGTATTATTACTGTTTCTTCGGGGTCTTTACTTTGTTTTTGTTTCTTTGTCAACAATACGTGGTTAAATTGTCTGCTTGACGTGATGCGCCGACTGGTTCGCGTTTGCGGTATTGTTTTGTGCCCAGCTAGCATCATGCATGCGGACTGATGATAAACAATGTGATTGCGAAACTTCAGAGTCTCGGCGTAGCTCTTTTGAATAAACAAAGCTGGAGTGCGAAATAAAATGGCTGACTGGGCTAGTTGGTTGTGCATGCTTAAGGTTAACAGCGCGAAAATAACACACGGCGGACAGGAAAAAGACGGGCCAAGCGCTGACTTCCAACTGACCGCTTGTTTTCCCCGCTTGTTTTACTGTTCACTCGGAGATATATAAGAGCATTCTTGTCAATAAAAATTCAGTTGGAAGTCAGCGCTTGTCCCGTCTTTTTCCTGTGCGCCGTGTGTTATTTTCGCGCTGTTAACCTTAACTGGAGTGCGAAAACCCACATTAGGATTTATACTCTCCGTTTGTTTTTGTTGCGTTCTCGTTTAATTCAGAGCAAATAGCTTTCACTGGCTCTTTTACGTTGACCGATCAGCCGGTGGACTTGCGACGCGAACGTAGCTATGCAAAGTGTGCGTGCCCAACCGAGTCGCAGGTTCCGTTAATCGTTTAGGAACCTCACGTATACGTGTCAGTTCGCGCGTAGGTTTACGTGCTATTTCATGTGAAGGTTTATATCCGCGAGTGGAGGTTTTGCGAAGAAAACGTTTACGGTGACACGCTAGTTTTTACATTCGCTTGCTCGTTCATACAGCTATATAGTTCGTATGTCAGATACATCTACAAGGCGCACTTGCACAATACGGTTGGTGCGTTTAATCACTTAACGAAGCAACCAACGCCGTCCAAATATATCAACTATTATTGATGTGCGCTTTCTAGCGCATTATTAATGCGAAAGCTTTAAATGCCTCATCAAACGCTAAAACTGACCGTCACGACGTCGGCGGCGTCAACACGAGTGATCCCAAGTATCATCCCGCGAGGACGTCACCAAATGACGTCATCACGACGTCACAGATCGTCAAAACTGGTCACGTCATGGCAACGACATTATGACGTCATCATGGCCTCACATAACGTGACGTCACATGATGACATTGTCGCTATGCAAAATCAATGCAAAACCACTTGAGGTGCAGAAAGCTTTCGGAGGTGTGCGGGGTAGGATCAATACGTCAACTGAAGAAGAACTAGAAAAAGATGGTTTTCGCCTTCAGTCGTCTTAGGTAAACGCATAAGGCACCCTGTGAGTTTTGCCTAAGCGCCTGATGTCAAGCAGTAGTTGATCTTGCGCGCGCGGTGACTTCAGGGACTGCAGTGCGTCTCGTGAGTTGAAATTTACCAATGAAAAAACTACCTTACTAATGAAAAAACTACTAAATTTACTAATGAGAGGCAAGCACATGCTCTCTGCACATACTGTACACCTTATGCGGCAGTACACGGAGCTGTCATGAGCCAGCGTTACGCTCGCTCAGATAATTTTAGAATAAGTTATGAAACAGCCAAAGGTGCAGTTAATAAATGTGCATAAGCCGCAGGAGAGAAATTCTGTGCTCTAGAAGAAGATACACGAACTCTACCTTGGTGCTCTGTGATGCAATTTTTTTCATTGCTGTGATTTCCCCAAATTCTGCTTGCGAAAAGGAGTAGCCGATGCTATTTAAAAGCGCTAACATCTCCTAAACAAAAATTAATTAGAACGAAAAATCGCACCATCTCCCGCTAAAGGGGACCATGAGGCGATACGAAGCAGCGTTTCGGCATGTCGAGCCCGCGTTTCAGAGGGGGGAGGGGAGAGAGGGGAAAGAGGAAATGGGGAGTGGAGAGGGGAAAGGGAGAGGAGGTGTGGGGAGAGGGTTTGCGCATGCGCAGTAAGAGTGGTCACGCCGCACACCACCACCACCACCGGATTGAATTTCGCCATAAGATGCTTCGCATCTAAAACAAAAAGATATTAAGAACTAGACGGCTGGTGCGAATGCTTAGAACGCGCTGCCTGGCAAGCGAGCGCCATCTTCGCGAAAGGGCGTCTGCTACGCAGGAGCAAGGTAGGTGACGCCATGTTCGAAAAGAAAGCGCGAAGGAGAGGAGACCGAGGAGGAACGAGAGCGGAGGAGGAGAGCGTCGCTACCTTACGAAGTTTCAAGGGCTTTAACAAAACTATCATGCCAGTGACATCTGACGGCTGACAAGTAAATTGCCGCTGTTTCGGTTGCCAAAGAAACCGGTCACGTGTATTCCTTCCGTTCGGAGGCGTACCACAGCGGGATCCAGGCGTTGACTTCCTTTAAAATATTGGTTGCCACAAAGCGCCGCCACTGCCGCGCCTACATCGGTGCATTCTATATTCCTGAAGTTATCTGGTCGCCCACGCAAGCCCGCCGTAGACGGGAGTAAACATCCTTGTTCCTTGGTCACAGCACAACTGACAACATTCGAGGCGGCAAAACGGCAAAAGAAGGACACATTCTACATTTTACTCACGTCTGCAGTCGAACTTGTCGATATCCCAGTACAACGACCCGTCGCTCCTCATCCGGCAGGTCGCATTCCAGGTTTTGATATCCCTAGGAAGATATCCCACTCCACAACGGTACCTGTAAAACGTTGAGCATTCCATTCAAAGGCCATTCCAAACATCTGTTCGTAAGTGGGTACATAACATGCAAAATGGGAAGCTTGAGTGTTCTTACTCAAACGTCAAACGATGCACAATGCTTTGAAACCAATACAGCCCACTGAAACAAAGAACTTACCGAGGGCAATCCTCGCGATTCGCGGGCGTGTACCGCATATCTGAACTAAACCTGAAGTTTGTATGGGCTATGTATCAACAATCATATGGGTGTATACACTTGTCTCTCGGCAGAGCTAGTCAAGGCTACTTCCTACAGATTGTAACATTCACGCGCAGGGTCCTTCAAGCAACTTAATTCCGCTTTAGCCCTAAACTTCTGATTCTTCAGAGTGCATGCGTTCTTATTGCCAAAAGAAGCGATACATACGATATTGCAATGACCCTGATACCAAAAGCGAGTGGAGATTCGTGCCTGACCTTTGCTGTGTCATTGCCATGACGTCAACCACATGGAAGGCATTACCCGCCTCCAATATGGGTACGGCCACTGTAGCGGCACGCTCAGGGCCACTATCACAGCAGCGCCCTCGTGATCAGTGAAAGAGAGCCGCGCGTTCAAAGAAAACAAGGAAAGAGAGTGCTCAAGGTCATGACACACGCCGATGTACGGATGTAGCTTCTTGACCCTTTGTCATTTGACCCTGTGTAGCTTTCAACGCGCTCGCTGGCACGACAGGAGAGAGAAAGCGCTTAGAGCGTTCGGTAAATAACGGATTCGAAAAATTTTTGCGGCAGTCCATTCGTGAGGCAATAAACTCCGACAGTGAGGTCATTCGATGATTACTTGGAAAAGTGTTGCAGGGCCCCTTTAAGCTTTTGCTCATAAGCGCTTTCTGCCATTTCATGGTCGCCTTCAATAATATATCTAGCACAAGCAGTGGCTGAAGTTGCCTCTTACGAGCTGCTCTAATATAGAAAGTTCTTAGAGCGAAAGCTCTACTACGCTGTCCCCCAAGGTCATTCATCGCGTCGGAAGACCTTGAGCCACCGGAGCGCGAGCCGCGAGCCCAAGCCTGGCAGGCGTAGTATCGCGCCACGTGATCCGCTGCAGAGAGGCGTCGCAGATGCGCTCGCTAGGCGCCTCACGGCTGCGGTACCACGTGGCCAGGCGGAGGTTCAACGGCTGCTTCGCCAAGGCTTGGTTGTTAACTGCTCACTCTTGCCATTCATAGCGCGCCGGCTGGGACGTCTGTGCGTGCGCTTCAGCGCAAGCGACAGGCTGAATCCAATCATCCAGTACACATAGAGCTTTTCAAAGGAGAGAAGTATCCCCTCTATGTGGAGTGTTGCATGTGAATACAAAAGCTGACATCACAGCCTCGGCAATGGATTTTTGGGGAGCCACGCATATTAACAGAGCCCAGGGAGCCTTCGTTTACAAGGTGCGTAGCTACACGGTAGGCTGCGAAATCACAAACAAAGGCAAAGTTTTGTTCAGTATCCCTTTAAGGAAACACTGTGTGCTTATATATATTCTCTGCAAGATCAAGCCGAACATACCTTTCGCTCTTGATAAGTATGTTTGGAAGAGTTAAACCTCAGTCATTTTTTTTATAATACAGGCCCTGCGACCCATAAAAACTGCGTTACAACTGTTCGTAAGAGAAAATTGCAGCCAATCATGATGCTACGAATATTATTAGAGAAGCCGACTGTGAATAGATAAAAAAATTGCACACTTTGTAAATTCTAAAGTGTGTTCGGCGAAAGCGTGAGGCCATTCGAGTGACTATGCCATGGTATCGGGGGAATCCACATTCTTGGGGCGCTTCTCCGAACCGCTTGCCGTGGAATCATCACCGGGCCGCTTGGGAGCCATTCGACAACTCGACTGAACACGGCGCGCCGTTGCGCAACAGTTGCACAACGCGCGTTAGAAGGAGCAACGCGCAACTGTTGCTATGCGCCGCTGTGCCATCACGTGATTGCTGAGAGAGTGTGAAGGGGAGAGGCCACAGCTAGCACCGTGCCAGGGCACGGATGGACGGCGGACGGACACCGCGAGTATGAGACATTAAATGCCTTCGCCTTAAAGTCATTTATGAGCAATGGCTTTGTAAATTTGACCCCTGAAACTGCACTCTCAAGCAAAAATGGAGTCAGAATAGTGCTCCTATACACCAGAGCACGCCTGTCTCGCACCCAGGCTGCTGGCGAGCCGAGCGGATACTCTCGCACCCAGACGCCGGGCTGACCGGGCTGCCGAGGCGCGCGCGGGCTGCACCAAGTAAACAGAGCAAGCTGCAGTTCTGAGGCTTTAAAGTGCGAGAAAGTACCCGTTCACGCCGCTTCAGCGTATAAGAGCTCGTCTGGGCACTACTGCGTCGTCTTTGGATGTCAAAACAAGCAGCGCAACAAGACGATATTAGCGTTGTCTGCGACGATTACGACGCGCCTCGGAAATAGTGCCGGTGCGGTGTTTTCAGCTTCGCCGCGAGTGGATAACTGTGATTCAAGCAAAAAAACTAGGAGCCGAGTGAAAATGCGCGAGTAAGTACACTAACTGCGTGTATTCTGCAGTGTGATGCCCACCTATTTCATTTTGCGAACCTAATTTGCGTGACACGCAGCTGGGTTGAAGGTAGGCGCGAGCTTTGTGTGGGGGTGCACTTCATACCTTTGAGCGTTTCCTTTGACGAAAATCTAGTGCAAGGTAGTGCTTTCAAGCACAAGCAATGAGCATGCATTGCCACTTTCAACGTAGTATTAAGCTTCAGTGCTTTTGATGGCATCCACGCCTTCGAGATTTCGTCTTCAAAAGGTAATAAATGGCACGGTGCTCCTCAACAGATGGCTAGAATTTCGTGCTTTCATTTCAGTGTTTGATGTCCCCAAACGTATTTAGACACACGGCACCCAGCTGCACCTAATACATATATTGGCACGTAAGTAAACAGTACTCGCGCCAGTGTTCTTTACGTCGCAGGCGTAGCTAACCGGCTTAACTAAGAGTAGCACAGTTTCGCTTGTAAAGCACCATTGTTACAAGAATAAAATCGCGCAGGTAGCTTCCAAAAGGTATCGCTGAACGATACTGCAGGTTATACTCTCTGATAGCACGCTTTTGTGAGCAAGACGCATTATTGTAAGAGCGCTTGTGAAACAAAAATTACGTTCCGCGAAACTACCCGTAAAGCGTACTCTAATTATTACGCGATGCATGCTGAAATGATGAGCTTTCACAAAACTTTGTGTACAACTTGTTATATGGGGCAACAAAACATCGTTTCACTCTTTCGCGAGCTGCACTGCAATTACGATTCACGCGTACTACAGCGAGAACGATTTTTTACAAATGTAACAGCGTACATATCTGACGAGGTTGCTTCCGCAGCCCACTCACCACGTACTGTATACATTGTGGATTTGCACGAGCAAGATGTTCTTGATGTTCCAATAAAATCAGCGAAAATGTCCTGGCTAGAAAAGACGCGAAACGCGCTCTCCGACGGGCTGAGTTTCGGGAGTTTCACGTTTGCTCTGTGTAGCGTCTGCTGGTGTGGCAGCCCGCGCATGTTGTTTCGTCGCGTGTGCGATAGATGGCGCGACGCGCGATGCCAATATGGCGATGCGCATGGAATTTGCTGTGTTCTGGTCTATAGGTGCCGATGTTGAAGATAGGCATTTATATGCGCAAACGTCAGAATTAGGCATTTATGCGCATTACGAAAACAGTAGTAGAGTGTACTAGAACAGACACTGATCGGAACGAGCTTCGAAAAGTGACGCCCAAACGGGGTCAATCCGCTTGCAGCGCTGCGATCGGTAGTCTGCAATGTGTCGTCGTTTAAGAGCTGCGCGCGGCTCCGCCGAAGTGGTGCTGGGGTAGAATGCCCGCTTCGCACTCAAAACGCCAGGGTTCGAATCGCAGCTGTAGGTGGTGGGTTTTTATTATTAGTGTCACCTTTTATAACCCTGTATTGGTTTTCCTTTGTTCCTTAAAGCTCGCTTCAGTTGCTACGTGTTGGTTCAAAAAGTAACGCAAAATGTGAAGTAAAATGGAAGAAATTTGACAGTGAGCGCAGTTATTTGCAGCGCCACCGCCCGAGATTGAAGAAAAACGTAACGCATGGCCTCCGAGATTTTCGCGAATATGACACTCGAAACGAGATTTCACATTTTACGTTACTTTTTGTAGCAATACGTAGCAGCAGAAGCTAGTTTTAAGAAACAAAGGAAAACCAACACAGCTATAGGTGACACTAAGAATAAAACCCCACCATCTACAGCTGTGCATCGAACCCGGGCCTTTTGAGTGGGAAGCGGGCATTCTACCCCTGCACCACTTTGGCGGAGCCGCGCGCAACTCTTAAACGACGACACATTGCAGACTACCGATCGCAGCGCTGCAGGTGGAATGACCCCGTTTGGGCTTCACTTTCTGTACATTGGTTCTGCGGCCGTTCCGAGCACTCCCCTGTTCTAGTACACTCTAACAGTAGTAAAGGTCTCATTAGCACCAAATTCATGCTCACATATCGAAAAAGCCAGATATTGAAGCAAATATAAAAATTGACATCTTGATTTTTGCGCTAAGAAAGACGAACACATGAGAGAAGACAGGACAGTTGCTAATAACAACTGGTTTATTGCAAAGGTTGCAATGAAATATATAGCACAGTGATACGCAGTCGTACCGAGCGCATAGCAAGACAACACCACCTATCAGGCTAACGACGTGTGACATCGAAAAACCTAATCTCGCTCTTATACAGGCAGATGGACGTGTCGCCCAACACAATCATTTCCTTTTTTCTTTATGTGGGACGCCTCCCAGAGTTCACGGGCTTATTTGTTCCGGATTCTACCTAGAATCTTGGCCTCACGAAATATCGGCTCACACGTGCATTTTCGGCAGTGGGACGAAAGATGGGCACCGTCTACCTTGTGCGCATGCTCCCTCAAGATCGCCCTATGTGCGACTTTCCGCAAGACAAGGGTATGTCGTACACCACTCCTTCGCACATTGCACAAAGGGCGAAGTATGCTTCTTTGAGCATCTTTTCTTTTTGTTGCCCACCTTCGTTGTGCGAGGGCAAAGCTGTACGAGCTTGCTTGGCGCCGAATAAACAAGCGGGACCCCGTAGACCACGCCTATTGGCAACCTTTTTCAGGCTACGGGAAACCCTGTGCACGTATGATACAACTTAAGGTTTTTTTTCCCCCGCTGGTCCCACATCCGCTATTTTCCGCTTAGCGCTGCCCTTCAGTGTTCGAGGTAGGGCTTTAGCCACCGCCGTTATGACCGATCTAAGGAATGCCGCGGACAATAGCCTTTGCACTTGTTTCGCAAATGCCTCTTCTACTACATGCGCCCACGACTTTCGCAGGGCCGATTCCAGGCAGGATCCAGCGATGCCCCTCCTAACAAGCTTTGAGTGGGCAGAGTCATACGGTAGGAGTTCCTTTCGTGCCCTATAAGGGAAGACATCCAACATGTGTGACCATAGGTCGGAAAACTCACTCATGAGTCGACTCACTCAGTCTCACTCAAACTCAGATCGACCCGCGAGTCTGAGTTCGGGTGAGTAATATTTTGGTGAGATTGAGTCCGAGTGAGTCCAGTTGAGGAAAATATTGGTCAGTCCGAGTTCGAGTGAGCCCTAAGCGGAAAATATATTTCTTGTGTGAGTCTGAGTGAGCTCCACCTTTTTGCCGACATATGGTCATATCAACTAATGTTCAGCACTAGTGTCAGCCTTATATTGGCTTACGTTTATATTCAAGTCTATTCACACATATTTCAACCAGGGTGCTGGAACGAAATGTTTTTCGTTTCGGTTTTAGTTTCGTTTCACCGCAAAAAGTTCCGTTTCGTTTCTGTTCCGGAACGAAAAAAAAAATAAAACGTTCCGTAACGGTTCGTAACGGTTTTTTTTTTCTTTGTATAAAAAAAGAAAGTGTGAAAAAGGTAAAGCAATCATTAAAAGAAGCATTGGATTTGTGATGTAGTTACTTGCTCTCCGCTTAAAGGGACACTAAAGAGCAAAACGATTTTTCTCGCATTAGTAAAGCAGTCTTTCACGTTACCAAAAACACCACGCTTGTTCGAGAAGACGCTTAATAAGCGAGAAAACTGGCAAAAAGAAAATACAGGTGCCGACGCTACCTTGTAATTCTCGCACCACTTGCCGTGATGTCGCGTATTTTTGACGGCGCCTGCTTGGGCCCACGTAATTCCGAACCGGTTAAATCGAAGTACATTGTCCTCTGAGGGGGCCAGAGACTTGACATAACGATTTTGTGAAAATTTCGTCGAGCCAGTGGCGCCAAAATACGTTAAATGCTCTTTGAGATGTTTTACGTCACGAATTACAAAGTTCGGCGCGAAATTTAAAAATGAAACATTGAACTTGGTTTTCTCCTCTAATAATAAACCTATGGTGGTGAAATAAACAACACAAGAGTTCTCCCAGCACACTTTATCAATCTAAACCTGTTCATTGTTTCTCTTTAGTGTCCCTTTAAGAAAGTGGGACAAGGGTAAAACACGTTCTTCAGAGGGGCGGAAGTAACTGTACCACGTATTCCTACCAACTAGCACAAACCAGTATTCATTTCAAAGTCATAGTATTTATTTTCTCACAAGAAAAATACGAATTTTTTTAGTTGGCTTAATTCTTTGTGTCAAGGGAGTAAGCACGATCTCAGAAGCAGCACGTCATTGAGTGTACTCTCTGATGTGCGAGACCGCTGTTCTGATAAAAAGATCGCCAGGCCTGCTTGAAACACGCAGCAAGTCACAGCAAAAGCTAGAAGAGCGGACTTTGTAGAGCCCGTTGTTATCTCTTGGGGCAACTAATACAAGTAAACATGCAACGTACCCACTACGTCATATATCGTCGCAATTTTTTTGAAGTAGCGAAGTTCCCACTATGACATTTTTCTTCATTCTTCAGAGAATCGCGGTACCCGCTACACATCTATAAGGCATTATCTGTACTTTGTGCTGTGGCTGATAATGAAGAATTATGGCTGAGCACTTTGCAGTGGGTGGGAAGGAGTGTTGCGGAATGGGCGCCTCCATTCGATTCCAATTCCATTCCGGGGAATTAGAACTTGCCGCAATTCCATTCCTTTCAATTCCTCGGAATGAAAAAAATTTAGCCCATTGGCACTCAGGGAATGGCCTGGCAGTCCGATTCCATTCCTGTAATTCCTCAACGTAGGAAAGGCATCTTGATAGTTTTATCGAGTTAAGAATGAACGCCCCATAAATCTGATGTCACCAAATGCATTAAGAACTGCAAAAGTACGCAAAACCCGTTGCCAAGGTCGAGTAATAGTAGCTTCGTGACATATATCGTGCAGTACAACCACCCTACTAATTCCCATAGGGGCAGTTCTCCCGCTACCGATAGTATTTGCGTGGTCAACATGTTTGAACGAATGGTGGTGTTTCAATATTGTTTAAGCTTAAATCTGTTAATGCTAAAATGACGACATAGCGTATTTTTATGCTGACAAAAGCGCCTTTGCATCGAATACGGAACACTGGGCCGCACTGCCCGTCAGCACTCACGCTTGTCAAGCGCGCCTCGCAAGCATGGATGGGGTGAGGAGAACTTTCTGTGTTCGCCTGTGCGCAGGTATGCAATGTCTTCCTTGTCGCAAAGGTTATTTACGTGTGTCAGGTACTAAATTGCTCGTGAGATAAAGATCAGGCTGTGCATAGAGTATTCGCCACTTTCGGGTGGGGGTATCAATGGGAACCAACGCACAGGGGTAATTTGTTTCTCCCTTCGGTATCTGCTGGGATAATGCATTTGTTTTTACACTAACTTATGCCTCCGTTTGTAGTAGGCGCGTTGCTTATAAATGTACCGTGCTTGTAATCAACTAAGCCATTTTAAAAATACTGCTTTGGTGTTAACTTGCGAGGCTCTGACTTACTAACTTTTGAAGCTTGAAAAACAGCACGTAGACGAAAACGTCCTCTATTTTCGGAAAAAGACGTAATTCCATTCCCATTCCATTCTTCCCAGCGTTGTCCACATTCCATTGCGGGGTCGCGAAAATGTTGAAGATTCCGGAGTCATTCCATTTCCGGAGTGGTAACTCCGCAACACTGGTGGGAAGCATTAAACCACACACTCTTTGCGCTATTAGCATTGTGTGATGACTGGTTGTTATTTTACTCTTCTGCCACCCCTATATTACATATGTTAACGCGATTCCTTGCCTGACATGACGCCTGTGTAGAGTATTTTTGCGATGGAGTTATAAGCACCAGCGTGACACTGTGGTGGAAGACCCGACTGCCACGCAGAGGGCGCGGATCCTAGAAATTTGTTTCTCATTTAATTTTTTCTTATACCACGCGATAGCGGTCACGTACACCGGCGGCTGCGGACAACTATGGAGCCGAAATCGGCGGTTGTGATCTGATAACAGCTTTCGCTGTAACAAACTTCAGCGCCGACAATGCCCTCTCCACTTTGGCCTGCTTGAGAGGCGCGCAAGTCCACTTGCGTTAATATGAACATCTCTGGTTGCCACTGTTCTCGTTTTTCGCACAATTTCAACATATCTTTGCTTTGGATTTCCTGTATGAGGTACGCGCTAATACTATACCCTGAGATATGCTCACATTGCATGAGCTCAGTTGTTCCGGATTGCGAAATTTTCTCGTGAACCGAAAAACGATTGAAAAAATTTTGGTTTCACTCCGGAACGAAATAATAAATAACGTTTCGGTTACGTTTTCGTTCCGGTCAAAAATATCGTTTTTTTTTTCGTTTTTCGTTTTCGGTTTTCGTTCCGTTCCGACACTCTGATTTCAACGCACTCGCGTTCACACATCACCTCAATATTTATTGATCATAGACGTGAATTGGGGGTGCCATGACCTCCCCCCGCAAACTCTTTCACGGGAAGTTCTTGAGAAAAATACCTTGTGTGAGTCGGGTATTTCATAAAAATGTCCTTACTGGATTACAACCACTGATAACTCGCATTTGAAGGTATAAGATCAAAAGGCGTATCGTAGAGCACCGATTACGTGAGATATTGGCATTAAAGAGAATTGACGTCAAGATCCAAAAAAGCTAGTTTTACGCTCACGGACTCATGAGTCGACTCACTCAGGCACACTCAGACTCAAGTCAAGGCGTGAGTCGGAGTCTGAGTGAGTCCGGCTGAGTAATATGTTGGTGAGTTTGAGTCCGAGTGAGTCCAGCTGAGAAAAAGTTTAGTGAGCCTGAGTCCGAGTGAGTCCGGTTGAGGAAAATTTTGGTGGGTCTGAGTTCGAGTGAGCCTTCAAAGCAGAATATGTTTCTTGAGTGAGTCTGAGTGAGCTCCAACTTTCTTGTCGACCTATGTGTGTGACCCTTCCAAAACCGCAAACTGTGATCTAAAAACTGTAACGCATTACCTTGGGGCGCAGCTCATGCGTGAACTATAAGCCCTTTCCATACGGTTTAAAAAGGTTCACCACTAGGTCCACCCTGTTCCGGTATGCCACTGTACTATTTTCACTTAATATCATAAATAAAAACGTCCATGTATCTAAATACTTTTTAACTTTGTTACTTAAAGTTCGCTCAAGGCATTGGTCAACGTTAGCAAGAAAAATGTTGCATAAAATTGGGGCCACGCACGACCCAATGCGGATTCCCTTATCTTGCAAAAATTGTCCCTCGTTAAAATATATAAAAGTGTTGTTGATATAAACGTCTAAAAGGGTTCAGAAATTATCTACCATGAGTTATCCGGCGTTTTGAAAGGGAATTACAGCGTTTTCTTTTATGCAAGTTCTGGCGGCGTTAAAGAGGTGTCCATGGGGTACGGAATCAAATAAATCTTCTACATCAATAGAAAACGCTTTGCCCGAGCACTCGTTTTCTTGAAGGAATTTTACCACATCTTCAGAATTTCGAGTATAGAAAGGGTCCTTTAACTGAAGGCTGGAAATTGTACGTAAAAGGAACTGACTAACATTTTGCTGCCAAGTGCCTCGCTCACTTACGGTCGTCCTAAACGGCACTGGCGGTTTGTGCGTTTTAGCACTGAAAAAGACAGTCAATGTGTTACCTTTACTTTCCTTTATTTGTTTAGCTAGTCTTTCGAGATTCAACCTTTTGCAAAGTTTCGCCACGTTAGCTTTTGCTTTTGACAGGCTCGTCTTGATGGGAGCGGTTAACGGAGCATGCGCAAAATCTAAAGAAGGTAGACGGTGCCCATCTTTCGTCCCACTGCCGAAAATGCACGTGTGAGCCCATATTTTGTGAGGCCAAGATTCTAGGTAGACGCCGGAACAAATCAGCCCGTGAACTCTGGGAGGCGTACCACATAAAGAAAATAGGAAATGACTGTGTCAGCGACACCACGTCAATCTGCCTGTATAAGAGCGATATTAGGTTTTTTGATGTCACATATTCTTAGCCTGATAAGTGGTGTGGTCTTGTTATGCGCTAGGTACGTCTGCGCATCACTGTGCTATATATTTCATTGCATCCTTTGCAATAAACCAGTTGTTAGTAGCGCCTGTCCTGTCTTCTCTCGTGTGTTCGTCTTAGCGCAAAAATCAAGATGTTATGCACTCACCAACTCGCCTAACGACAAGTTCTTATTAAATAAAAATTGACATTTGCTTAGAATCCGCTCTCTACTTATGATATATTTGACACACAGCGACAGTACATTTGATCCCCAACGATCATGTGGTTTATCTTCTATTCCAATCTATAGCTTGATTTTGTGTGCTAAATCTTAAAAAAATACACGTCTCTTGCTTTACATAGCTTTATGTGACCATTGGCAGCGCAATGCAATGCGATATCGATTACGTAATGAGCTCCTCATTTGTCTTAATTGTCCGAAGTATTGATGATTTAATTAAAGCTTCATTTACACATTCCACTTGTCTCAGATGTACAAGCCAGCCAAATGAAGAGTAACTGCCATGCTAAACGACAATTTACTATTCATTTGCGACGCTTATAGAATGGAAGTATGTGTGCTCCATAACTGTCTTTTTCATGCAATTAAGAAGATACATAGAAACAGAACATTACAGTTTAGCAGGACAGACTGTTGGGCTATTTGGTCTTTTATTAATGACGATGTTGATTTAGCGCAAACGAAACAGATGCAAAAAACAAACTTCAGCGCAATAAAAGTTACGGCCTCAGTGGTATTGTGAACAATCGTTAAGAACTCGGAAGCAATATTTTTTTTTGTACCTTGTTTGGGCAGTAATGTAATGTGGTCCTGTACAGCGGGTTCGGGGCCAGAGACCGCATTTTCTTAACATGCTTTTGACTGGCAACCCGGTTAACCTCATTTTGTTCTCGTAACGATGCCCAGATGTTCTCGTTTGAGTTCCCGGATAACTGCTCTGGCTTTTGGCTCAAGGTGACATGTAGATCGCCGACAATGGGACAAAAAAGCATTTCATGCTTAAAAGACGAGGCCGATAAGGACAGGCGCCTGTCTTTGTCTGCCTTTTTCTGCCTGTTGTGCTTGCGCTAATTCAACATGCGAGTACATCAATACATACGTCATGTCTTTATTCCAAGTGGACAAGAAAAGAAAAAAAACTGGCAACTAAGTTGAGGCCTACTTACGTGATCGGCGTGTCCACAGGGAATTTGTCTTGATACTCGTTTCCTTGATGCACTCTGTAGTGTATGTACAGATCTTGTGACTCTGAACACACTGCGCAGGAGGGAAAAAAGGGATTAGCGGGTCAGACGCACTATCGAAGCAGGAATATTCAGTTGATTGTTTATCTGCACTCTAAATGCGGTATAGCGTTTACGGAGGTGCGCTTTTCACATTTGAAAGTAACATTCATAATGGAACGTTCGGATAGAGATATCATTCTTGTAGTTGTGATGTCTTGATTGTTTTCGAACATGACTGAAATCAAAGTTACATAAACAATCTATAAGTAACATCGGTGCACGGTCGAATGTTACTTTTATGGGGTTGCTTAGAATGTGTTATTACAGCGTCATGTTACGTTTACGAGACCGGGAGCTGTCCTCGAAGTAAAGAAAATTTAACCTGTTGACCTCGAAGGAGCAGCGTTACTGATACATCTCGGACGAGGTGCATGCCGGGAAGGGTTACAGGTAGCAGCTCGTGGAGCAGTGCATTGTGCGACATTTTCGTTCGTCGCCGTCACTAGTTTCGTGTCTTACGCACTTTCTTCGGCACACACACGCATGCGTCAAAGCCACGTACAAAGCTCTTCGCGGTAATCTCAAAAAGACATATTTCGACGGCAAACTTTACACAGACTTGTGACATATGTGAAGCGTGGTAACCGGGAAGATCCGTTAACAATTCGAGAATTCGAGGTTACAGCGCATAGCCAACAACAGCCAGCCCAAGCATACATTAGTCATCATTTGTGGAACACTAGACATGCCCTGCGACCGCTGGTACTATGCTAGTAAACTATACTGCCATCGGGATCGTCCCATATTTTCGGCGAAAGATACAGATTTCGCCCTCAGAGAATGTGGGTGGAAGAGGTCAAGGAAGTAAGTGCATTCAATAAACGTGCGCTTCCAGTTTCACCCATGTGCTGAGGAACTAAGAGTACCTTATTGAAACTGCAGGCAGAAGACTCGGCACGAGGCGAACGCAGCTTGGCAGCTGTAGAGAGACTCAAGTGCAATGCTTCCACTTTTCATCCTGGTATCCGCGGCGTAGCTTGCGTAATGCCTCTTTGAATAAAAAAAATATGTCCAACGGACACTTTCAAACCACGTTCTCTTAGCACAGCGGCCCTATACAGTACGTTCGCTAGACCACGTTCACAAGCTAGGAATTCCACATACGCATATAACGCCCTAACCAATTTCATTCGTGGAAGTCTTTGACACGGATCTTTGGGGCTCTTAGCACGTGTGTCGCATCACGTAGAAACATTTTACTGATAAAAGTGACAACGCATACTCTTCCAGATGACGATATAGATTGTATTTGTTCCACGCATGGCGAAAACGCCAATGCAATCGCACCGGAGTTCCCTGGAAGTCACACATGTTGAACTCCACTAAACGCGCACTCGGGCAAATGACCAAGCCGCGAGTGCAACACATTTCTCCTTCGTTCATCTCGCTACATATAACCATCGCAGTGCCTCTGTTTCAGTATACTGACAGGTTCTTGCCTAGGACTACTTTAACGCCTATGTAGGTCGAATAGAGCAAAGCGCGAAGTGCCGAGGCATGCTGGTTTGTGAACGCGCTTTATGAAGACAAGGACCTAGTGAGGCACAGAGAAAACCACAAACGAAACGGAAGGGCTTCCGTTCGTGGTTTTCTGTGTGCCTCGCTGTGTCCTTCCCTTCATCAAGCGCGTTCAAACGCCAGCAGGCTTTTCCAACTAGACCAAGAAACAGCACTCCTGAAGTACCGATTCAGCTCACATCGATAGGCCCACTCAACAGGGGGATGCGAGGGGGAGGCGGTAACACCAAGTGAAATACAAGAAGTGGCCCCCTTTTCAGGTTGTTGACGGGAAAAATTTTGCGTTGGCTGCTTGGCTACTTTTTGTCTACTTTTCAGATGCCTGACCTATCGTAAAAATTGAATAGAAACATGTGTAGCTCATATTATGGAGTAACTTTAGCAAATATTTGGGCCACTGAACTTTTCAAGCATCTGCGTCATGATCGCCAATCGCGGGCTCTTCCATTTCACGCAAAGAATACAAAAGTTCTTATGTAGGCAGCTCCAGGTTCAGTGGCAGCTGCGATGTTTAAACGTGGAAGGGATCAGCGTGTGTAGAACAATTTTACATTTCTGGGCGAAGATGCACAACTACAAATATTCGTTCGGCAGAAACCCTATATGGAACATCTTGCAGAGCGAGCAAAGCTGCTTGTCCTGCCGAGGTCAAACGCAGACGCCAAGCGAGTTTTCTCAGTGATAACCTCCACCAAAACCGGCTTTAGGCACAGAATATCTGATGAATATCTCGCTTCTAGGGATAAAGTTCGGACATCGACTGATGAAGTTTACCAGCTTCAGCCTTCATATTCCTCCAGAAATGATTGCTAAAATGAACTCAAACATTTAGACCTGAACTGCAACTGTGATGCCAATTGTGTGATAGTTTTTTGTGAGGGATAAATATTTAGTTATATGACATGCTAATCAACGCGCTGTTTGCTGCAATCATCTATACGCGTGCCATAATGTTTTTTTTTTCTTTGACATTTAGTTGCGATAACTTCCTTACGGTAGTACAATATAGCAGATACAACGTTTCTCCATTATGTGGCTCCTTTTTTTTTGCTATATTTCGCCCTCTGGCCAAAGTAGACTACTTTTTTGGCTAGTTTTCGCGATTTTATGGCTACTTTTCACATATGCGACCTGGCAACCCTGTGACTCCGTACCAGTGTTCGAGGGAGAGTTCTCTTCAGACATAGAGTTAATATACTGACTCTAGAGGAAAAGCTCCCCATAGGGCCCATTCATTGAAACCTATAACCGCATGGGTTCCGCCATGATGGAACAAAACGATCGTTGCCAGCGTTGCCAGACCCTGAGACGCTCGCTATATTTGACGGTAGTAATCAGTTTTAATCTACCAACCTAAGCCAGCTACGCGCTGTTCAGAGAACATCAGCTGTGTTTTGATGCGTGAAGCCGTGTGTTAGTGTACGGTTGTCTGTGCAGCTGGTCCGGTTGATAACAGTTAAAATTTCCACCTGTTTGTGCATGGTTTTTACTAGGCACTCCCTACCAAAGTTTCTCCGTTCGCTGGCACAAAGGTCACTCGACAGATTCGACGCTCGAAGCAAAGTCCGTAGGCCGTGGTCGCTCGCTGATTCTACTTGCAATGGCGAGACACCTGTATCCACGTTCTTTTTCAGCTCATTGCTGCCGTACTTCAGCGCAGAGAGCCGTAAAGGAGAAAAATGTCGATTGCAGCATGCGGCGGCGAATGTGTGTGAGACATCACTCGAAAGCTTCAATCGAAACTCAAGTTACACGGCCCACGAAGCTTTATCGCCGTTAAAAAGTCTAAAAAAAATCGGTTGCGACTAGTTCGTACATAACTTTCAGGGCTTGTCTCATCCCTTCTTTGCCGTCCGTCCTGGTTTGCACTGATGCACTGAAGTTTCCAGCTCGAAAGAAAAAAAGGGCTGTCACATGAAGTCGAGTGGTATGCGGCGACAGAAAACGCACACAACGGGACACTATGACAACTACGAGATACACGTCGCGAACGAAGTTTCAGGGGCTTTAACACGACGCGCAAACCGGCGCAATCGGCCGCAAGCACACACTCGCGTACTCGCGAGTGTTGATATGGTTGTGCCATCTAGTTAACCAGCCTGCAAACGCTCCTTTTCGCGCGCAGTAAATTGCATAAATAGCCGTCGTATTCTTTCGTAGAAGTATTCAAAATAAACACAAAACAATATCCGCAAGTTTTTAATTGTGCAAATGCTTCTTTAGGATTGATATGTGATGGCAAGAATGAGTACGTTCCAAGATGTCAGCGTTCTTGTGGTTATAGGTCTCGCGGCCCAGCTTTTCCTCTAGAGTCAGTATATTAACTCTACGAGAACGCCACCAAGTTTGTTGTCAGCTCTACCTGCAAGACGAACCTGCCCATCGAGGAAATTCCATTTTGTTCTTTGCGTAGTTATGCCGAACTACAATGACAGAAAGGAAGTGACACTTTTATAACTGCAGTGGACGTGACACACTTGCTGTGGTCGTGCCCGGGTCTAGAGCAAGCACGCCTTCGCCACCTTAGAGCAACCGGTAATCGTGCCGGTCGCCATGTGGACTTACAAGGGTGGACTTACAAGGACTATTCCACCGATCCTTGTGACTTCATGCACGAATTCAACTCGTTTGTGTACCTGTGACGCGCCTCTCGTGATATCATGTAAATAAATTATGCCGAAGCAGTCTTTCGAATAATAAAAAAAAAAAAACGGACAAGAGCATACAGATAACTATAGCAGGAGACTTCAATGTGGGCTTATGACTTGTTCAAAACGCCTGATTCAATGAGGCCATGAAGGAGGCGTTTGGCATGGAACGAGCCTTCCCCGTCTATACTCACTCACGTCGAGGACCACAGTTAGGGCACTCTAAAACACGCCTTCGTCATAGGCTGGCCTTAAAGTCCCCCTTCATTGGAGGGGAGGCCCTCATAAGGCGGTAACGCAAACACACACACACACATAAGCATATATATATATATATATATATATATATATATATATATATATATATATATATATATATATATATATATATATATATATATTATCGAAAAACCGACGCTGCTGCGGCCTCAGCGGCTCTGCAACGTGCAGGTCGTAGGTAGTAATTGGAACGCGGTTTGAGCTAGTATACCGAGGAATAAACGCAGGATTTCTAGATATATTGGTCAAGATCCGCTTTCGCGGTCGTATTATCGAATTTTGGGCAAAAATGTGATGGAAACGCATGGAAATGCATTTTTTTCCGAGGGGTGTTGGCAGGGAATAAAAACAAAAACATATTAGGCCGAAAAAAGTATTATGCGTAATCGTATCAACGAGATTCCACTGTGTGTGTGTATGTATATATATATATATATATATATATATATATATATATATATATATATATATATATATATATATGCAATAGATTAAGCGTTAAGAGAGGTGTTTGCAATTATCACAGTGCAGTGAAGCCAACTGTCTCTAGAACTGAACAAATGCTTATGAATACTATAAAAATGTACGTGTTATTCCGGATGTATTTCGGGCATTTATTGAACGCGCAAATCCAATCAATCAATAAATGAAATTATTTCGGGAACAATTTTTCAAAAATAACTCGGGATGCAAAGGCTTAAAGGAGTACTGACACGATTTTGAGACATCGCAATAGGGGCATTTTTTTGTTTCCTCGGTATGCAGCGTCAACGCTGTCGACACACCGGAGTCGGAGAACACGTATAAAATATTTTAATATGACTTTAAACTTTCGTCGCTGAGCATCTGCAAGCCAGCCCCATTGCAATGGACATTACCTCAACGAGTCAAGACAGTTCCCCCGAGTTGCGAGTTCTGCGTCCTGCATGCAGCCTAAATCGTAGAAATCACTGTCAGGGTCACTGGACGACAATTCACTCATCGTTGGTTATGTGCACCACGAGCAGATGACGGATTTGCCGCTAATACGTCGCAAGTTTCTGCACACCCGTGACGTCACACTGCTATAAAACGTCACTGAGAAGCCGCCCCCTCGATATCGAAACCGAAAGTGCCTTTTTAAGGTAGCGGTAATTAAGATATATACGATGCATTCCCAGGCACCACAATACTCGTTTTAGGTTTCTCGACACCAGTATTTTTATTTAGAGCAACAATCCGAAAATTTTTTAAAATTCGTGTCAGTACTCCTTTAAAGATAGGTGAGCTCAAAGTAAATAACATTAGTTGACTCACTGGATTGAGAACCTCAGGCATGGCAATGCTATATTTTGTTTTCACTACTACTTGTCTAAAAAAAGGAGGCGAAATACATGCGTCTTACAGCAGACCTGTAGTGCCCAACTAAAGAATGAGAATTGAGTGATAAGCTAAAGAGACTAAGGTGAATCATTACTGATTCACGAGCAGGCAGCTTCACGCTCGGGTGCCTCGTGAAACAGTATGCCGTGCCAAGAAGCTTTGTCGAACAGGGTGGTGACTCGTGGTTTCAGGAGGCGTTGCCCGTGGTGTTCAGTGTCTTGGTGAATCGCATTCAGCAGTACGACGATACCTGTTTTCTTCTGTTTTGCTGGCGCCCATCAACCAAATAATCGCGATTAAATTATTTTTCGGAAAATTGCAGAGTATAATTTCCCCGCACAAACCACTACTGCCAAAAAAATCAACTCCGGCACTTGTCAAACGGGTGCCGCATTGCCACAGTTGGACTGCCGAGGGGGGCCGAGCCCTTCCATAAAAAATGGAGGGGGGGGGGGGCAGCCCCCCCGTCCCGGGCCCACCCTGACTTTAAGCCCTGGTCATAAGTGTTTATCAATTACTTGAGAACCTGTCAAGTACTTGTCATACTTCTCGATCTACGGTCAATGCATGCGTGATAGCGGACAGTACCATAGCGTCAGATGCAGAATCGGCAAGTAAAAAAAAAAATGATCAGCATTTCATCATCAATATGTGTCATGGTCTTGAAGTAGTGGTCGGGTGGCTACGTCGCTTGGACGCTAATCGCATTAACGTTGCCAGTTATTGTGAAGTGAATTTGACGCTTTTACTGTTGTTGTCAGCGCAGTACTAGCGTGCACACCATTTAAAATATTATTGAGAACGTGTACTGTTTACCGGGCTGTATAAATAAATTGATGACAGCGATAACTTCTTACTTTGTGCGAGTAGCAGGCCCGCACTGATGCACCTTCATAACATTACGCCATTATTTATGCTTAAAAAAACATGAATGCGTACATGCTAAGTCTAATCATTTTTTTTTTTTTTTTAGTGCGCGAGGATACGACAAGCGAAAGCAGAAGCCACGGCCACACTGTCGCACGTTAACGTCTCAGATGAAAGCTTCGCATTAGTTAAATTATACACGTGTGCAGCCGTTTACGGCGCAAAGAAAATGACGTCCACAGCGGCGTAAACGAATACTCGCGGTTAATTGAAAGTTCTGCTAGTTGGTTTTGACTTGAATACGTTTTACCAGCGAGAATAAGACAGGGGCGAAGAAGGTCATATGTGCATCTTTCTTCGTCCCTGCCTTATTCGCGCTGGTTAAACGTGTGTAAGAATACTCTATGCAAGAGAAAATCACTTACATATTTGATCTTCTTCATTCTTTTCACCTTGTTCAAGGAAACTGCCCGATCCAATGCAAAACCCGGCGGCCAGGCTTACGAATAATGCGAGTATCATCCTTACGCGTAAGCCCTGCAGCTTCCACAGGGACCGCAAGCCAAGTCGCAAGTGCCAGACGTGTTCGAGTCTCGCCTTGCTTCCCGAGCACGGGGAATATATCAGGCAGAGAAACTCAACTCCTCTCCTGGCGCAAAGATAAAGTATGACCGCCGAGCGGCAATACCGCCTCAGCTCTCGTTTCGGAGTGCACGTTGGTTCCGCTTTTGGTGCTACAACGACTCGAGCGTACGACTGCCCGGTCGCATCTGTTAAGACGCGGAACATTGTGAAATAGCGTGCAATCCGTCTTATAAACGTGTGGGACGCTCTTTGATGCAGATGGTATACGTTTCACATGCGCATTGTGCAAACAATGTCAACGCCTCTGTTGCAGGATAATTAGAATGTCGTGTGTTTGCGTTCATGTGGCAATGTCTGTTCTTCATGATCAGAAAGAGCAGGGTTATTTCTGACATGCTTACAGGTGATAGGCATTTAATACTGAAATGGGTGCCTCCGAGGTCCTTAAAATTATCCAAGTCTAAAAAATTCCTTTATGGCGTGACCAGCTAACGAAGGTGAAGCTGAGAATGAGAAGGCGACCACACGACGGCGTCTCGATAATGAAGACGATGGCGCAACGAAACTTTCAACAAATCGAATCTAGTTTCGTGCATGTATACAACAGCTTTCTTTATATACCATACGTCATACAGCTAATGAGAGCCAAGCTTAATGAAAAAAAGAAAGAGAAAAAAAAAACAAGCAAGATATACGGTTATCAGACTTGTGTATGTTCGGTCATCTGTCCTGTTCTGTCAGTAACAGAATTCTTTAGTGCGAATTACTTGGCTGGATAAAAAAATATTATATAGTTAAAAAATAAAACAAACAGCTGGAAAGCGTTAGCTGGGACGAAGGCCTGTATGCAATATACAGGGTCTTTCAAGAAATTTGTCCAGACATCCTCAACCTCCTTTTCTGTGTCTGTGTACAACTTTAATAACGGCAGTAATTAGAAAGGAGATGACATAACTTTTAATTAGTAGAGACAGGCGGTTCATCAAACGGAAGAATTGGAGCCCTTCCTGCGACGAGCCCATCGGCGAATTGAGAGTTCCAAAAAATGGCTTTTGGTAATTATTGCAGAGTGATGCAATCCGTACAATATCGCCATCGAAACCGAAACGCGGTAGAACTCAACTTCCATACTCTTCCGAGACTTCCAGCGCTTCCAGTATGAGCGAGCGTCCTTGTGTTAACCCACGATCTATTTCGCTTCGTGATTGTGTGGGCTGCACTTGCCATTATAGCACGCATGGCATACTAGGGTTAACTTATACAGAAGAACTAATACAACTGCAATCATTGACGGAAACAGTGACCTTATTCTGGTCGCGTGCAAGATGCACCAACCGGCGCTTCTGTTTCGGCTCTTCGCAGGAAATACTTCAATTCTCCTGTTTGTCCCGACCGCGTGTGCCCGATAATTAAACAGTTAATTATTTTCCTTTCTGTAAATAATGCTGTGATTATTGTCTCTAGTCACCTTAAGACGTCTGCCGCTACACGTACCCAGCAATTCCGGACACCGCTTTTATTTCACCGTTTTAACACGAAAGTGTTTTATGCATGCAGGGGTCCACCACGGCTCCACTGACGTATTTCCGTCACGGATATATGATGTAAAATATAAAGACTAACAGATGGCAAAGAAAAAACAAGAAGAAAAAGTTCCGTCACCGGGTGTCGAACTTACGACCCCTCGCTCCGCAGCGCGAAACGATTCGGCCACAAACGGCACATCATTCACCATGCTAACGGCGAGCTATTTATATACGCCATTTGCCGGTGGCGGTACTCAGAGATCGGTGGTACATCAGCGTGTTTTTGTTATCACTAGCGAGATGGCGCGAAGGACTCGAAGAGCGCGTCTTAAAGGTCGTCGCCCCACGCGTTGTGGTGAGTGCGCGCCTCTACAGGGCGTGGTCGTTCGTGTCCCGACGGCCACACCTCCTTTTCCATATACCGACAAGGTCTCTGGGACACGTAGCAGAAGCGCCCAAATACGCTGCCGAAAGAAAAAACAAACACAAAAGTGATTTTCAAGTTGGTCGGACAAAAATGTCCACCAGGTTAAAAAATAAAAAACGCGCCCATTCCTGGTGGTGGCCTTACAAAGGGGTTCGATGGTTCTCGAATGTCAAGTAAATGTTCTCCATAGTTGGTCTATACTCCGGAACGACCCTTAGTTGCTATCCAGACTGGCTCGGACAAAACGAAAAAAAAAAAAAGACATGGCTGATCCCTCCGTCATAGGAATCGGTATAACACGAAAGTCAAACGTGTCTTCACAGAAGTAGTGCTTATTGTGTAGTGATATATGAGAGTAGTGATATATGAGACTAACGCCCATAATCATTATTAAACCGTTGTGGTAGCTGATGGTGTGAACATATATTTGGACACAGCGAATCGTGAATCCCGCGTAAGGATGATATCAACAAGCTCATAATCAACACTGGTACCCGGTATGCGCTTCTTCAAAGCGTCGTCAAATAGGAGAGAAACGGCACGGTGTGCGCTTTCTAGTAATGGGTAGCCGACACCTGTGCTCATGCATACATAACACACACTGCGCTTCAGCAACACGGGAGGTAGAGGTTCGTAGCCTGAGCCGCAAACGCGTGCGTCCCGCTGGCCTCTGTCTCGCAGGCGCGGCTAGAGCACTGCACGGGCCCGGCCCGGCCCGCGGGCCGGGCCGGACCGTCCGAAGCGTTTTCCGGCGGGCCCGGGCTGGGCTCGGGCTTGAAAGTGCGGGCCCGGGCCGGGCCCGGGCTTGAAGCTGCGGGCCTGGGCCGGGCCCGGGCTTGAGGCTGCGGGCCGGGCCGGACTCGGACCCGCTCATTAAAAGGCGTAAGTCGGGCCTTCGAGCACACGCGAACGTTATGCATTGCATGGTATACTGTGTCAAGCTGAAGTGACACGTGCAAAGAGCTGGCTCTTAGTAAAGCTTAGCAATAAAAATAGAAAAACAGTTGAAGTGCTATTTTTTTTTCACCAGTATAGATATAGATTGGCACTGTATTAACGCGGTAGCGTTAGAGAGCTCGTGTCGCAGAAATTCCGCTGTCGGCGTCGGCACCGTTGGTTGTGAGCGGAAAATCATCCGTGAGCGAAAAATCGAGAAAGTAGCAAATAAAATAAACGACAAAATCTTCGGTCCCAATGAGGATCGAACCCGGGCCGTTCGAGTGGCAAGCAGGTGTCTTACCACAAAGCCACGATGTTGCTTGCAGCTGCTTCGGACAAAAACACTACATAAATGTCATGTAGTGAAAGGAGTGTCGACGCATTTTGTTCGGCAGGTGTCACGACGAAAACGAGCCCATACGGTAGGCGCATTCGCGAGGCCATCAAACTACGTCGAAAAACGCCGGGATAGTGCAGCCATCGCCGCTAAATACACACACGAACTTTCAAACAGCTCTAAAAATGGACAACTATGTCCATCTAGAGGAAAACATATCAAGCCAACGCAGCAAACGCTAGATAATGTGCTGCCATCTGTGAGGCATTGTGAGAAATATGTCTCGACTTTTCATGGCATCCGAGAGGGCCGGCGCACGGCGTATATCTTGGAGGCCATGTGACTCTTGCTTTAGATCGAAAGCCTGTAAAATTCGCGCGCGCGCGTGCGTGCGTGTGTGTGTGCAACAATACACATTAATAAGTATGCACTTAGTGGTTGAAGTGCGCACTAGGGGCCGGATTTCGCTATCGCGTTCAACTCTTAAAGGCGAAGCTTAAGGGTCCCCCAATTTTTTTCACTAACGTTGCGTCTGCGGGACCAGACTTTGTCAAATGTCAAAGTAGCAAGTACATCGTGGTGGGTTTCCTTATAAACACGCCAGATCACGTATACATACATATATATATATATATATATATATATATATTGGTCACATTATTGGTCAGCTGCCAGCTCGTAATAAGTTCACGTGCTACGTGACGCCAACAGGCAGAAAAAGAGTGTTCCACACTCGCGCCGTCATGGCTACTGGCGGCGCTGACTGACGCTCCCACCTTTAAATGCACACATATACCCTATAAAGTGGACGGGGGGATGGCCGCCGCGGTAGCTCAGTTGGTAGGGCATCGGACGCGTTATTCGAAGGTCGCAGGTTCGGTCCCTGCCCGCGGCAAGCTATCTTTTCGTCCACTTTTCTTTCTTCACAATTACCTTACATTTATTACTGAAAACATCCCCTATACTTTCCTTGGCATTATTGTCTGTTAGTTCTCATTAATATTGTGTATAACAAAGAAAACGAGCCCTTGAAATTAACACTTCTTTCCTTCATATATATATATATATATATATATATATATATTAACAGCACTAACAATGGGCCAGATCACGGTTGTTCCCATGGGAGGAATAAAGATTTCGGTCTTTTATTCGAGGTTGACACATACGGTACATTTCATTTATATTCATTATTATTACGTGCCAAAACCACGATATGATTACGAGGCACGCCGTAGTAACACCGGATCAATTTCGACCACCTCGAGTTCTCTAACGTGCACCTAAAGGTAAGTATATACACGGGCGTTCTTGCATTTCACCCCCATCAAATTGCGGCCGCCGTGGGCGCGGGAATCGCACCCGTGTCCTAAGACTTAACAGCGAAACAGCTTAACCGCTGAGCTGCCACCGCGGGCAAAGCAACATTTCGATGCATGTACACACCGAATTTTCCGTCCGATCACCCGCTACAAAGCGCACGGCATCATTAATAATCATCATCAACAACTAATATCCTCTAGCAGGCCCGGGTCGGACCTGGTCATGAACAAGCGCGCCCTGGATTAGTTTAGTAATAAACGCCCGGGCCCAGGCCGGGCCCGGGCGTGGAACGACGGGCCCGGGCCGGGCCCGGGCTTGGAACCACGGGCCCGGGCCGGGCTCGGGCTCAGTTCAGTCATGTACGCCCGGGCCCGGGCCGGGCCCGCGCTTGGAACCACGGGCCCGGGCTGGGCTCGGGCTTCATAAAGCGGGCCCGGGCCGTAAAATCCGGCCCGTGCAGTGCTCTAGGCGCGGCTCTCGCTCCATCAAGGCACGACATTCGCCCGTCGAAATCGCGTCCTTTCTGCAACGCATATTGCAGCAGTTTTGTTAGTCGGTGCTCTCGCAATTGAAGCAGTCGGCTGCGGAGAAATCCCGTTGGTGCACGTGGAAGGAAGCTACACTACTCCGATGAGCCGACGCACGCTAACACGAAGCCAAAGGCAAAGAACGTAATTGCCTCAAGGGTGCCTCGGCGACGCCAGCGCGGCCAGTCTACCTCTCTGGTATCGAGACGCTTTAACCATTACCTCCGATATCGCGTGCAATCTCGGAGGAAGCGCTAGTAAGTGTTGATCGTGAAGCATTACTTCCTTTCACACCTCACAGACGGCGGCACCGCCCCGCTCCGCCCGCCGCGAAAGAGATTGTGTGAAAGATATAAGGCGCGTTCGCGCCCGTGTCTATAGCGTCTCCCGAGTTAGCTTACTCGGTAAGACGTCGGGCGCTTGCCGTCGCGGCCGCAACATCGTGGGTTCGATTCCCAGCGGGGTACCTTTTTCTTCCTCACCCGTTGGCGTCCATTTTATCAACGTCATATCCGTGACGGATGTACTTGGTAAACCCCGGCATAAAACACTTTCGTGTTAAAAAAGAAAATAATAAGCTATCCCTCCCGCACATGGCCGGCTTCGGCGCCACGCGCTTTCCTGCGCTCCTGGCGGGCGCCTTGAGGTGAAAACCAGGATGCGACATAGTATAATCTTTTGCACCGCACGCGTTCGCCCATCTGCCCTGCTCTGCATGACATGTACGTCTTTTCAATGCCGTGGAACGTTTACACAATGAACGCCGTTCCTGCCGTTCTTTCGTAAACGTAACGAGTTACCGTTACAGTTCCACCGATCCTTAGCGGAACGGTGGCGTTCCCCCGTTCCTCCCAAAAGGAACTAGTTCCTGGAACGTCGTTCCTTGGAACGCCGTTCCGTAAAACACTGTGGCGCACAGACCTTAAAGATTCAAAATTCGCGCGATGGCACCACCGCGCGCGAACCGGCAATCGCCGACTGATAATCGCAACTACAGTGTACTTTTTAGAACACTGTAATCGCAACGCATGCGACGAGCGGGCTGGTTTATTTTAAAGTAGGCGAGAACACCTTTTGTCGCTGCAGTGTTTTGAATCGCAGAAGCTAATTTTCAGAACTTAATACCATCTAGCATTAGATGATGGTCGCGTGTTTCGGAATATGTACACTCGGGCTTTACTTTCCTTATTTTTGTTCGCGTCAATTTACAAAACCATTATTCTGCACAGTTGGGTGAAAGCGGCAAGCCGCGTGTTATAGTCGATGAGAAAGACTTCGTTTTGCGGAGCTGAATAAGTGGCATAAGTAAAGGAACAAATTCGTTTAAAAATTGATTAATGTTCAGTAACCTTCTTCGTTTAAGAGTTTTATTTAAGGGGATTTAGTTTGAACCACATTCCATTCTTTCTCAAGCTCACAATAAAATGCGCTCCAAACAATTTATTTTCTTAAGGACATGGCACGCTATAGAGCCCATTCTTGCGTTTCTTCGCAGTGTTTCTGAAAACACAATAAACGTTAATAGACTCTTGTCAGACAGTCTATTCGCGTTTAACAGAAACCCACCTCGTTGCCACAGTGGATATATGCTGGTCTGCAGATTTGTTCAAAGTCGCATATTGTAACCGGGCCGTCGCGGCCAGTTTAAACAAGACAAAAAAAAAGAAGAAGAAAAGCCCAGCGTGCACTAGCGGCGCAAGGCTGGCACCAACAGCGGAGCGAGTGTTCGAACTATCTTTTCCTAAGTTTTTGCTAGTGATGTCAAGTTTTTGCAGGTAGTATTATGTATGATTAGGCTTGGCTATCCTATTCCAGTATCGGCCAGTTCATACTAATAAACAGGGCGAAAGAAACGAACGACAAAAAGGAAAACTTACACAGGACAAGCGCACCTTCTGTCTCTCGTTTTTTACGCACGTGTCAGGCGGTTTTAGCGGGAACATGTCACGTGCTAGCTGTTACGTGAGGATGTGATTTTAATCACGTGACTCGCTGTTATGTGGTTCTTGACGGGAACATGCCACCTGACCAGTTATTGCTATTTTAGTCACGTGACAAGCTGTTACGTGATGTTTTTTACGTGATTTTAGTCGTGTGACTAGCTGTTACGTGATGTTACATGATTATTAGTCACATGAATACATGTTACGTAATGTCACGTGACTATAGCTGCTACGTGGTTTTGGCGGAAACATGCCACGTGAGTGGTTCTAGCGAGAACATTCTCGTGATTAGTTGTTACGTGATGTTACGCGACCTTAGTCATGTGACTAGTTACGGGTCTTCATTCGCGTGACTAGTTGTTGCCTTATGTTACATGATTTTAGTCACGTGACTACCTTTTATGTGTTTTTGGCGGAACATGTCGCGTGACTGGCTGTTTTGTGAATTTATGTGGTTTTGCTCACGTGATTAGATGTTGCGACTTTTGAGTCACGGGACTAGATATAACGTGATTTTAGTGACGCGACTGGATGTTCCTTGATGTTACGGGATCTTTAATCACGTGAGTAGTTGTTACGTGCTGTTTCGGGATTTCAGTGACGTGACTACTTACTATAGAATACTTGATGGCAGTCACGTGGCTAGTTATTACATCATGTTAGGTGATTTAGTCAAGTGACTAGATCTTATGTGATCTTAATCATGTGACTACTTGCTCCGGAATGCTACCTATTTCAGCCATAGGACTAGTTGTTACGGGATTTTTTGTCATGCGACTTGTTAGTGACGTTACGTGATTTTAGTCGCGTGACTACTTTTTACGCGATGTTACCTGATTTTTGGTCCCGTAACATACTCGCCCATCATAGTTACAAATTGGCGCACGTGTTGTGCGAGAGATAAAGAGGACGAAGCCGGTTGATTTCTATTCGCACTACCCGCGGCGCAACGAAAAGCTTTAACTGCTCTGCGCGTTGTGAAGTCCGTTGAAAGGCCTCTCACATTGACAATTTTTAATACATTCTGAAGGTTTTTTTTGTTGCTTATGTAAACAAGGGTCCTGTAAGGGTGTCGAAACGCATTCGTTCTTGTTCCCTGTGATCAATGTTTGTTTACCGTGAGGAAAACGTATGATCTGTGCGAGAGGTTCCTTCAAACCCTGGATTGCACCTTAAGTTGAAGATGACATACAGGTAAGTTTGAAGCATATTATTTAGTAAATCATTTGAATATAGGAACAGTTGCAGGGTTTCTAACTGTCCTGCTACTGCATTTCCAGGAGATCAACACCACCGACAACTCAGACACGCTGTGTCTTTGCCTTGGCAAGAGTCGCGCAGGCGGAGTTCCTTCTCTGCTTTCTCGTAGACACCGCAGCCTCAGTACTTCGCAATATTCACGTGACGAGCCCCGCATTTTTTATCGTTGTTTTGCTTCGCGGTGCAATTCTACTGGCGGCATCGAGAGCCTCGGATTAGAAGGTTAACTGAAGTTGAGTGTCATAGTCAGTCACGCTAATATCACTGCGCTGAAGTGCGTGACTCACATTCCCGGGAAGCTCGGCTCCCTTGGAAAGACATGACCTTGTGTTTGAAATGTTGGCCACCTTTGTTCCAGGCAGTAATTTCAAGTTTTAACAATATCTGGGGTTTTACATCCCAAAACCACGATATTGCCGTGTCCGCTTCTTGTTTTATTTTGATGTATTCGGGTTTGACCAGCAAGGACGGTTAGCAACGCTCGACGCTGACCGCGCCGCAGTGTTCGAGAAGCTTCGCGATTGCAGTAAATCGCTTTGCTAAGATTGCGCGCAGGACGCGAATAGTCTAGATTATTCCAGAGTTTATTTATTTATTTATTTATTTATTTATTTATTTATTTATTTATTTATTTATTTATTTATTTATTTATTTATTTATTTATTTATACATACTGCAGCCCTATTCAGGGCTATAGCAGGAATGGGACGTTATATAATACTAGGCAACAGAGAAAAAAATACAAAGAAATAATACAAACAAATAATACAAATTGTAAAGCAAGCACACACGTAACAAAGCAAAAATGAAAATGAAGTTGATTACGCGTTAGTAAGATGTTCATCGACTGCAACTATGAAGTCTTTTAGTGGTAAGGAGCGAATGTTACCAGGCAGGGAATTCCACAGTTCTATTGCACGCGGAAAAAAACTGTATTTAAAGGTATTAGTACGCGCAAAGAAAGGTGTCATGTTCAAAGCGAGGGAACTGCGGGTCAGTGAATGTGATGAGGTTACCGTCACAAAGGCCGGAGGAGGAGGAGTTAATAATTCCGTATAAAAGTTTTAAAGCTTCGTTTTGGTATTGCGAGAGTTGTGATGGAATGTTGAATGATTGAAGGGCTGTGGTCGGGGAGAAGTTGCGGCTATAGTTATTAAAAATGAAACGGAGATATTTTCGCTGAATGTTATCTAGCAAGCTTAATTCACAGTGTTTATAAGGAAACCAGACTACGGATGCATATTCGAGAACAGGGCGAATGATGGATTTATATAAAAGCAGTTTAGTATCTCGAGGGGCGTTAGGTAAGGTGCGGCGCAAATAACCTAATTTTTTAGCGCTTTACGGCATACATGATCAATGTGGTTAGTCCATGAAAGGTGCTCGGTTAGAATTACTCCTAAATATTTGTGCTCCTAAGTTATTATTACTCCTAAGTTTGCGCGACCACCAGTGATAAGACTGGAAAGTTCGATGCGTGATGTATAAAAGGCAGCGCGCCCCAGCCATGAGCAGTTTTATCGACGGTCGACGCCCTGTTCGCCGCTATCAGTGTACAGCGTGTATTGCTGTAGTTTGGTTTTCATTTCCCGGCCACAAGTTCGTCCAAATAAAGAGTTTCATCTTGAACGCGCCGACTGCTGTCTTCGCGGACGTCACGACACCGTGCCATCTGGTGGAGGTGCTTCCCGCTCCATGTACCGAAAAACCCCTCCAACCGTGAGGCAAGCCCACACCGTCATGGGGACATCGACGCCAACCAGCGGGCCAGCCGCAGCCAGCAAGGTCTCCCACCTGAATACGGACCCCTACCCGACAAGACCAAGACCGGGACGAGGACGACAGGCACGATGACGGCCACGGCGTCCCCTGCAGCGATTGTGATGCAGCCAGCGAGAGAGCCGCCGACCTTCTATGGAGTGCCAAATGACGACCCCGAAACCTGGCTCGAGACGTTCCAAAGGGTCTCAACTTTCAACAACTGGGACTCCGAGGACCAGCTGCGCCACGTCTACTTTTACTTGGAAGACGCAGCAAGGACGTGGTTTGAAGATCGGGAGTCCACCCTTCGAACCTGGGACGTCTTTCGCAGCGCTTTCCTGGAGACGTTCGCGAGCATCGTCCGAAAGGAAAAGGCCGCAGCCTTGCTGGAGACACGGGTCCAACTCCCAAACGAAAGCGTGGCCATCTTCGCAGAAGAAATGACCCGACTGTTTCGCCACGCTGACCCTGCCATGCCCGAGGACAAGAAAGTTCGCTTCCTTATGCAAGGAATCAAGCAGGAGTTCTTCGCGGGACTGATGCGGAACCCACCAAAGCAGCATCCAAGAATTAGTCTCAGAAGCAACCACCATCGAGAAGACGCTGGAAATGCGAACCCGCCAGTACAACCGCCGCTTGATCCAAGACAGCGCAGCGGTTCAAGCCATCGGCTCCGACGATCTGCGCGAAACGATCCGAGCCATCGTGCGAGAGGAGCTGCGAAAGCTCGCACCTTCTGCACAGCCCGCAGTGACGCCGATTACTGACGTTGTACGCGAGTAAATCCTACAGTCACTGGGTGTTCCTCAGCTGGCACCACCACATCTGCAAGCAATGAACTATGCTGCTGCAGCCCGACGCAACGTCCCCCCCCCCTCCTCGCAAACGTCAAGACGCTGCGCCGCCCCAGCAGTTCCGCCGCCAGCACCGACGTCATATCGCCCGCCAGCCGGCCATCGATACACGCCGAGGAAGACCGACGTTTGGCGCGCCCCTGACAACGCACGAGACTAAAAACCCACCTAAACATCGCCCAATGTTAGCGGTGTAAGCATATTTCATGTTGGCTACCTCGTGCTGCCGAGCAAAGCTAGCGCCGCGGTGTATCGAGAAATTCCCTAATCAAGTTGACGAGAGCAACGAGGGGACGAGTTGAAGTTAGAGGCACTTGATGGCGTGTCTTCTTTAAAGGTTTTGTGTATCTGTGTCATGCTTTGTTGTGTTACCTCGCGAGTGTTCGCTTAGAAGTGACTGAGATTGCTAAAACTACCAGCAGCCTCAATTACGACGTCATCGACTCTGCTGTCAGTTTGGATGAAGCGCGAAAGACAGGGACAGAAAAGGCACACATACAACCACACGTACTGCGCTACGTGTGGGTGTATGTGTGCCTTTTCTGTCCCTGTCTTTCGCGTTGCTCCCTTAAGTTATGTTGAACCAACTAGCCAACAAGTTCACTCTTCAAGGTATCAGTGGTGTTCTGATGTAAGCGCCTGGTATAACTCAGTGCGCTCCAGAATGATGGATTTGCCTTGTTAAGCTTCACCGCTGCACAGTGGCGTTATGCGAAGAAAACTAAATGTCACGCTGTGAAGCTCTAGCCCTTCGTGGCCGAGAAGGGTTCACTGCCGCAAAGTGGTTGATAAAACATTTACGGCTTCGAAGCAACTTAAAGGAATCAGTCATCTCATTAAACTGTCCGAGATGTGTGAATATTAAAGCTTACAGGCGTATTTTCCATTTGTGATAATGGATATATCGAACTATTTCGCGATCCCCTTCGAATCCGATGTGTCCGACGGTCGTCAAGTGAGGTGAAACTTGAGGCACTCAAGAGCGTGCGTTGCGTTAAAATGTCTGTGTATGCCCTGCTTCATGTTACCTCGCAAGTGTTCGCTTCAATTTATACAGATTTTTAGGACTATCAGCAGCGCTAAGAAATCCATCATCTGCGCATTTATTATTTGACCTGAAATGTAGCAGCTGGCGTTTGAAGTAGACATCCGTAGCGGCGCCTCGTCGCAATTGTACAGCAAGTTGACTATGCGATCACGTTTCAGGCCACCTGATTCATTGGTATCTTGTAATAATCTCTGTTGGCATAATTAAGTTTCTCCATGACACTATTCCAAGAAGTGGCTTGGTCTGTTCTCTAATAAAGAGGGTTGCTGCTAATTCGTTTGCGTGGCAGGTAGAAGAATTGAAGAAACCTTTGCTATGCACTTGCGCATTAGACGTTTGGGTGCTCGTACGGTGACTGCAGTGGGCGCCTATTTTGTAATTAAAGACGACAAAGCATCAGGTAACGTATGTGGCAGTTACGATTTCCCTGCTGGTGGGCTTCGCTGCACAACGAATCGTCGATGCACAGTATATGCTTTGTGGCATAACACAGCTGCAATGCCATAAAGCTGACTATAGTGAATCTGTCATCTTGTAGCACGTATATACGTATAATGTAAATATATAGTGCATTGAATCCAAGGGGCAGTGCAAGCATGGCGTAAACAAGCAGGGTACGAGTCAAAATATGGGCGGCGTGCGCAGCACAGGTTTTGCGCTCCACAATGAAGGAATTTCTTTGTAAGTTTTACCGCTACACAGGGGTGTAATGCGACGAAAACTAAATGCCACGCTGTGAAGCTTGCTACCTGTGGCTGCAATTAGTTGCCGGAAAGAGTATCGCCAGGTTGCTTCAGTGGCGCAAAGTGTTGTCTGGTCCGATACGTACACGTTTCACACGAGCAGGTTGATGAAAAATAAGTAATGGGAAAACTTTAACGGCTTCACAGCAGCTTTAGAACGAACAATTGTCTCGAGGGACAGTCCGAGACGCATGAATATTTATTGATATATACTGAGTATGTGGAGCACAATGAAACGAAGACAGGAGAAGACACATAAACGACATAGAGTGGCTATGTCGTTTATGTGTCTTCTCTTGTGTTCGTTTCATTAAGCTGCACATACTCAGTATATACCAAGACATGTACCAACTAGCCCATCAAGGGATCCTTCTAGAATGAATATTTAAGCTTCAGACAGGCATTTTATGCATTTTTAATCACGGGTATATCGAACTATTTAGCGATGCCCTTTGATTCCGATGTATGCGAGTTTTACTGTATATACACTTAGCCGACAGTGTGCATTCGTAACACATTGGTCGGTTCAGCGAAGCATTACACTCTAAACAGAAAAACGCCCAGATGGGAGTTTTTGGCTTGTCCTCTAGAACACTCCCATCTGTACATCTTTCTATGCCCTCAGAAAGGGCGTAAAAAAATAACTCCCATAAGAGGGCGTGTATAGAGTGTACGTTGGGCATAAATGTTACTCCCTTTGTGTCTGAATAGAATATTTCCACGAGAGACAAAGGGGGTTATGTCGTTCTCATTAGGGAGGTTTTTCGGTGTAATAATGGTGGTATATAACTCCCTTAGATGGGCATTTATAGGGCTTACGTCGGGCATATGTATTACTCCCTTTGTGCACCAATAAAATATTTTGCGAGGCACAATGGGGGGTTTTATCGTTCTTATTAGGGAGCATTTAAGGCGTAATGCAGTTGTTTCTAGGGGGGGAAATGGGAGTTTTTGTTATTAAGCGAGCACGTTTTTGTTTTGTTTTTTCTTAAGTTTGGGAGTGAATTCGGTGCTTTTAGGGTACTTTAGTTTACTCCTCTGGGGAGTGCTTGCGGTAGTAAACGGGAGTAACCTTTGCTGCATAACTCCCTCTAGAGCTTCTATGCCATTTCTAAATTGCCAAAATACAGTCTCGCGAAAACTGAAGCCATGCTAGCATTCTTGCAAAACTGTATCTCGACAATTTAGACATTAATAAAAGCTTTGGGGGGAGGGGGGCTTTTCAGCAGAAGTGGCGATGCAGAACTTCCGAAAGGGTTCCTGCTTGCGCCGTTGGAGAAGACACACACCAAACATTGACAAAAATATTTATTGTAGGTAAATGTCCAATAGCATATATAATACAAGTCTAGTGTTGAATTTCCGGCAGTGAGCACTTCTGCGGACAGAAACATGCAAAATGCAGGTATTGTATAGCAGTGCCTTAACTGCCAGTAAATGATAAGCCTATATAAATGTAAAAGAAGGTGGCCCTATCAGATATCGATATCACACATTCATGACATTTCTATAAACTGAAACAGCTAATTGCGCAGTACTATGTGTAAAGCACTTTCACACATGACTAGAGATCTGTGCTGCCCACTAAATTTAACAGCAATTTTCACGGCTGCAATTATTCTGTTCACCATGACTTAGCACAGTGAAATAAATCGTGGATACCTTAAAAATATATTGAGACAGGTCAACTGATCACATTTGTTTCATGACAAAAAGACTGACAAACTTGTAAACATGGACACCTTAAATATAACCTATAATATATGGCTACCACATATACCATACACAAACAATACAAATGCAAATAAGATACCTGTAGTCACCATTTTATCACTCATGATGTCACAACATTCAAAAGTGACTAGGCTTTCTCACTGAATACTCAAGACCTGGGTGGCCCATCTAAAAATTGCAATGGTGGATAAAACATTTTAGAGCAAGTAGCCAACCTGCGAGGCCATGGGCACATTGTTGACATCACAAAATGAAAATTATTTTTATAAATGCTGCCAGGCATGGTTTAATAATAAAAAAATTTTTAAGAAAGAGAAAATAGACAACCACCCATTTGTAGCCTGAAGCGACAAGGAAATCCATATGGATTTCTCAGAAAGAAAAGCTTTTTAGCTGCCGAAAAATTCGTTCTTTTCTGGGGTCCCAGACCCCGGACCAGGAAAAATTTTTCAGCAACTAAAAAGCTATGAGTTCTGTGGAATCCCGCAAGGTGGAGGAAAGGTTAAGAAAGAGATAACAGATAACCACCCGTTCGTAGCACGAAGCCACAAGGCAATCCATATGGATTTAGCCGAAAGAAAAGCTTCCTCGTTGCCGAAAAATTCGTCCTGGTCCGGAACCCCGAACTAGGACGCATTTTTCAGCAACGAAGAAGCTTTTTTTTCCCTAAGAACGCTGCATGAATTTTCTTGTGGCTTCATGCTACAAACAGGTGGTTGTCTATTTTCCCTTTCTTAATCTTTCCTCCACCTTGCAGGATACCACAGAACTTGTTTGCAATAAAAAAATGTACACATTGGTTGTACAAGTGCACGCCGTATTCCACATGTGACACATGGCCAAGGTTTAAGAAAAAAAAAAACCTTGCACAAAAAAATGCAATATTAACATTTGTCTGTCATACTTTTTTTTTCACCTCTTCTCAAGGCACAGAAGTCCAAAATGCCAGCTTGCACAACGTACTTGAAGAAAACTACAAAACTACAATTGTGAAACTAAATTAATGTTACTCATTAAAAAAAATGTATAAGTTCCAGAGCTTTGACACTCGGCTTCATGTGTGAAAGGTGTAGGAACGCGTGCTCAAGGAATGCGAGCATTTTGTGTGCCTTTTTTTGGGTATTCCACATGAAATACCCAAAACGATGCAAACAGGCACGCCATTCCTGCAAGAAGTGATGGCACACTCAAAACGGGCTCCCCGTCAATGTGTAGAGTAAGTCCTTCTTTCTCCACAAGGCAAGGTGTGAGCAGGGCTTGTTCCTATGATTGAAGAAAAAAAAAGAATGCTGTTAAGCGTAATGTAACTTTTAGTGTCGATAATGCTGAACCAAACAAAAAAAAATATTCCTTAGAACTATGCAGAAGAACAGCCTGTTCTGATAAGGTCAGCGAGGCATGAGGGGTGATCCTTTCTAGTTTTCTGCCACTTCATCTGCTTCCCCAAAGTTGAGAATAACGTAACTGAGCATCATGAAGCCACTCTTCATTTCATGGACCACACTTCTTTGGAAAAAGAGTTCAAACTCTGAAAGTAGCTGGCAAAAAAAGATAAGAAAGATCGTTCCCAAAATATTTCCAAGTAATTGCACAGCTAATGACACTTATTGAAGCTGATATGCCAGACAGAACAAGGGTTGAGGTCTATTTGTTACAACCATAAGAACAAAAACAGTGCAGCGAGAGAAAGGAAAATGAATGTGCACAAAAAAGGACTTGCTACAGGTGAGATACACACACAATTTACTGCAGCAGCCATCCTTTAGTTCCCTTGGGACATATGTTCAATTAACTCTGGGAATGTCATACTGTGCCACTGAGGGCCAAGGAAGCAGGCAAATATCTATTAAATGCAAAGCATTTCTCAGCAAACCAAATGCGCTTTAACTGCTTCTTTCTGTTTATCTATCTATTAAGCCGCGTATGCCAGGGCGCTCTCGTGGTCATCTCTTTACCGTGGCACATACCGAAATTAGCATATGAAACCGTGAGTATATGACAGACACGATTCACAGAATGAACAGCACCAAAGAACAAGGACAAACAAAAGAAGCTAAAAATGGCACAGGTTCTCATTTGGCTCTTCATTGTCGCAAAAGTGCTTGTAATCCATGTTTAGATAGGACAGAAATTTTGCATCGCCACAGGGATCAGCACATGCGAGAAATCATGGAAGCCTTTTACATGTCACTGGAAGGTCACAAGTGCATCAGCCAACCTTCGGTAGCCTTATCACAGGCAGATGTGTCATATCTCAGAAATAGTTTGCCTCATGTTCATGCATAATCAGCCACTTGGATATCTTTTGTTACTTTTGTTACCTTGTGCATGCATGATGATTGTTTATAATCCTTCTCCAGTTGCTAATTTATTCCGTTCATTTCAGAATAACGCTTTTAGTTGTGAGTTAGCACCGTTGTCTGTCGTTTCTTTCATTCATCCTTGTTCTTTCGCACTGTTTATTCGTTCAAGATGGAAGTGCACTAACTTGGCCAGTTAAATGTTCTGATGTCACAGCTGATGTCCCGAATAATGTGATGACTGGTCAACTACAGTAAAAGCACGTTAATTCAAACTCAAAGGGGACTATAAAACTGTTCCAACTAAGCGGAGTTCGAATTAGCATGCGAGCACTAGATTGAACAGATATCATGCCACACCGTGTGGAGAGAACCCAGAGAAGCCACCTCTGGACTCCTTCCCGCAAATTAGGCGATATTACACATTTGTGGCAGGTAATTTCGTAAGTTAAGTTCATGCTCAAACAACCAACATAATTTATTGATCAGTCAGTGATATGCCAGAAACAAGCAGGGACTTGCATTCACGTGAGCAGTGAGCCTTAATGCCAAAATATACGAAGCTATTTGTGCTCCAAAACACATTCTTTACATGGCACAGTTAACACAATCAAAATTTAAGGTCTTTCTTTCTTAGTTTACTTATAGAACAATATTGAAATTGTCCAAGGGGACACGGCTAAAGGCAAACACTGCCTGACTGGGCCATGCCACCCATACAGCAGTAGCAGCAGACAGACGACATTTGCAACCATAAAATCATAAATCAATCACTACACTTGTTTTACAGATGAAAGTAATGAGTAATTTGGGTGATCATTCTGGGCCGATTTCTGTGAGGAGGAACGAAAGCCAGAGGGCTCCCAGTTTGAATTCACCGTTGTAGATACCAACGCGTTCGAATTATTGGGAGTTTTCCCCGATAGAAATACATAGGGCTGTGCCGGGACCAGGGCGTCAGTTCAAATTAGCAGTAAGTTCGAATTAACCAAGTTTGAATTAACGAGCTTTTACTGTACCTCATTAAACTCTTCCCACCAGCAATATGTTGCACATGCCTGCATACCACAGCCTGTGGTATCACAGGTGATACACTGTCTTTACTAGCGACAGTGAGAATAGACTTTGGAAATGTTAACATGATAGTGCTAAAGAGAAAACCATGTGCCGGCATTCAAGGCTTGAGCCAGAATCAAACCCAGGCATTCTGCACAGCATTTAAGTATTCTACCAGAGACACCAGTGCTCCAAGCTCTTTTGGAAAAAGACGCTGCAGAAGCATCATGTCAGGGCAATGCTAATTATGGTTGCAGTGCCTGCGATCCATTTTTAAACAGCGTCGTAACCATTACATATGTACTCCTGCGACTCGGCAAGGTACGGTCAAGCATTGCTCAAATATGCCAGTCATCACAACGCGGTGTGGACTTCATTGCAATGAAAGTGACATCTACGTTGTAACATGAGTGACAATGTTACATAGAACCATGAGCTCACATTATTCTTGTCATTACCGATGAATCGTACTTTTCATACACTCATGTCTTCCAATGCCAATTTTAGTGTCTACCAAGGAGACATGATCACAAGAGTACCACGACATAGGGGGGTAGGTAGATAGATAGGCAGATGAAACAGTCAAAGTGCCTGTGGTTCGCGAAGAAATGCGTTGCATTTAAAATAGCGCACAGAAAGAAAACATGCTGCAAGTGGAAGCTGCATCCACCACACAAACATGTAGTACACGCCAAGCAGGTGAATAATAGGAACTGGGCTCAGGTCGCGCATGCATCAGCATTTCTTATACACTTTCATTTCACTATTAATTATTGTATTTAACTATCATACATAATCGTGTAACCATGATTTGCTTGGATTCACTGACTGCATTTTTACAGTTGCAAATAAACGTTCAAGCTCCTGGTCTCCTCCTTGCTTATTATATATTCAATCCTCAAAGTTGGCAGTATTAATGCCAAATGAGGATTCATCCTTGGTATTATTGACAGGAGGATAGCAATAAAGTAAACTGGAGAACCTGAACACGGTGGCTATTTCAGTAAAGCTTCTTTGGCATCATTGTTTTCGCCTTGCATGAACAGCCAATAAATATATCAGCCAGTATTCCAAGGAGTTGAAGATATCCCACATTTACAAGACAAATGAAGTTGTATGAATATTTGGACTTATCCACATTGCTGCACTGACTGAAGCACGTCTTGGTGATTAGATGAACGCTAGGTGCTCTATTTCCTAAACCATGATTCTGTTTTTTACTAATGCGTTGCAGTATCAGTCGATTGTTGTGCTCTGGTCTACATCCTTTATCACTGTTGAGAAGGTTTGACCCAGTACTCATCCCGAAGTACCATTCAGTTTTCATATCAGATTTCATCACTGCAGCCTAAACCCATGTTATCCTGTGATAAAAATGACACTGCAATTACTGCCTGAGATACACAGGAGCCACTAAAACAGACAAACAAAAAAGAAAGCAAAGGGTCTTGCTCGAACTTACCAATGCCTCAGTTCCAAGAAATGGAAACAGTAAAAGAGCATCCGACAGGGTGAGGCTGCGAAGCTCTTTATGCCTGTCCAGTGCTGTTGCCCACAACCTTGGCCTTCCTGTTGCTTCATCGTGGCAGGCTGCATTATTCTGGAGCCTTTCGTTATGAATTCGCAAGGACTCAACGGTTTCTCCATATGTAGTAAGATGGCTGCAGTCCTGAAATGCAAGAAAAATAAAATGAAATGGTGCAGTGCAACTGCAAGAATGCAGACAATCACTCATCCAAAAATTCAGCAGGTCCCACGCATCACGGGAATCTGTTTCATGCGAAGCAGACAGCAAGCAGCTGTCTATGCTGCATTTTTTTGGCTTTGTGTGAAGCATTACGAGGTGGACTGCCACGTTTTCGTAAATAAAGTAGTTGTGTGCAAATCGTGCTCTTACTGGGCAGGCTGACTACATTGACGTTTAAGGGGGACACTGCGCCTGAAAACTTTTTTTACAATTCTTTACCAATTTAAATCAAACTCGCTGAGTTTATGTATATTTGTGTGCTGATTTCAAATATGCACTTTGTTTCCTAGTACAATGTGTAGTTTTTGAATTCCATGTGCCATTTTGGGAGCCCCAGTTTGCCTAAACTGAGAGAGTTACAAAGTAATTAGGCACATTAGAATGACCTGGAATGAGTACAGAGTGCAAGAAAACAAGAATGGATGTTCTAAGCCCATTTGAACAAAAGTTGTGGCATGTTGAATATTTGTGGCTGAAATGCCAGCTTGGAGTACACTAATTTGGAATGTTCATCGTGCCATAACTTTTGTTCAAATGGGTTTAGAACATCCATTCTTGTTTTCTTGCACTCTGTACTCATTGCAGGTCATTCTGGAGCTTAATTACTTTGTAACTCTCTCAGTTTAGGCAAACTGGGGCTCCCAAAAAGCATATGGAATGTTTGATATTTTAAAAACTACATGTTATACTAGAAAAATAATTGCATATTTGAAATCTGCACACAAATATGCATAAACTCCGCAAGTTTCATCTCAATCGACAAAGAATTAAAAAAAAAAATTTCAGGACCCATGTCCCCCCTTAATGGGCCTGAGGTAAAGTCAGCACTTATGTTAGAGCAAGGACCTCGGTTTTATTGAAACGAAGCGCACGCCATGGTGCGACTCATATTTCGCATTGCTCGACCCCGGAGCAATACCCTTACGAATGCTACGTGTGATATTCACAACATCGCACGCTACGATGTGACACTGCGAATATGATACGTAACATTCTTTAGTGTATTCTCCGCATGCAAATTCGGCACTCAGCAGCTTTGGACTTTATTGCGCGCGCAAAGCCACAAAACTCAAAGAACGCAGAAGCTGTTGAATGCCAAGAGCTTTCAGCCGCAGTCCTCATGCTGGCATAAAACTTGATTGCTATGTCGCGATGAACAAACAATCAGCTGCCAAACATTTTATCAGAGAAAAAAGTACCCTCACATACGTGGTGGTGTTGGTGGGGGCGGCGGTACGTTATAAGGGAGGGGTGTAGAGCACACTTCAGGCTAATTAAACACTGGAGTCTTGTGCCAATGTGAATGCAGTCACAGGATGACTAATGCGGCTTTTACACTGCTCTTATGCAAAGAAATACAGGATGTACTTATTTATCAGAAAATGAAAGTGTATTAACGTAACAGGCATTTGTTTATTGTTTTCTTGATACTTTCAATAACATGGCACTCTGTTAATTCGGTCATTTTTTTTTCGGTCTGATGATATCCAGATTGATGAGCTTTTATTGCACTATGTAACTAATTTATTTTTCCTGCATTTGTCACTTCAGTTATTTAAGAAATCTGCTGCCACACAGCACTAAATAATAGCGCAGCACCAGTGGTACGGCAGCTGCTACACCAAGATACCATCAGAAGATGTAAGAAATATTTTTCAAAGCAACTCACAAAAAGACGGCACAATTTGTTGTTTGCCACTTCTTCAGATGGTGCCTGCATTTGCTTTGGCAGACAGCATTTCTTTCGAATTAGCATTTCCTCCGAGCAGTTTTGTAGCTTTTTTCCTGTGTTGTTGGAACTTGTTCCTCAGGGCCATCACCCATGATTCCTGTAAAGTTTTAAACACATACATTAATAACAATCATTGAAAAATTCATCAGTGTTGCAGGTGTACACACGGAACTAACTACACAAATGATATAGCTGACGGCACCATTATAGCACCAAACTTGAACAGAACTAATGAACCAGACACCATGTAGGGCCCAGTATGCACGGTTTTATGTTGCTGAAAGAAACACTGAACAAAATTTTTGCCCCCTAGATTCTCAGCCATACTGAAAGATTGGGTGCCGCATTCTGTAGCCACAACCTTCATTTCAGGCAGAAACTAATGGAAAAGAATGAATTGAATGAGTTTTTCACAAACTGCTCTGTGCAGCGGCCATGCTGTGAACTAGAGGAGGTGATGCTTAACGCCCCTGGCAATGGGAGTGCCAACTTTGCCAGCCGTTGCCTGCATCTCTCAACTGGCTCTGCTTTCACTATCGTTCCTAGAGCCCGTATGATCGGCACCGACAGCGAACAATGCTCTTGGTTGGGGTAAAGGCCCGAACGGGTGTGGCACACCTCAGTGCCTTTGTGAAAGCCGTTGAGTGCGATGCAGATGAGAGGCGGAAAAAGGGAGGTAGCAGAACAGGAAAACATGCACCCTGCAATCGCCAGGGAGGCATTTAATCTCACAGCCGTCGATGTGCCCCCTCTCACTCTGACGTGCAGCTGTCACGCACTGTTAATCCACCAAAATTACACCCAACTGTTTAAAATATGTGAAATAAACTGTTTATCTGAACACTAGCGCCTTTCAAGTGGTATTTTGTCATTTTTTACCTATTTTTGTTAAGCACTGCTGAGCTACATTGGGTTCATCACATATCAACTAGCTAGCCCATCTATCGTCCTTCATTTTCCTGGACTGAGTATGACTGTACCGCTATGATGAGCATTCTGAAATTTTCATGGCAAACGTATCATAAATTTGGAATGTCCACACGCAATTTTCACCAAAATGAGAGCGCACGTCACTTCTGTATCAACATAAATACAAATTTTTCTCTACATGTTACCGTAGATCCCACCTAAAGCATCAAAACAAAAAAATGGCAGCACCTATAAAAAAAAGCAGGTTAAATCATAAACAGCAATTTGATCTGCCATTTGAAGGGTCCTTGTTTCAAGAATGTCTGTGGCAAACTGGTAAATGTGTGGTGGCGCTCCAGCTTATGACACTCCTGAAATGGTGAAGGCTATATCATTGTACTTGAAAAGCTGAGACAAAGAATTATTTGGTCAACTGTCACTTAATGACGTAGCAAAACTTTATGCACGAGTGGATGCCTCATTGCTTGCAGACTGGCAGACAGATGTTGCAAAAATAGCAAAGCAGGCTGGCATAATGCAGGGCATATTCCCACCTAAAATTTATGAAAATTAAACTAAATGTTGCAGTTTGATGCGTCCAAACCGCAATATTATTATGTGGCACACCCAAATGGTGGGGAGTCCAGATTAATTTGGACCCCCTGGTGTTTTTTAACGTCTGTCTACATTGGCAGAGCATCGGGGCGCATTACACGAAGGCTACAGGTTCGGTCCCTGCCAGCGGCAAGTTGCCTTTTGTCCACTTTACTTTCTTCGCATCTACTATATTGCATTACCACAATGCACTTAAAGCAGTACAGTTAACACCCCCTATACCTTCTTTGGCTTCATTATCTGCTGGTCTTTATCAAGGTTGAATCTGAGCACATGGCTTTTGCATTTTAACCCTTAATGAAATGTACCCACCACAGACGAGACACAAGTTCTGCATTCTCGTTCATAACAATGGTACACGTTCACCACAAAACTGCCCCAGCAGGCACGCCTTTTTTTTTTTTCATTCTTAAAGGGACTGTCTACCGCTCGGAAAAAATTTTCTGATTGTGGTGAAAATGAGAATATCATTCGTCGCATCGGAAGCCACGAGGATGCTTTTTCCCCATAAAAGAGGAATTATATTTTTAATTTGATGTTGAAAATCGTGAAAGAATGACCACTAGCGTCACCCAACGGCGATGTGGTTCAATCTACTGGTATGACAAGAAATCCACGCAGGTAGACTCATTTTGCTTAAAAACAAACATGTATAACTTGAAATTGTATTTTACGCACTTGAGGCACCCTTCGGTTGCGTCAGAGAGTAATTTCTTGCTTTTTTTTTCTCACGCATCCAAAAAGGCGCCTGGTGGCGCTGCTTGCGGCGCCATCTTCGATTTCGTCTGCTTAAATTCATGCGGTAGGCCATGCGGCTCTCTGCGCTGATCGTACTGTGCTGCTGTATTGTTGTTAGGATGTCTCACATAGAGCACTGCACGGGCCCGGGCCGGCCCGAAAGCCCGGGCCCGGTCCGGCCCGCGGGCCGGACCGGGCCGGGTAAGGGGTTGTTGGATCGGGTTGGGCCAGGCTCGGGCCCGTGATCTTCGGGCTCGGGTCGGGCCTGAGCCACGCCCGTATTAGGCCCGGGTCTCATACGCATCTGTATAATTGCGTGTGTACGTTGTTTGGCTTTGTTTTTGTAGTTTTGTGGGGTTTAACTTCGCGAAGAGACCCAGGCTATACGAGACGTCGTTGTTGAGGGCTCCGGGTAACTTAAACCACCTGCAGGGAGTGCATTGGCGTGCACAGAAATTGCACAGTACAAGACGCCTACAATTTTGCTCCATCTGTATGCTACACGTAATTTCAAGAAACGTCTAATATAAGTTTCCATCATTATAGTGAGTGAAAGACGTTCTTGGGTACCATGCAAGGAAAGCAACGGTAAACTGCCTAGATTAGTGTGTATAAGATGTGCACGTTTGTATCTAGGGAAACATTCTGGTCCCTGCGGGGGATCACGCTGCGGACACCCGACACGTCGCGTTCGACGGGGAGCACTAAAGAGGCCGCAGGCTGGTTCACTCCGGCGCTCTAATAGACAGTGGTTCTGGAAGCCCTTAGTCCGGTATTGCTTTAAGGCGTTACATTTTCAAAGATCGAAGGCGGTCACACGAAGACGACGAGACAGCCATCTTCAGGGAACAGCGAGGACGGTACTCACTCGCTAACGAGTGTGCCTCACTTTGACAGATCTATGGCACTGCGGTGGCGGTGACTCGGGGAAGAAGGGTGGGACAAAGAACCTTCTTGTTTTGAACACGAAAACGTAGAGTACGTTGGGTGCAGTTGCCTGTCGAGGAGTCAACATGACAGCTTTAATTTATGTAACACTGCCCAGCCTGGTGTATTCCTGCCAGAAGCAGCTCAAGCACGTTTTTTTTTTTCATTGCATTGTGCAACAGATGAAGTTTGCAGGAGACTTGCTACTTTCACTCAACAGCCCTAGCTCGCATGCAAATGATGTAGACTCAAACTAAAAATGTTTGCCATGTTGTTTTTTTTTTCACTTTATGAAGGTACTATATTTTGTAGTCGTTCTTTGAAATGCAAAAATGACATGGCGTGGTTAGCACTGCGTGCGTACATGAAAGAGCCAGCTATGACTCCAATTATATTTTATATTGCCCTCCAATTATTGCTTAAGAGTGTTACGGGCGTAATTAACCAGTGAAAGTCGTGACACTGAAAGAAATTCCTAAAACAATCTCTAGAAAAAAATATCTTGTGTGCGGCAGGTATCTTCACAATAACCGAAGCTTGGACAGTGCCTCCTTTATTCTCAAGGCATAACTAGCTGAAACGGGCCGGGCCGGGCCGGTCCCAAACCTTTCGGGCCCGGGCCGGGTACGGCCCACATTTAAGAACACCGGGCCGGGCTCCGGTGGGCCGGAGCATGGCGTTTCCGGGCCGGGCCCGGGCCGGAAAAATCGGCCCGTGCAGTGCTCTGGTCTCACATGTGGTGCGCTGTGAAGGCGCGCATTATTGATCGACTTGGCTTGGATTGCAGCGGCTGTGCTAAAATAAACGCATAGACTGTGATTACAGCAAAACAAGTGTTCTGTAATCGTATAATAAGGCTTCATTTACCGCTAGCGCACTGAAAACGCCTGTTACCATTAATTACAATAGTGTTCAGCGAAAATAACGTAATCCTACAGAAATCACATGTGCTTTCGGTTTTAATTTTTACCGGCACTACAATCGTCATCGCGTCCACCAACCAGTGTTGTGGGCATGTTTCACGCCAATGAAAGAAGACCGAACGCAGATCGAAAAATTCTGTTTTAAAAATTTCTACCCACTTTCCAGAGAAACCGCTGCAAGGTCGGACACTTCAGATGGTACACTTTCTATTGCGGTACAAAACAGAAAAGTGATGAAGGACCGTAGACAGTCCCTTTAATGCAAACTTTGATTGCCCCTTATAACTGATCTGCACCAAAATAGCAGCTAGGGATAGACATGCTTCATTAGAAGAACCGGAGAACAACATCATGCTCAGCTCTTACATGACCAGAAAAATTTACAGCCACAATGTAAAATGGCAACTAGTAACTGCAGCTACACAGTGTGGTAAGGCTTTGTGGCATTGCAAAAATTGAAAAAAAAAATGTGCGATGTCCGATGCTCTTACCAGGCTGCAACCGACCCTATCTGCAAGGTGTGGATGAGCGGTGACCAATCTCTCAGCAGCTACCCGATAGAGCTGCCTGAACGCAGTGAAATAACCCCAGTGAGAACTGAATAAATGTGAAACTTTATATTCTTGTGCATAAAAAATCCCAAGATAATGTGCCTTAGAAGAAAAACAAATCTTACAAAAACTCTATAAATGAGCATTACAGATGCTAGCAAACTAAGGACAACAAAACAGTAAAAGAACAAAAACACTAGACACACATTCAGATGAACAGAATTAGCGCAGAAGCCCCTATTGCTAAAAACAATCATTGAAGGCTTCATACAAGTCTTCTATAAAACAAGTTTGTCAGAGCAGCTTGTACGCATCTTTATTAAAGCATTATATGGCCTTTACGCAATAGAAATTATTTTCAGTGTGCATTTAAATGATCAATCTTCCCGAAGGTCGCTGGTTTGATCTCGGCCACGGCAATCGCTTTTCGGTGGAGGCGAAATGGTAGAGGCCCGTGTACTGAGCGATGTCAGTGCGCGTTAAAGAACCCCAGGTGGTCGAAATTTCCGGAGCCCTCCACTACAGTGTCCCTCATAATCATATTGTGGTTCTGGAACGTAAGACCCCAGACAGGCCCGTAGCCAGGGGGGGGGGGGGGGGCTCCTGAAATTTTGATGACACATCGTGTTTTATCAAAAATAAATCATGAAAATAGCCGTTTTTCTCAAATAGTCAAGGGTTTCAGCAAGTGGGCCTCTCTCGAAAAAATTTCCTGGCTACGGGCCTGACCCCAGAT